>NC_041389.1:205700317-205723727 GCF_002162155.2 Triticum dicoccoides | reverse complement strand
TTGGATATATATATATATATATATATATATATATATATATATATATATATCATGATCTTTCAAACATGAGGAGCTTACCAAAGGATAAAACGAAAAAGGGAAAGGTGAGGATCACCTTGACTCAAGCATAAAGTAAAAACATAAAGTAAAAGATAGGCCCTTCGTAGAGGGAAGCAGAGGTTGTCATGTGTGTTCAGGGTTGGATGCACAAAATCTTAATGCAAAAGAACGTCACTTTATATTGCCCCTTGTATGAGGACCTTTATTATGCAGTCTGTCGCTTTTATTACTTCCACAACAAGATCGTACAAAGCTTATTTTCTCTGCACTAATAAGTCATACATATTTAGATAGTAATTTTTATTGCCTGCAACATGACAACTTACTTGAAGGATCTTACTCAATCCATAGGTAGGTATGGTGGACTCTCATGGAAAAACTGGGTTTAAGGATATTTGGAAGCACAAGTAGTATCTCTACTTGGTGCAAGGAATTTTGCTAGCATGAGGGGGAAAGGCAAGCTCAACATGTTTGGAAGGTCAATGACAATATACTTTAACTGAGATGTGAGAAAACATAAACCATTACGTTGTCTTCCTTGTCCAACGTCAACTCTTTTAGCATGTCATACTTAATGAGTGCTCCCAATCATAAAAGGTGTCCTATATAATATATTTGTATATGAGCCCCTCTTTCCTTATCACTTCCTATTAATTGCAATGATGACCAAAACTATGTTTATCAACTCTCAACAACTTTTATGCCTCATACTTTCTATGTGTGAAGTCATCACTAACCATAAGATCAATATGAACTCTTTTATCCTTTCTACTTTCTCAAGATCATAGCAACATAGCAAAGCCCTTGACTCAACACTAATATTTATTATAGATAGCTCACGGACTCGACTACAAAAAGAGATCACAAAGCAAAACTCAAAACTACTTGATACCAAAACTTTAATCTACTAGATTAAGATACTAATAAAGGATCGAACTAAATAAAACGGTAAAGATAGGAGTGTGATGGTGATACGATACCGGGGAACCTCCCCCAAGCTTGGCAGTTGCCAAGGGGAGTGCCCATACCCATGTGATTATGTCCTCAAAGGTGATGGAGGTGGTGATGATGATGGTGGATAATCGCACATCGAGCGTAAAAGCTCCTCCAACTTGCGGATAATGCCCTTGAGTCTGGCGATATGATCCTTCAACAAAATATTCTCCTGCGTGAGATACTTGTTCTGTATGCGAGCTAACTCAATCATCTTGAAAGCTTCAATCTCTGTTGGAGTAAAGAGGTTAGGTAAAGGTTGAGGGATGTCTTCTTCTTTCTCCGCCGCAGCTTGGAACTCCATGGCCTTCTTGATCTCTTCATCCTTGTTGATCTCCTACGGTTCTTCTCTTTTCAGCTCTATCTTCAATAGGCAAGCATCCTTGTCTTTGTTGTTGGAGGAGGGTGACGTCATAATGCTCTCGATCTGCAACGGAAACAGCTCGAAATGAAAGTAGAGGATATTTGCGTGATACAGTGGTCAAAACCTTCGGGAGTTCATATAATGAATTTTTACCGACCAAAATACGTAATGCGCAAGAAAACAGAGTCCGGGAGGCACACGAGGTGTCCACAAGACAGGGGGGCACGCCCAGTAAAGGTGGGCGCGCCCTCCACTCTCGTGGGGGCCTCGTGTCCCTTTCGGACTACTTCTTCCTTCCTAAAATTCTTAAATATTCCAAAACTGATAAAAATTGCCATTGGAGTTGTTTTGGAGTCGGTTTACTTACCGTACCACATACCTATTCCTTTTCGGAGTCTGGAACATTCTGGAAAGTGTCCCTTATGTATTCCTCCTGGGTTATGGTTTCAATAATATTAGTTTCAACATTGATAGGATTACCTGAAATATAATATTTAATTCTTCGACTGTTCACCACCCTCGGACTTGTGCCTTCGAAGTTGTTGATTTTTATGGCACCAGAACGATAGACCTCCTCGATAACGTAAGGACCTTCCCATTTAGAGAGAAGTTTTCCTGCAAAAAATCTTAAATGAGAGTTGAATAATAACACATAATCTCCTACGTTAAACTCACGCTTTTTTATCCTTTTATCATGCCAGCATTTGACTTTTTCTTTGAATAACTTGGCATTCTCATATGCTTGGGTTCTCCATTCATCAAGTGAGCTAATATCAAACAACCTCTTCTCACTGGCAAGTTTGAATTCATATTTGAGCTCTTTAACAACCCAATATGCTTTATGTTCAAGTTCAAGAGGTAAATGACACGCTTTTCCATAAACCATCTTATAAGGAGACATACCCATAGGATTTTTGTATGCAGTTCTATAGGCCCATAATGCATCATCAAGTTTTTTGGACCAATTCTTTCTAGATCTATTCACAGTCTTTTGCAAAATTAATTTGAGCTCTCTATTGCTCAACTCTACTTGACCACTAGACTGCGGATGATAAGGAGATGCGATTCTATGATTGACATCATACTTAGCAAGCATCTTACGGAAAGCACCATGGATAAAATGTGAAACACCATCAGTCATAAGATATCTAGGGACTCCAAACCTCGGAAAAATAACTTCCTTAAGCATTTTAATACAAGTGTTATGATCAGCACTACTAGTTGGAATAGCTTCTACCCACTTAGTAATGTAATCAACAACAACTAAAATATGTGTATAACCATTAGAGGCAGGAAAATGTCCCATATAATCAAAGCCCCAAACATCAAACGGTTCAATAACAAGAGAGTAATTCATAGGCATTTCTTGACGTCTACTAATGTTACCTATTCTTTGACATTCATCACAAGATAAGACAAACATACGAGCATCTTTGAAGAGAGTAGGCCAATAAAAACCAGATTGTAGTACCTTGTGTGTAGTTCTATCTCCAGCGTGGTGTCCTCCATAAGATTCAGAGTGACACTTGCGTAGGATCTATTCATGTTCATGCTCAGGCACACAACATCTAATAACACCATCTACTCCTTATTTTATAAAGGTGTGGGTCATCCCAAAGTAATGTCTTAAATCATAGAAGAACTTTTTCTTCTGCTGGTATGTGAAACTAGGTGGTATAAATTTAGCAACAATATAATTAGCATAATCAACATACCAAGGAGCGGTATGAGAAGCATTAAAAACCGCGAATTGTTCATCAAGAAAGTTATCATCAATAGGCAGTGGGTCATCAAGAACATTCCCTTACCTAGACAAGTTGTCTGCAACGGGGTTCTCAGCTCCCTTTCTATCAATAATATGTAAATCAAATTCTTGAAGTAGGAGAACCCATCTAATGAGTCTAGGCTTAGCATCTTTCTTTTCCATAAGATATTTAATAGCAGCATGATCAGTGTGAATAGTAACTTTGGAATCAACAATATAAGGTCTAAACTTATCACATGCAAATACAACTGCTAAGAATTCTTTTTTAGTAGTAGCATAATTTCTCTGGGTAGTATCCAGAGTCTTACTAGCATACTGGATAACATTCAATTTCTTATCAACTCTTTGCCCTAGAACAGCACCTACAGCATAATCACTAGCATCACACATAATTTCAAAAGAGAAATTCCAATCAGGTGGCTGAAAAGTAGGTGCAGTGATCAAAGCTTTCTTAAGTATTTCAAATGCTTCTACACAATCATCATCAAAGACAACAGGAATATCTTTCTGCAATAAATTAGTCAGAGGCCTAGAGATTTTAGAAAAGTCCTTAATGAACCTCCTATAAAAACCGGCATGACCAAGGAAACTTCTTATACCTTTTATGTCCTTGGGACATGGCATCTTTTCAATAGCATCAACTTTGGCTTTGTCAACTTCAATACCTCTCTCGGAAATCATATGCCCCAAGACAATGCCTTCATTAACCATAAAGTGACACTTTTCCCAATTTAGTACGATACTAGTGTCTTCGCATCTCTGCAAAACTCGATCAAGGTTGCTCAAACAATCATCAAAAGAGGATCCATAAATGGAGAAGTCATCCATGAATACCTCACAAATCTTTTCACAAAAATCAGAGAACATATCCATCATGCATCTTTGAAAGATAGCAGGTGCATTACATAAACCAAAAGGCATACGTCTATAAGCAAAAATACCGAAAGGGCAAGTAAAAGTAGTTTTTGATTGATCCCCTGCTGACACAGGTATTTGAGAGAAACCAGAATAACCATCTAGAAAGCAGAAATGAGTGTGTTTGGATAGTCTTTCTAGCATTTGATCAATAAAAGGCAAAGGGTAATGATCTTTCTTAGTAGCCTTATTTAATTTACGGAAATCAATTACCATCCTATAACCTATAATAATTCTTTGCGGGATCAACTCATCTTTATCATTAGGAACAACGGTAATACCTCCCTTTTTAGGAACACAATGGACATGGCTTACCCAATCACTATCAGCAACGGGATAAATTATACCTGCCTCAAGGAGCTTTTGTATCTCCTTTCTTACCACTTCTTTCATCTTGGGATTCAGTCGTCGTTGAGGATCTCTAACTGGTTTGGCATCTTTCTCCACTGAAATTTTGTGTTGGCATAACATGGGACTAATGCCCTTAAGATCATCCAGAGTATATCCAATAGCAGCTCGGTGCTTCTTCAGAGTTTTCAATAATCTTTCTTCTTCTTGCTCTGAAAGGTTAGCACTAATAATAACATGATATATTTTCTTTTCATCAAGATAAGCATACTTAAGATTATCATGTAATGGTTTGAGTTCAAACACGGGATCACCCTTGGGTGGAGGGGGATCCCCAAGAATTTCAACGGGAAGGTTATGTTTCAGCATCGGTTCCTGTTTAAGGAACACTTCATCTATTTCCCTTCTTTCCTTCATAAACATATCGTTTTCATGGTCTAATAAATATTGTTCTATCGGATCAGTAGGAGGCACATCAATGGAAGTAAGACCAATAATCTCATCCTTACTAGGTGATTCTCTATCACGAGGTTATCTACGAAACATAGCAAAATTAAAATCATGAGACATACCATCTAAGCCAACACTGACAGTATGTTTTTCACAATCAATCCTAGCACTAGCTGTATTTAAGAAGGGTCTACCAAAAATAATGGGACAAAAATCATCTTGTGGGGAGCCAAGAACAAGAAAATCAGCAGGGTATTTAACCTTCCCACACAAAACTTCAACATCTCTAACAATCCCAACTGGTTTAATGGTATCCCTATTAGCAAGCTTAATGGTAACATCAATGTCTTCTAATTCAACGGGTGCAATGTCATGCATAATTTATTTATATAGATCATAAGGTATCGCACTAGCACTAGCACCCATATCACATAAACCATGATAACAATGATCTCCTATTTTAACAGAAATAACAGGCATGCCTACGACAGGTCTATGTATCTTAGTATCTGGTCTAGCAATATTAGCAGTTTCATCACAGAAATAAATAACATGCCCATCTAAGTCATCATCCAAGAGATATTTAACCATAGCAATACTAGGTTCAATATTGATTTGCTCAGGAGGTGTATAAGTCCTAGTATTACTCTTACAAACAACAGTCAAAGTTTTAGCATGATCCTTTATCCTAACAGGAAAAGGAGGTTTCTCAACATAAGTAGGAACAGTAGGATCAATATAGGTGATAGTATTTTCTTCAACTGTAATAGGTGCAACTACTTTCACTTCAACAGGAGGATTATATTTAAACCACTTATCTTTAGGGAGATCAACGTGAGTAGCAAAAGATTCACAAAAATAAGCTACTATCTCAGAGTCAAGTCCATATTTAGCGCTAAATCCACGGAAAGCATCGGTATCCATAAAAGATTTAACACAATCGAACTTCGGTGTCATACCTGACTCCTTACCATCGTCGGAACCCCAATCTTTAGAGTTGCGTTTAATTCTTTCCAATAAGTCCCATTTGAAATCAATCGTCTTAAGCATATAAGAACCAGCACATGAAGTATCGAGCAGGTTGCGATCATTGAGAGAAAGTCGAGCATAAAAATATTGAATAATCATTTACCGGGAGAGCTCATGATTGGGGCATGAATATAACATTGATTTAAGCCTCCCCCAAGCTTGAGCGATGCTTTCTCCTTCGCGAGGCTAGAAATTATATATGTAATTATGATCACGATGAACAAGATGCATAGGGTAGAACTTCTGGTGAAATTCCAACTTCAATCGTATATAATTCCAAGATCTCGTATCATCACATAGCCCATACCATGTCAATGCATCTCCCTCCAAAGATAAAGGGAAGACCTTCCTTTTGACAACATCATTGGGAATACCTACAAGCTTAAATAATCCACAAACTTCATCCACAAAGATAAGGTGTAAATCGGGATGCAATGTTCCATCTCCTGCAAATGGATTAGCTAGCAGCTTCTCTATCATACCCGAAGGAATCTCAAAGTAAATATTTTCAAAAAGTTCAGTAGGTTGAGGAGCAACTCTTTGCTCTTCTGGTCGGGGTGAAGATACCCCGAACAAGCCCCTCAAAGGATTAGTTTCCATAGTGACAAGTAACAGAAAATTTCAGCACACTATATAAATGTTTCCGTACCAAGTTTCACTCACCAAAAGCGCTACACTCCCCGGCAACGGCGCTAGAAAAGAGTCTTGATGACCCACAAGTGTAGGGGATCTATCGTAGTCCTTTAGATAAGTAAGAGTGTCGAACCCAACGAGGAGCAGAAGGAAATGATAAGCGGTTTTCAGTAAGGTTTTCTCTGCAAGCACTGAAATTGTAGGTAATAGATAGTTTTATGATAAGATAAATTGTGACGAGTGACAAGTAAATAAAGTAAATAAAGTGCAGCAAGGTGGCCCAATCCTTTATGTAGGAAAGGATAAGCCTGGAAAATTTCTTATAATGAGAAAGGAGCTCCCGAGGACACATGGGAATTATCGTCAAGCTAGTTTTCATCACGCTCATATGATTCGTGTTCGGTACTTTGATAATTTTATATGTGGGTGGACCGGTGCTTGGGTACTGCCCTTATTTGGACTAGCATCCCACTTATGATTAACCCCTATTGCAAGCATCCGCAACTACAAAGGAAGTATTAAGGTAAACCTAACCACAACATTAAACATATGGATCCAAATCAGCCCCTAACAAAGCAACGCATAAAGTAGGGTTTAAGCTTCTATCACTCTAGCAACCCATCATCTACTTATTACTTCCCAATGCCTTCCTCTAGGACCAAATAATGGTGAAGTGTCATGTAGTCGACTTTCACATAACACCACTAGATGAAAAGAGAACATACATCTCATCAAAATATCGAACGAATACCAAATTCACATGACTACTAATAGCAAGACTTCACCCATGTCCTCAGGAACAAACGTAACTACTCACAAAGCATATTCATGTTCATAATCAGAGGAGTAATAATATGCATTAAGGATCTGAACATATGATCTTCCAGCAAGTAAACCAATTAGCATCAACTACAAGGAGTAATCAACACTACTAGCAACCCACAGGTACCAATTTGTGGTTTTGATACAAGATTGGATACAAGAGATGCACTAGGGTTTTGAGAGGAGATGGTGCTGGTGAAGATGTTGATGGAGATTGACCCCCTTCCGATGATAGGATCATTGGTGATGATTTCCCCCTTCGGGAGGGAAGTGTCCCTGGCAAAACAGCTCCGCCAGAGCCCTAGATTGGTTCCTCGTGGAGGCGGACTTTCGTCCCGTAAGCTTGCCCTGGATTTTTTCCAGGGTAAAAGCCCTCATATAGCAGAAGATGGACACCGGGGGGCCACCAGGGGGCCCAGGAGACAGGGGCGCGCCCAGTAGGGGTGGGCGCGCCCCCACCCACCTGGACAGGTTGTGGGCCCCCTGGTGTATTTCTTCCGCTCAGTAATTCTTATTAATTCCAAAAACAGGTTTCGTGGAGTTTCAGGATTTTTGGAGTAGTGCAGAATAGGTTTCCAATGTTTGCTCCTTTTCCAGCCAGTATTCCAGCTGCCGGCATTCCCCCTCTTCATGGTAAACCTTGTAAAATAAGAGAGAATAGCCATAAGTACTGAGATATAATGTGTAATAACAGCCCATAATGCAATAAATATTGGTATAAAAGCATGATGCAAAATGGACGTATCAGCTTCCACCGAGGAACACCAGGGAGGGAGCTGCCCGGCCCACGACGGAGAGGGCTTCAGTCTCCGGCAAACTAGGGGCTCCGGCGAGGGAATGAGGGGGGCGACAGGCTAGGGATAGTCGCCGGAGAGCAGCGCGTCCATCCATGGGCTCGGACAGGGCAGGGGATGGCCGGAGGGAGGGGTTCGGCGCGGAGCAGAGAGGAGGGCTCGCCAGAAATCCGAGTGCTCCGGTGAGGGATTCGGTCGGGCTCACGCATGAGAGGGCTCCAGAGGGAGAGGGGAGGGGGCTGGCTTGCTCGAGGAGGGCTCGAGCTGGCTATTTATAGCGGGGGGAGGGCACCCGAGCCGGTTGCCGCTGAGAGAGTCCGGCCACGGCTCTACCGTGCTTAGCAGTCACGGGGAGGAGAGGGGAGACGACGAGGAGGGAGCGGATGAGCGCCAGAGGCTGACGGAATCGAGCAACGCTTGCGGACGAGAGGAAGAAGAAGACAAAAGCGAGGAAGAAGACGAGCTCACGGGCGCGCACTGCTCGACCCTTGGCATGGTTCGTCAGAGAAGAAAATGGAGGGGGGGAGGGGTCCAGGCGAACGGCGACGGTGATGCGGAGCTACTGGACATGCGGGGACGAGCCAAAACCAGCTGGAGCAATGATGTCGAGGCCAACAGTGGCTAGACCACCGTTTTGGCTGGTCGCCCTCGTGATCACCACTGGCATAGCGTGCTCTGGAGATTTTACTGAGGCCAGATCATGTCTAACGCGTAGTCCTTCGAAGATAGATTGTTACTACGGTAAAGATACAGGCAGAGACAAAGGGGGATGAGTAAACCAAGCTCCATAAGTTTACTGTTGCAAACTTGTCAACATCCTAGAAGTAAAACCAGAGAGGTGAAAGGGTAAACTTGATGTCTGGGAGGCTTAGGGTAGCAAGGACTACGGTCCTGGGAATTATGGGGGCATTAGGACACATATTTAGCATAGTTGCTTAACAACTGCTAAAATATGTCTAGAAATCAAATGATGATGAAGCACTCACTAGGAGTGTTGGATTTAGCTATAACTTGGCAAAACCTCAAGATTTGGTCATAAGTAGATGCTGTAAAAAGATAACACCAAATGGAATTACCAAATTGGTACTTGCTTCACAAGCATCACTTTTGACCAGACACTTGGGAAAATTGTAGGAAAATATTGGCTAAATTAAATTAGCCAAACTCTTGGTTAGGTGGGTTATATGGATGGGAGAAGGCCTGGAATTATTTTCAGCCATAATGGAGCAAGATAAAATATACTTTCTTCACAAACTAAAAATTTGGACAGAATACAAGAATTGCTCCTGTGCTCACGTAGCTCAATGAAATGAGCTGAATTTGGGTGAAGGCTAATGATTTGGGATACTTGAGAGGATGGAGAAGTTTCATCTCATTTGGAAACTCTCTGAAGGAACTTCCTTCACAAAGTGACTATCTGATCAAAAACTTTGAAATTGCACAGGGAGCTAGGATGATTGGATTGAGCTCATATTTGGTATCCATGGGTGATTTATCACTCCTAATCACCCTTCCAAATTGCATCTCAAATGGAATTAGGAATAAAGCACTTCCTTTGCAAAATTTCAGAGAAGGCAGAAACTTGCATTGGATCATGTGCCCAATTTTTGAACTGATGAACATGAGATAAAGATGTAACTAGTTATTATATAGCAAGGACAAGCTCCACAATTTATGTGATAATTTTCCCTGCTATAAAAATAGTAGTTCCTTTAGAAAATGGCAGAAATGCAATATTGGTATTAAATAAGAAAAGGCAATTTTCTTATTTAATTATGGCCAATATAATTGCCAGAGCTTGGATTAGGCATAATTATCAACTCTGCAAATTCACATGAATTTAGGAGATGGCTAGATATGCCTTTTGATTTATTCCTCAGAAAGGCAAGAAAAGGAATAAATCATAATTCAAAAATATTGCATGGGACTTGATAGTATTTTTGCATATCCAAGGTTGAAAAGGATAGGAGGATCTCTAGGAACAGATGGGATGATCAACATATCAAGGAAAATGATAGCCCCTTTGAAATCACAAAGGGCATATTCAAATCCCCAAAAATTTGGAATTAGGGTTTGAGAGGGTTTCAGATGCTACAACTGAGGTCTTGCCCACTGAAAAAGACATGAGCAAGCTTTTAAAGGTTGGAAATGACATGAAATCTCAGGGTCATTCAACAAACTCAGGAGAAAGATTTTGAAAATGAGTGCCAGGAAGGAATAACAGCACAAAAATTGATAACCCAATTTTGGGGTTGTTACATAAAACCATCAAAAAACCCAAGTTCATTCGGGGTCAACTTAATGATCCCAGTTCGCCCATGTACATGGGAATTAAGCCGTAAGACTAGTCTTTACGCCTACCTTGAAACTTAATTCATTAAATTTAGAACTGTCACGTGTACCGAATTTGTGAGTTATGCCCGGTTTTCTGTTGATGTAAGAACCGTTAATATGTTGACCATGATATACTGTCAGCTCAGGCAATGAATATGAACTGTTTTTTGTTATTATTATATCATAGAGGTAGCACACTCAATTGATCTCACTACAGTATGTGTGAACAAAAATATGTATGCAATCTGGATAGCGAATAGCACACGGTTCGTTGATGAAAGCCGTGTGCCAACAAAAACCCGCCCACGATTTGAGTCGTGCGTTCTGATTGGCCAGAATCCAAACCCCACGGATAGTACGTCTGCACCATTGGATGCTCCCAGATTGAATGGCGATCCTCATCCCTTTCGACAACACATGCAGTTCCGGTTGTAATTTTATTTTTATGCACAAAATGCATGTTAAACTCAAAAAAATGTCTTAAATATAGCTTATGATACCCGAAATGCACTAGAAAATAAAACTCGTGCTATAATGGTGATTGCGTATCGTGGAAATATTTACGAGGTCAAACGATGAAGTCACCAGCCACAGGAGTTTGAATTGACATGTCTCCTTTGGGAAACCATGATCCTTCATGTGAAATGCTCCGGTTTGGAAGGAACAATCGTCAAAACTTGTGCCAAACTTTACCATTTTTTCCACGGGGTCGTGGTAGCATGCCACTGGCACACATCGATTTTGATGATGTCCAGACTCCATCTGAATTTCCTGTAATTAAAATACCAACTAGGCCTACGCCAGTGGCCGCACCTCGTGGCCGAAATGTTTGAAACTTCTCCCCGCTTCTCGAACAAACGTATGAAAACTCGCAAAGCGACGCACAAATGATCTGTACGCCTTCTTTGCTAGGCTGGTCGTAATGGGATATCATAGCTAGTATCATGCCAACTAGGCAATTTTGATGAGCTGTCATATAATTAAATGAAGAAAGAGAGGGTTAAGTATCATATCATGAAACCGTGTGTCATAATAAATGCTATGTATGCTACTATGTGTCAGGCATGATACTAGTATATATATGATCGATACTAGCTAGCTACCTCTCTAATGTGCGCATAGTATCATAAGTTAGACTACCCATAGTGGGACTAACATAGGTAGTAACATCACACATATCTAGATAAAATAGATCATGTGGCAAGCAATAAATGAAGAAAGAGAGCCATGTGGTGACATGGCTAGTTACTAATAGTATGAGTAACATGACACATATCAAGGCAAGATGAGTCTATAGCTTAATAAATGAAGTGTTGCGCATGTTACCACACATATGTTACTCCCCACTATAGAGGTAGTAACATAGAGTAGTAACATGGGCATGTTACTACTCTATGTTACTACCCATTGTGGCTAGTCTTAGTATCTTAGGTTGCCTTATTAATTGCCATGCACGACACAAAGTAGTACAACATTTAATATGTGATACAGTATATCATGATATGATACCCGACCCACACCCTCTCTTTCCTCATTTAATTGTGTGCCACATCATCCAACAAGTCTAGTTGGCATGCATATGATACCGCTTGATACTCCCATTACAACCAACCTTAGGGTGGCCATAGTGGGGGTATCATAGCCGGTATCATGCACATGAGAATAGCAAATATGATGATGTGTGGCAAAGAAGTAGTAACATAGATACTGTAACATATATAATATAAATGTTATACTACTTTGTGTCATGCACATGGCCATAAATACAGTCATCTATGGTATATATATACTAGCTCTATGATACTATATATATGCACTATAAGAAGGTATGTATGTAGTATCATACACTATATAGTATCATATGCATGATACTATAGTATATATGATACTTCCATACTATACGAAGGCTGGCCATAGTGGTGGTATATATCATAGCCAACGATACCATGCACTCGGAAAAATAGCAAGTATGTTGATGTGGCAAAGAATTAAATATAGTGAGGGTCAGAACGTTAGAGTAACATATAGGTAGACACCGTATCATGTTAAATGCGATGCTAATTTGTGTCATGCATGGCAATAAATATGATCTATGATACTACATATACTCTATGTACTATACTATTCGCTATAATTGAAGGTAGTATCATACACAATAGCTAGTATATATCACATATATATACTATATATATATATGAATGATATAGTATATGACACTCTCCACTATATATGAGTAGCCTAATTAATTAAGTATAGCCTAACTAAAACACCCACATGTAGTTGTAGTAGGGGTTTTGACTTTATATGCACTAAAATGCAAGGTAAGTGCAAAGAATGACTTAAACATAGCAGATAACCTAAATGGGCCGGAAAATCAAACCAAGGGGTATATCCGCGATTGTTTACCATGATTTTTTTGAGGCGGAACGCGGTAGATTAACTGACATTTGTAGTCGAAGTGTCGTGTCTCCTTTTTGGAAACTATGATCCTTCTTGTGAGATGCTCTGGTATATGGAAGGTGCGAGCACCAAACTTTACCAAATTTTTTCCATATGATCGTGAGGGCACGCCACAATGGCACTATGATTTTCGTTATTTTCGGGACTCTATATGCATTTCCTGAAATTAAAATAGAAACAAGGCCTACGCCTCTGGTCGCACACTGCGGCCGAACTGTTTGAAGTTTTTTCCCATTTCTCGCACAATGAATGAAAACTCGCAAAGCGACACCCAAATGATCTTGCGCTAACACGCACGTGTATTTGCGACTATATATAGAGAAATTAAATGAGATCTGTTTTCTTTTTGCATATTCAAAGTTTGAGATTGCTAGCGAGGCCTCCCGCCTGGTAAAATGTACCAGAAAAATCAAAACTTAGGGTAAAATCATGATTTCTTACCATAGGAAAAAAATTTGAGGCGAAATGATGAACTCATGTTTTCATTGAAACAAAAAAATGTTGTTAGTTAATGTAAATGTTTTCAAATAGCACACGGTTCACTCATGAAAGCTGTGTGTCCACTAAACCGTGTCCGATGCCCCCCTACCACACGCGTGATCTGAGTCGTGCATTCTGACTGGCCAGAATCCAAACCCCATGGATCATATGCATGCACCGTTGGATGCTCCCATATCGAACGGCAATCCTCATTCCTTTCGACAACAAATGCAGTTCCAGTTGTGATTTTTTTAATGCGGTTCCTCCTCCTTCTTCGGCTCCTTCACCACCCGGTTACACTGTTAGTTAATGTAAATGTTTTCAAATAGCACACCATTCACTCACGAAAACCGTGTTCCCACCAAACCATGGCCGATGCACCCCTTTGCTGCGCGCATGATTTGAGTCATGCGCTCTAATTGTCCAGAACCCAAACCCCTCGGATCGTACGTCTGAACCATTGGATTCTCCCAGATTGAACAAGGATCCTCATCCCTTTCGACAGGAAATGCAGTCTGCCTAGGAATTGATTTATATGCCAAAATGAACGGTAAATGCCAAAAAATGTCTTACATATAGCACACGAGACCTGAAATGCGCCAGCAAATCAAACCCCTAGTATAATGGTGATTGCTTAACGTGGGAAAAATTTAGAGGCGAAACAATGAACTCACATCTTCATTTCAAAATTACTACGTCTTCATTTCCAATGATTTTTTCTCTTTGTGCACACGAGCGCTTAGAGGCAATCATTGGCATAGGCCTTTCCGCGCGGCGACCGGGGATATTTTCCACCCTTTTCACCTAGGCCGCCAACACCCCCCACGGCCCGCCCGCGTTTCACTCAACTAGTCCACCTAATCTCCATCACCAGCTCCCCCTCCCCCAGATCCACATCAGAACCCTCGCCGGCGCCGGCGTGCTCACCCCGGCCGTGTGCCCGGTCTTCGATGTCAAGCCTACCTCCACCATTGTTCCCAACACGCGGCCGCCCGTGCCTCGCCGTATTCGTTTGCTCGCCAGCCACCCTCGAGCATATCAATGCTGTAATCGTCGCCTCTCCTGTGGTCCAGCCGGGTTTGCATTAAGAAGCCTGTTAGTTACTACTCTCCATCATGGTGAGGCATATTTCCTCGCAATCCCTATTCCTATTTCATTCTGTATGTTCCCAAATTGGCTATAAAATAACGGAGAGCGTATATATGTTAAATATCTACCTTCCTAACTAGTACATGTAAGTTGTATTTGTTCCAATAAGTTACAACCGATTTACAGATCGCGGGCGCCCAAGTCACACAAACTTAACAAATTAGCCATACATTTTCTAAATTATTGCATGACATGTTTAGAAAGCTTGATACCAAGTTGTTAGTTTTATGGTTATCCTCCTTTCTTGAGTTTGGCATGTGTTCTCTGTAGATGCCGAATAGCAGCGATAGCACTCATGCTTCAGGCGATGTATCTTCATCTGATTCCGACAACCCTAGGTCTTTAGAAGATGGTGACAGATCAAGTAATCTTGAACGGGATAAAGCTGCAAACAATTATCTTTCCGGTCAGGACACAGAGGTACGCTCCAAGGAAGCCCACACACCAGCCTAAAAGTGTATATGAAGTAACTGAGATCGATTTAAAGTCTTGGGCTCCAACTAAACCAAATAAAGCATGCACGAGGTTCAGGAGTGTGTGTGGATTTGTTTTTTTTAGGGTCAAATTGCCACTTTATTTAACTTATGTTCGGAATCTCATCCGACAAGACCGAAAGAACAAAATCCAGGGGGCCCCCAACCAAACCTAACAAAGTTCATCACCCACACCTACTCTAGCAAATTTATGCGCGGCAACATTTGCTGAACGACGTACCCAAGAGATCTTAAACTCCTCAAAAGATCTCAACCTAGCTTTGATCTCCTCCACCAGAGGCCCTGTCACCGAAAGCTCCTTTGCTTGATTCTGCAGGGATTGCACCACTCCTTTGGAATCCAGTTCGACATGGACACGTTGCACATTCATCTCCAGTGCCACCTCAAGAGCTCGCCTACAAGCTAGCAGTTCTGTTGTCTCCGGATCAAACACACCAGGGAAAAGATGACATACCCCCTCTCTGAACGCGCCCATGTGATCTCGAAACACCGCACCTCCACCCGCCTTGCTTCCAATCTTCGACGTTGCACCGTCCGAGTTAACCTTGGTCCAGCCCTCGGTTGGCGGTTCCCAGCGTTGCGGTGACGCGCGAGTCTGGTTGTTGCTCACAGTGGGATGTGCCAGCCTCCACTCCTCCATGTGCATCAACACCGTGGCCAATATTTCATGTGGAGTCTTGATCCTCATTCCCTCTCTTGTTTCATTCCTGGCAAGCCAAAGGCCGTGCACCACATGCACCATTGCTTGTTTGGCATCATCGGAGGCTCCCGCCAGCCACTGCAGAATCCATCGCGCTACTTCCCCCTGGGAGACAAGCTCGCATGGTGGGATCGCCACCATATCTCCCAATGCCGAGTGAAATAGCTGCCAAAACACAACAGAATGTTGGCATAACCAAAAACGATGGAAAATGGTTTCCTCTCGACCACAAACAGCACAAAATACTCCCGGCTTAATCCTTCTCCGATGTAGCTCTGACCCAACTGCCAATCCATTGGAAAGCAATCTCCATAAGTGTACCTTCGCCTTCCCTGGTGCGTTTGTGTCCCAAAGAGCCATGTAGCCTTTATGCTTATGTATAGAGCTAGAAGACTCCGACCGTCCGGAGCTTGCTCTCACCATGGCCATCTTCAGGTGATAGGCAGAGCGCACCGAAAACACTCCATTTTTCGTGTGGTTTCAAGCCTGATAATCATCAACACCTAAGCCGCCCACCACAATCTGCAAGACATCGCTGGCATCATCCGGGGAGAACATTTGTAGCACGAGATCTCTGTTCCACTCTTTACCATCGTTCTGAAGAATGTCAGCGACTCGTGTTACTCCAGGCAAATATATCTGAACAAGCAGCTTCATCGATCCACTCCTCGGGATCCAATTACTGTGGTGTATATTAACTTTGGAGCCATCCCCGATTCGCCAAACTAGCCCCTCTCGAAGAAGGTCCCTCCCGTGCAGAATACTTCGATAAGTGTACGAGGCTGTCGACGGGCATGTCGCACTCAAAATAGACTCGTCCTTGAAATAGCCGGCTTTCAGCACTCTCGCTACCAAAGACTCCGGACATTGCAGCACGCGCCATGCTTGTTTTTCTAGAAGGGCTTGGTTGAACGCAACCGGATCACGAAAACCCATTCCTCCGTCCCGCTTAGAGGTGCACATCTTCTGCCAAGAGACCCAATGTACCTTACGTTCCCCATCTTTCGCCCCCCCACCAGAATTTCGAAGAGATTGTATTCAAATTCCGGCATGTTTTCTTCCTGAGGTGGAAACAACTCATGGTGAACGTTGGCACCGATTGGAGGCCTGACTTGATGAGAACCTCCCTTGCTTTCTTGGATAGACCCAAACCTTTCCATCCACTGCATTTACCTTTCGTACTCTCTATGACATACTGGAAAGTACCCTCTTTTGATCGTCCAACCAACGATGGAAGACCAAGGTAATTTTCACTCAGTGCTTCAGAGGACACACCCAAGACTACCTTGAGCTCCTCCTTGGTGGTATCCTGACACCTTTGCCAAAAAAGATGGATGACTTTCGCATGTTTACCCTCTGGCCCGAGGCCGCCTCATATATTGCCAAGATTTCCTTTAGTGTTTGAAGATACGCCGGGGAGCCCTCGAGAAAGACTATGCTGTCATCCGCAAATAAAAGATGTGTGATATGGGGGCCAGTGCCCCCAAAAGTAACACCCTTCAACTTATTTTCAGATTGTGCTTTCCTCAACAACGCAGAAAACCCCTCGACACAGAATAAGAATAGATATGGTGATAGAGGGTCACCCTGCCGCAGCCCCCGGGATGGAAAGAAGTGCCCAGAGTAGGCACCATTCAGCTTAACTGAGAAGCTCGCAGTTGTCACACAGCGCATTATCATTGTTGTCCATTCCGGAGCAAAACCGAAACTATCCAACATCCGTTGCGGAAACTCCCATTCCACTCGATCATAGGATTTCATCATGTCAAGCTTGATCGCACAAAGAGGCCTTTTCCTCTTCCTATGACGAATGTCATGCACACACGCATATGCAACTAGGACATTATCCGTGATAAGGCGCCCCGGCACAAAAGCACTCTGTTCCTCTGAGATAAGAACTGGCAAAATGCTTTTTAATCTATTGGCCAGAACCTTTGTCGTGATCTTATATAGCACGTTCCACAAACTAATCGGCCGAAACTAGGACAGCAAATTCGGAGAACTAACTTTAAGGATCATGACAATCACTGTGGCATTAAAACCCTCCGGTGTAGCTTTCCCACTCAAGAAATAACGAACCGCCCTGCAAATATCATCCCTAAGCAATGACCAGTGTTGCTGATAAAATAGCGCGGCTAGCCCGTCTGGTCCTGGTGCTTTCGTCGGACCCACCTGAAATAGAGCCGTCTTTATTTCAGAGTCCGAAACCGGAGCAGTCAGAGTTGTGTTCATCTCCACCGTGACTGCCCAATGAATATTCTGCAGCACCTCCTCCGCTCCTTCTGACCCCCCTAAGTGAACAAGTCCTCATAAAATGTTGCTGCCATATCTCGCATCTCCTCATCCACGGTGCATCTAGTTCCATCTGCCCGCCTCAACATCTTGATCGTGTTCTTTCTCTTGCGGTGCGAAGCCCGGTTCTGAAAATATTTAGTGTTTTGGTCTCCCGCTTTAAGCCAATCTACTCTCGATCGTTGCCTATACATGATTTCTTCTCGTTCATACACTTGCCGCAACTGTTCTTCCAACTCCCGAACCTCATGTTGGTACCCTGAGCTGAGCGCTCGTTCCTTAGCTTGCACAAGTTGCGTTTCAACTGTTTTACTTTCCTTCGAATAGAGCCAAACACCTCCCTCGCCCACCTATGAATAGAGCCTGTCATTCTGCCGAGGCGATCCCAAACCGCTGTCACACCTTCCTCCCCAGTGCTGGCCGTAGCCCATGCCTCCGTAATCATAGTCTCATACTACTCGTGTCGTGTCCATGCTTCCTCAAACCTGAATGGACTATCCCCCACACCCGTACAAATAGGAGCCGTCTCCAGTATCTGTACCAAAAGGGCTTGATGATCCGACTCCTCACAAATAAGATGCTCTATGGACATCTCAGGAAACATACGCAAGAAGTCGTCGTTGCTAGTAGCCCGGTCCAGCCTGACCTGTATATTGTCCAATCCGTCTCTCTTATTGTCCCAAGTGTAGGGATACCCAGTAAAACCAAGATCAGCTAGGCCGCAGTCGGCCAGACAATCTCTAAATTCTTCCATTTGCTTGAAACACCGTGGATCCCCCCCCCCCACTTGATCCGTGTGGAAAAGGGCCTCGTTGAAATCACCAACACACAACCATGGAAGATTGTCCTGGGCACGCAAGAACCGAATCGCATCCCATGATTTCTTCCGAAGTTCCGTTTTAGGCTCCCAGTAGAATCCAGTGATCCTATGGATTTTGCCCTCCAAAACCACCTCCGCATCAATAAAATACTGGCACCACGGCCATACTGTAACTTGAACATGATCCCT
This sequence comes from Triticum dicoccoides, assembly GCF_002162155.2. Classification (NCBI taxonomy): domain Eukaryota; kingdom Viridiplantae; phylum Streptophyta; class Magnoliopsida; order Poales; family Poaceae; genus Triticum; species Triticum dicoccoides. Next base: position 205,704,636 of record NC_041389.1, on the reverse strand, counting down.
CCACCATAACGCCAAACCCCCACTCCTTCCCTTGCAACTCACCGCGACTCCATTAGTAAACCCCAAACTCCACTTCAAACGTTCCATCGCCGTAGCTGATTTTTTTTGTTTCTGAGAGAAAAACCACCGCTTGGTTGTGAGACCGTATAAGATCTCGCAGTTCGCCAGCTGTCGAGTCCAACCCCAGTCCCTGACAGTTCCACGCAAGGAGATTCATTGTGTTCGGCAGCCCTGTGCCCCAGGGTCCGCCGCTTCATCATCTTTATCTTGGATGCGATCAAACACAAAGGCAATTTTCTGCCTGGTATCACGAATGAACTCATCCTCTGCACCCCTTGCTCCAGCCTCACCCTTAGCTCTCCACACCTGTCTCGGCCCCCTCTTTCTACTACCTCCATCCCTCCAAAATTGTGAGTCCGATTGTTGGTTCTACCGAAAATCAGGCCTCTCCTTCCTGACGTAGAAACTGCGCAGCCGTCCTCGGGTCCCATGCATATCGGGTCCCCCTAGTGGGCCGACCCGATCCACTTCTGCATGGTGTCCGTTAGAGCCGCCGCCCACATAATTCCTGCTGTACGCGCTGCTTCTCTCATACTCCTTCCGTTCCCGCCCAGCCTCCACATGACGTCCTCTCTGGCTCCCCAGATTCTAGTCCATGAGATTACTCCTCATTTCCTGTTCCCTCCTAGCTGCGAGGCTGTCTCTGAGATCATGCCCCCTCATCTGTTCCATCTTTTCTCTAGCTCTATTAGGACTAATAACTTCAGTACCCCCCTGTTTGGACTGGTCGCGAGTGCGCCCATCCGAGGTACGAGAGAATTCCGTCTGCAAGTTCCTTTTTGTCGGCACCTCCCTAGCTCTAGGATGCACAGGGTTATGTTTTGCCGCCTCACCAGTGTGAGAGCTACCCTGACTGTTAAAACTGCACGACCCACCTCCTTTCGACCCCTCCTTGCCTGAATTGTTCCTCCCGGGAGAAGCCCTCAGCCATCCTCCCCATTAAGACGACGAATCCACTGGAGGCTCACACTCCCCTCCCTCATGAACAAGCCTTCCACAATCAAAACAAAAATGCGGGACTTTCTCATAGTAAAAGTCAAACCATGTCTTCTCCTTATCATCCTTGTCCTTCCTCAAAAAGATGCCCCTTACTAGCGGTTCAAACACAGAAATCTTAGTCCTCACACGAAAGTACTGCCCTCTAGCAATGCCATCTTTATCCACGTCAACACTGACCGTCTCCCCCAACCAATCTCCCAGGGCCTTTCCAAACACTTCGGTCCTCTTGTCCGGTGGCAAATCTGCAATCCTAACCCATACATCAATTTTATAAAAGATCATCTCGGACGGTCTAATATTTCCTTCATATTTCTTGATCACCAGGACACTGAAGTCAAACTGCCATGGCCCATTATGTATGACATGCCTGTAATCACCTTCTAATCCAAAGTGTACCTCAAAAATATTCAGGCCGATCTTTGCAAATTTAGCTTCTTTGTGCAGGCCCCAGGCTCTCGGCAATGTCTTCTCAACTACTGACATTTTCATCGGGCGGGGAGAACAAACCTTACCAACAGCAGACCATCGGTAATCCTTACGGACTTGTGGATCTGGATCTTCAAAGACAAACCCCTCTTCTTCCTTGTCCATAAGCACCATGCCTCCTAACCTTACCGAAAGGCTTGCAGCTGGATCCGGTGTTTTGCTCTCCGCCAGGGACTTGTTCGGTCCCCCGCTCGCTGATCCGCCCCTTTTCCGTGTCGGCATGCATGACGTAGCAGCGCCTGGGGTCGGTGTAGATCTGTCTGCCGCCGCTGCCTCCTTTCCTCCTGCTTCTCCCGCCATGAGCACCGCTCCAAAGCGCAGAGATTCAATTACTGGTCGTAGCCCAAGGAGACATCGTCGCCGCCCTGAGTTTCACCAGAGACCAGCCACCCCAGCTCACCGAAACCCTAACCCTAGCGAGCGGACACAGTCGCCTTGGCGATCGCCTCCAATCGCCCCGTAGCGCTTTGTGACTTGGTGGACCCCCACTATTTGGTTTTCTATGGCTCGTGTGTGGATTTGTTGGCATGGCAAGGCTCAACATAAATCTGCTGGGGTTTCGGAAGGCTGACACAGAAACACGGAGATGGATAGTCCGGGAGATCATGGATCACTTCAATGTTCCAGAGCAGTGGAGAATGGAGGTGGAACACGCTACACTGAAGAAGGCTAGGGATGCTTGGAGAAACTGGAAGCACGTGTTGTACAAGAAGTACTTGAGTGAAGGCAAGGAACCAACCCCCGCATACCCCCAAATTACAAAGGCAGTCTGGGTAGAATTCAAAAGGTCAGGGCTACTAAAGAGTTTGCTAAGAAGAGTTTCAAGCAATCGGAACTTCAGAAGAAGAACACACACCCCCACCGTATGGGTGTGGCAGCATACTACGGCATGAAACCGATATGGGACCAGGAGGACAGAGAAGAAGTAGCCGCGGGTGGGGAACCGGCCTTTAGTGAAATCAGGGGCAAACGCGCCAGAGACTACTTGCGGTGTCACACCCTGCATTTTGTAAAATATCATTTGCATTGTTAAAGCATGAAAATTTGGACCAACAAAATTTTTGCATTTTTTTGGCTTTTATTTGGAGTTGGTTTTCTCTCTGTGATTTTTTAAGTGCTCTTTAAAGTAAACACAACTCCACCTTAAATACTTCATCTCCTTGCCCCAAACTTCTATCCAATGATCATGCCATGTGTATAGTGCAATATAATATTTTCATACAAAAATAATTTGGCCAAATAGTATTTTCAAAAATTGGTTTTCCAAAAACCCCTAAATTGAGGTTTCCTCTGCAAGTACTCGATTTGGGATATGAAAAATATTTCAAAGAGTATATTTGAAACCTATTAGATATAGGACTCCCATGAACCACAAAAATATAATTTTAAAACTTATTTTCCTATTTTATTTAAAAGCTTTTTCTTAAGGCCAGAAATGGTCTTTAATAGGGGAAAATTGTTTTTATTGTTTCAAAAATATTTGAAAAAAATCAGGGAAACTCATTGGACATATATTATCCATATATATGAGTTTCAACACATGGTCATATTCAAAATATTGGACAAAACCTCCCAAAACCATTTCTGCCCATTTCAAGGATTTGAAATGTTTCTACAGGAAATATTTTCATAAAAATCCAAGGAAAATCCAGCAAGTCACAAATGCTTATTGTGATCACCTTGCAAAGACTCATGTCAATTAAAGTCTTTTTGGTTCACCAAAATGCCCCAAAACCCTCTCTGACTAGAGTAAAATTTGAACAAGTTTGTACTACCAACTTTCTTTCATTGACCCCAACTTTTGTGAACATGATCACCTGACCAAATGAGGCCACCACACCAAGTGGTGCATCAAGGAGAAGTGATTTGCTCAACTAGATCTGCACAAATTCATTCCTGCCGATTTCTAGTGTTTACAAAAGTTGCATTGGAAACTTTTCCCAACTAAGCTCAAAATGGGTGGAAGGCCCTAATTATATGTGCCATTTAACCCTGTGGAGTCACATGACAAATGGGAATCATCTACTTGACCAAACTAGCATCAAACACCTTCTATCACTTTACCAAAATACCATGTTTGGCCTCTCCCACTAATCTCCATGAGCTTTGCTTTTTACCACAACCCCTCCTAGTTTCCCTCTATCACCTGGATGCTTTCCTGCCCGAAGGGAGGGGGAACCCCATTTTTCTTCTCTGGACAACAGATTCCTCCCTCTCTCTCAGCCTCCTCCTCTCCCCTCAGCTTTCCAGAGCATCCAAGGCTCTCTCCAGCTTTTTCCCATGCCCCCTCCAGCTGTCAGACACAAGTGGACGCGCGCGGACGCGGGAAAACCGTGGATGCCGGCCAAAGTCGCGCTCTAGAGCGCCTGGCAGGGCACCCGACCATTGGCGCCGCATCCCCCGACCACCTCGAGCCTCCCCCGCACGCCAGTCGATGCCCCTCGACGTCCGCTCCATGCCAGCAGGCTGTCCACTTGCTCCCGCGCCCTCCTCTCTCTCCTGCAGCTCACGCCAGAGCGCCGTCCCGCTCGGCCAATGCTCGCGTCGCTCCTATGGCCCGCCCGCGGCTCGTCCCTCTCCTCCTCCCTCTTCCTAGCACCCTAGACCACCCCCACGAACACCCCCGAGCCCTCCATTCCCTCTCTAACGGCCACCAGAGCCGATCCCGCGGGCACCCATAGGCAATGCCTATGATGGACCTCGGCCAGCCTATATAAGGCGACCCCGAGCCCCTCTCTCACTCCCTGTCGCTCCCCCACACTCCTAATCAACCT
>NC_041389.1:205655126-205699804 GCF_002162155.2 Triticum dicoccoides | reverse complement strand
CCAACGGTACCACCCACGCATCCCCCGTGCCCTATATCGCCGCCGGCGAGCTCGCCGTCGCGTCTGAACGGAGGTAGACGATGACAGCCGTGGGCCCTGTCCGCCAGCCTCACGCCCTGACAGGTGGGACCCACCCGTCAGGTTTAAAAACACACGCGCGCGCACCGGTTCGCCCGTCGGCTAAAGGCGTACTCCACCTTTACGCCTTCGACGTGGCGGCCACACGCGGGCCGATTTCCCCCTGGGCCTGCTGCACTGTGGCCTTTCTGGCCCAGTGGCACAGTGCCATTTTTCCTTTTTCTTTTCGGTCAAACTTACAAAAATTCCTCTGGACTAAATATTAATCCAAATGAAATAATTCCAGTTCCTAAATTCTTGTAAAAATCCCACCTATTTAATGGTGCAACTTTCATTCAAATCCAACAACCTTTTCTTCACTGTAAATGTTTATATGTGATTTTAAGCATTTAAATATACCTTTGTAAATCCATTTCTCCTGTTATGTCACTCCAAATCCAAAACTAAGAATTTTTCCCTCTTAGTTTTCGCCCTAGTATTTTACAAAAATAAGTTGACATTTTTTTGAGCACTTTGACTTTTCTGCTTTAGTATTGTCTTATTTTTTTCCGTTATTTTCTTGCGACATTTAGATCCTGTATTTGACGAAGTAGCTGAAGCAGAAGGAGGAGAAGGATTTGAAGACCTCGAAGAACAAGCCAATGAAGGCAAGCAACCCTTTGACCATGTCTATGAAACCCTTTTCATGCATGTCATATAGAACTTTTATTGCTTGCATCGAAGTCATAATAAAATGGTGACCACTTGAGGTGGCTTGCCTCCGTTGCTTTTCTCATTGACACTTGCATGATGCATGACCCTACTTTTGTATGAGGGTTATGCCGGTGGGAGTAGATAGGATGCTAAAGTAGTTGCTACACAAAAAGGGACGGGAATATGCATGGTGATGGAGACAAAGTATTTTCAAAAGACTTTTCGAAAACCCCATCGGGTGCCACTTATGCCCAGGGGGAGATGATGTGTTGGGTAGCCACTTGATGACGAAGTGGTGTACCGAGGCAAGTGTATGTTGTTTTCAAAACAGATTGGTTTAAGTTGCAACCCTTATTCCAACCTTACATGTGCAACCACTCTACCCTTGTATGGGAAAGGGCATTATTGATTACCTAGGCCGATACTAGCTTGGAGCCCGCATTACTAGTGACGGGGGGGAGTTGGTGCTCTCTCTCGGGATGGGGTCGTGCCAGGTAGGGCGGCCATGACTGTTTTCACATGGCACCGGATACACCGTTGTGTCCCCTCTCGGATGTTACGATCTCGAGTGAGTCTCGTACGATGTACTTTGTGAGGATACGGAACAACGAGTGGACTCCTTGTTAGTGTTGTCTAGGGAAAGATAGTGATCGGGTGCTTACCCCGGGTACTTGAGGTACCACGGGTCGTGGATGACACGGAAGTTCCCCGGATCTTGTGGGTAAAGTGTGCAACCTCTGCAGAGTGTAAAACTATTCGAATAGCCGTGTCCACGGTCAAGGACAGTTGGGTAACTGCTCTTGGGCTATGTACACATGTTTACAAACCAGTGTGTGTGTTTGGATAAGTGGGGAGAACTACTTGGGTCAAGTCAAAGGACTTGACATGATTGAGTTGGGTTGATGCCCACTCTATTTATGTTGATATCTGGAACCTGTCCTCAGGGTTAATTGAATTTTCCTGATGCATGTCTTGCAAGTTGTTGAACATGTCATTGCACTCAAAACTAGCTTTCTGCAAAAATTTACCTATATCATGCATTGTTGTATCTTGAACCAAAACACGGGTTGCTTGCGAGTACATTCAAAGTACTCATTGGCTTGCCACTTGTTATTTAATTAAACAGGCATGGAAGAATAGGAATTCGAAGAAGAGTTCTTTGGTGACGAACATGTGAACTAGGACGTTTCCCAGTCAGAATGCCTGTAGGGTTAAGGCAGATGGCATGGGTTCTACTATCGACGAAGATTTCCGCTGCTTGTGTTTGATTTGATGTTCAGCCCTTAAGGCTTTATCAATGTAAGACTTGACCATAATGGTCATAATTTGTGTAAGACGGTATGAATGGATGTAAGACTCTTGTTATTCAGCTTCTGTGTGTTCAGTGAGCATTGATCTCTGGGATCACTGTACACGTGCATTCGGTGATCTCGACTTATGAGTCGGGCTCCCCACAGAGCTGGTATCAGAGCCATCCTGATTGTAGGAAGCCTTAGCTAGCATGGACGTTAGTTAGAGTGAGACTATCTACGAAATTACCTATATACCTATGTTTTCTGAAAATATCCCAAACATAGGTCACATTTCCCCTATTGACCTTTCCCCTTCCACTTTTGTAGATGGCCGTCGTACCCGAGGAATTCCTGACCACCGGATTTCCCGCGCTTCTTGAGGATAGCCTCAGGAAGTGCCAGTTCACTCGAGCCCCTACCTCCTCCTACCACGAGCACTGGATCAACAACACTAAGAAGGAGTATCACGTGGAGGTAGTCGTGAGGGCGAATGACTCCCCGATGAGCTGGTTCTTTGAGGGACCCCAGATGGCGACCCTGCTTCTCACTGTCGGGACTGCTGCTCTCAAGGCGTTGACTCGCCTTTGAGATCTTCTGCCAGAGATGGCAGTGTGCCAGCCACTCGTTACCTGCCTTATCATAAGGAGGGTGATGACGAGAGCAGCGCACCAACCCCACCCATGGACAAAGGACTTTCCCTCCATTTCCAGAACTACCTCAGCTTGTGTGCCGACAGCCTGGCACAACACCTGGCCTCAGAGTCAATGGAGCTTCGGAAGGAACTCCACGATACCAAGGAACTCCTCCGCCTAGCTCAGACGAAGAAGGATAGGATCAAGAAGGATGGTGCACCCCCTGGACAGCCCGTTGTTGCCTATCGGGGCGGGCGACCCCCACAGATCACGAATGCCAAGGGGTCATCTCAGCCACGTCGTATGACAGCGAAGGACTACCGCAACCTCTTCACGGTGCCCCCGGCGAAGCAGCGCCGTGTTCAGCTCCTCCACTCCCCCACTCCCTCAAGTGACAAAGAGACTAAGACAAATGAAGATGAGGAGGAAGATCCGGAGGAGCCGGAATACCCGACCGAGCATTCCACCACTTAGACACCGTTCAGGACTAGGATAGGCCAGTCCGTAACCCTTAAGGTAGGATAGGTCGTGTACCCCTTATGCGAAATCGAGTCCATGTAATGGTTCAAATGTAACCATGTTGTGTTGTGTTTGCTTTCGACGTTTTGATGGAAGTTGTACTTTCCCTTTCGGGAAATTGTAAAAACCTACATCACCCATTTGGTTTTACTGCATGAGTTTGGCCCTTCCGGCCTTGGCTTAACTTAAAATTGTATCATACCCACCCCTTACTAGGCATCCCATATATATTGCTTTCCCTCATTTTTTTCTTCTTCCAATCATGAGACCTTGACCGCTCCAACAGGATGCCTGTTGTAACACGTACTGGTACCTCTACCCAGCAGCAAGAAGCCGGAGGTTCTGCTAAAGCAGGAGTCAGCCAGGACCAAGCCCGAGGACAGACTCCACCACCACCACCTCCTCCAAACATGGACATGGCTCAGCTTCTCCAAGCCTTCCGAGAGGAATGCCAAGCCAACACTGCAGCCCTCCAGATGATTGCTCAAGCTGTCAATCGCCAGCCGGCAGGACACGACAATGGACGTTCCACGTTGGTGGAGTTCAAGAAGCATGCACCACCCACCTTCATCGATACTGCTGAACCCCTGGATGCAGACGACTGGGTCCGCACCATTGAGGATCTGCTGGAACTAGTCGGATGCACTAAGGACCGTGAGAAGGTGGGGTATGCTGCTCACTGTCTCGGGGGAACTGCTAGAGCATGGTGGGATGGATTCAAGGCCATGCATGCTGAGCAAAACATCACTTGGAATGACTTCAAGGCAGATTTCCACAAGGCCCACATTCCTTCCAGAATCATGGCCATCAAGAAGCGTGAGTTCCAAGCCCTGAAGCAAGGAAGTAGCACTGTCAAGGAGTACATGCAGAAGTTCAGTGTTCTCTCAAGGTATGCTCCTAAGGATGTCAGCACTGATGCTGCCAAAAAAGAGCGCTTCATGGAAGGCCTTAACTAGACTCTGCAGTACTCGCTTGTTGTGTGTGACTGCCCGACCTTTCCTGATCTGGTGAACAAGGCAATCATGGTTGAGGACAAGTGACGTGCTTTGGATGATACCCGTAAGCGCAAGATGATCAGCAAGGGTTGCTCCAGCAACCAGAAGCCTCGCCCGTGGTGGACAGCTCCGGTCAAGCCAACCTATCAGCAGCCAAGAGCTCCTGCACCCCGTACCAACTATCCACCTTAGCAGTATGCCAACCCCAGGCCAGCTTACAACAACCCCAATAACAATGCTGGCAAGAGCAGCAACCCCAACCAAGTCACTTGCTTTGGATGTGGTCAGCCAGGACACTACTCCAAGAACTGCCCCAACAAGAAGCCCGACGCCCCGCGCCCCAATGCGCAGAACCCAGGACAAGGCCGTGGAATGCCACCAAGGAACCAAGCTCCCCGCAACCTGCCCGACAACGGCAGGGGTCGTGTGAATCATGTCACTGTAGAAGAAGCCCAGGAAGACCCGGACGTCGTGTTGGGTACGTTCCCTGTCAACTGAGCACCTGCAACTGTCTTGTTTGATTCTGGAGCCACACATTCATTTATCACCCAGAAGTTTGCATTAAAAAGTGGCATGACCCCTACACCCCTGAATAACCCTATAGTGGTACAAACCCCCAGAGCAGAGACGAGAGCCAAGATAGGATGTAAAGGAGTAGGGATTGTCATTAATGGGGTAGACTTCCTAGCTGACCTTATCATCCTAAGATCGCAAGGCTTGGATGTGATCGTAGGAATGGACTGGCTCATCAAGCACCAAGGCTTGTTAGATTGTACCAACCGGACTGTCACTGTGACCAATGAACAAGGAGTCGAAGTTAAATTTGCCTCCAACCCCTCCTCTGCTCAAGCCAACCAAGTCAACTGTCTGACTGAAGTTGGATTGGAGCAAGTGCCGGTACTATGCGAATACCTCGATGTCTTTCTTGATGAGCTACGGGAATGCCTCCTGACCGAGACATTGAGTTCATCATCGAGCTCATAGCCGGAGCAGGACCCATCTATAAGAAGCTTATAGAATGGGATCGGAAGAGTTAGCAGAATTGAATTAGCAACTGGAAGAGCAGTTGAGGAAGGGATTTATCCGCCCTAGTGCCTCCCCTTGGGGATCACCTGTTCTGTTTGTGGCAAAGAAGGACGGTACCATCCGCTTGTGCATTGACTACTGCTCCGTCAATGAAGTTACAATCAAGAACAAGTATCCACTCCCCAAGATTGAAGATCTGTTTGACCAACTCAATGGGGCCAAGGTGTTCTCCAAGATCGACCTCAGGTCCGGGTACTACCAGCTGAAAATCAGACCCCAACATATTCCGAAGACGGAATTTGTAACCAGATATGGCCCGTATGAGTGCACGGTCATGTCCTTTGGATTAACCAATGCCCCAGCTTACTTCATGTATCTTATGAATAAGGTCTTCATGGAATATTTGGACAAGTTTGTTGTCATCTTCATTGATGACATTCTTGTCTTCTCAAAGACCGAAGGAGAGCACGAGCAACACTTGAGGGTGGTCCTAGACAAGCTTCAAGAGCACCAATTGTACGCCAAGTTCAGCAAGTGCGAATTTTGGCTGCATGAGGTTGGATTCTTGGGTCATGTACTAAATGCCGAAGGGTTGTCAGTGGATCCCGCCAAGATCCAGGCCGTAACTGAATGGCAAACCCCGAGCAGTGTGAAAGAAGTCAGAAGCTTCCTCGGACTCGCGGGATATTACTGCAAGTTCGTTGAAGGATTCTCAAGCATTGCCCGACCCATGACCCAGCTCCTGAAGAAGGACAAGAAGTTTGAGTGGACACCAAAGTGTGAAGAGAGCTTCCAGGAGCTGAAGAAGAGACTGACCACCGCCCCAGTTCTGGCCACACCAGATATACACAAGGAGTTTGTGATATATTGTGATTCGTCAAGAACCGAACTGGGAGGTGTTCTGATGCAAGAAGGCAGAGTCGTAGCTTACCTTTCAAGGCAACTACGGCCTCATGAAGAGAACTATGCTACTCATGACCTCGAGTTGGCAGCTGTAGTTCATGCCCTAAAAACATGGTGACAATACCTCCTAGGGAAGCGGTTTGAGATATACACGGATCACAAAAGTCTGAAGTATATTTTCACTCAGAAGGAATTGAACATGAGGCAAAGTAGATGGCTAGAGTTGATCAAGGATTAAGACCTTAGTGTTCAATACCACCCTGGAAAGGCTAATGTGGTAGCAGATACATTAAGCAGAAAGGCTTGTTCCGTGAATGCTATGCTTAAGGACATGCTACCCGCCTTGTATGAAGAACTTGAAAGCTTCGGGTTGGAACTGGTTGCACCAGGATTCTTGGCCAACCTCGAATTTAGGCCTACCTTGATGGATGATGTTAAGGAAGCTCAGAAGGGACACGAGAGTATTGAAGGCATCAAGAGGAAGATCAAGGCAGGCAAGGCCCCAGGATTCTCAGAGGATGAGCAAGGAATTGTGTGGTTTGGGAATCGCATTTACATACCCAACAAGATGGAGCTCAAGAATTTGATCTTGCAAGAAGCTCATGACACCCCGTATTCTATCCACCCCGGAGGAACCAAGATGTATCAAGACCTAAAGGAAAGATTATGGTGGCATGGCATAAAGAGAGAGATAGCCACTTTCGTCGCTAAGTGTGACATATGCCAAAGGGTCAAAGCTGAACATTAGCGACCCGCTGGATTGTTACAGCCTCTCAAGGTGCCTGAATGGAGATGGGATAAAGTCGGAATGGACTTCATCACTGGGTTACCCAGGTCAAATAAGGGACATGACTCCATCTGGGTCATAGTCGACCATTTGACCAAAGTAGCCTATTTCATTCCTGTCAAAACGACTTACAAGGGAAACCAGCTAGCCAGCCTCTACATCAACAGAATCGTAAGCCTTCATGGTGTTCCCAAGGAGATTGTGTCAGACCGAGGAACCCAGTTTACCTCAGGGTTCTGGAAGAAGTTCCAAGAGGCCATGGGGACCAAGTTGTCCTTCAGCACTACTTTCCACCCACAGACAAGAGGTCAGACAGAACGAGTGAATCAGATACTCGAAGACATGCTCCGAGCCTGTGTCTTAGCATATGGATCTAGGTGGGAAGATTGCCTCTCTTTTGCCGAGTTCTCCTACAACAAGTGTTATCAGTCAAGCCTTCAGATGACACCATTTGAGGTGTTATACGGACGGAAGTGCTGCACACCCCTCAATTGGTCAGAGACTGGAGAAGGACTAGTCTTTGGGCCCGATATCCTCCGTGAAGCAGAAGAGCAAGTCCAGCTTGTCAGAGAGCGTTTGAAGACTGCCAAGTCAAGGCAGAAGAGCTACACTGACTCACATCGTAGAGACGTGAACTTCCGAGATGGAAACCATGTCTATCTCCGGGTCACACCTCTCAAGGGAACCCAGCACTTCCATGTCAAAGGAAAGCTCGCCCTAAGATACATCGGCCCCTTCAAGATCACTGGCCGACGAGGAGAAGTGGCTTACCAGTTGGAACTACCACCTGAACTGTCCGATGTGCAGAACGTATTCCACGTGTCACAACTCCGGAAGTGTCTCCACGTTCCAGACAAGCCTGATCTTTACAAGGACGTCAATCACCAAGTCATTGACCTTCAGCCTGATTTGACCTACCGTGAGAGGCCCATCTGCATTCTGGATGAGGCTGAGTGACACACTCAAAGCCGCACGATCAAGTACTTCAAGGTCCAGTGGATCAACCACACTGAAGCAGAAGCAACTTGGGAACATGAAGACTACCTTACATCCGAGTTTCCGTACCTCTTTAGAGCCTAGTTTGGAAATCTCGGGGACGAGATTCTTGTAAGGGGGGTAGGTCTGTCACACCCTGCATCTTGTAAAATATCATTTGCATTGTTAAAGCATGAAAATTTGGACCAACAAAATTTTTGCATTTTTTTGGCTTTTATTTGGAGTTGGTTTTCTCTCTATGATTTTTTAAGTGCTCTTTAAAGTCAACACAAATCCACCTTAAATACTTCATCTCCTTGCCCCAAACTTCTGCCCAATGATCATGCCATGTGTATAGTGCAATATAATATTTTCATACAAAAATAATTTGGCCAAATAGTATTTTCAAAATTTGGTTTTCCTGCCACAACCCCTCCTAGTTCCCCTCTATAACCTGGATGCTTTCCTGCCCGAGGAAGCAATGATGAAGGGTGGGGGAACCCCATTTTTCTTCTCTGGACAACAGATTCCTCCCTCTGTCTCTCAGCCTCCTCCTCTCCCCTCAGCTTTCCAGAGCATCCAAGGCTCTCTCCAGCTTTTGCCCATGCCCCCTCCAGCTGCCAGACACAAGTGGACGCGCGTGGACGTGGGAAAACCGCGGATGCCGGCCAAAGTTGCGCTCTGGAGCGCCTGGCAGGGCACCCGACCGTTGACGCGGCGTCGACCACCTCGAGCCTCCCCCGCGCGCCAGTCGATGCCCCTCGACGTCCGCTCCATGCCAGCAAGCTGTCCACTTGCTCGCGCGCCCTGCTCTCTCTCCTGCAGCTCATGCCAGAGCGCCGCCCCACTCGGCCAATGCTCGCGCCGCTCCTATGGCCCGCCCGCGGCTCGTACCGCTCCTCCTCCCTCTCCCTAGCACCCTAGACCACCCCCATGAACACCCTCGAGCCCTCCATTCCCTCTCTAACGGCCACCCGAGCCGATCCCGCGGGAACCTGTAGGCCACGCCTACGGTGGACCTCGGCCAGCCTATATAAGGCGACCCCGAGCCCCTCTCTCACTCCCTGTCACTCCCCCACACTCCTAATCAAACCTCCCGCACCCCCCATTCGTATCCAGAGCTTCCCGATCTCGAGATCGAGCTCGAGCCCCGCCGCCTCGGCTCGTCGGTGTTCGCGCGGTACAGGCCTCCTCTGCCCCCGTTTTCTCTCGATCTGGAACCGCGCGGCAACGCTGACCCTTTCCCCTCTCTTCCCCACTCTTTTTGCAGCCGGGAACAGCCGGAACCATCGACGCCCGAAGCACCTCCACCGTGTGAGCTCGTCGCCGGTGAACGAGGCTGCTCTGGCGACCATCTCCACCACCACCCGAACGGCGACACCCCCCGACTCCAACGGTACCACCCACGCATCCCCCGTGCCCTATATCACCGCCGGCGAGCTCGCCGTCGCCTCTGGACGGAGGTAGACAACGACGGCCGTGGGCCCTGTCCGCCAGCCTCACGCCCTGTCGGGTGGGACCCACCCGTCAGGTTTAAAAACACGCGCGCGCGCACCGGTTCGCCCGTCGGCTGAAGGCGTACTCCGCATTTACGCCTTCGACGTGGCGGCCTCGCGCGGGACGATTTCCCCCTGGGCCTGCTGCACGGTGGCCTTTCTGGCCCAGTGGCACAGTGCCATTTTTCCTTTTTCTTTTCGGTCAAACTTACAAAAATTCCTCTGGACTAAATATTAATCCAAATGAAATAATTCCAGTTCCTAAATTCTTGTAAAAATCCCACCTATTTAATGGTGCAACTTTCATTCAAATCCAACAACCTTTTCTTCACTGTAAATGTTTAAATGTGATTTTAAGCATTTAAATATACGTTTGTAAATCCATTTCTCCTGTTATGCCACTCCAAATCCAAAACTAAGAATTTTCCCCTTCTTAGTTTTCACCCTAGTATTTTACAAAAATAAGTTGACATTTTTTTGAGCACTTTGACTTTTCTGCTTTATTATTGTCTTATTTTTTTCCGTTATTTTCTTGCGATATTTAGATCTTGTATTTGACGAAGTAGCTGAAGAAGGAGGAGAAGGATTTGAAGACCTCGAAGAACAAGCCAATCAAGGCAAGCAACCCTTTGACCATGTCTATGAAACCCTTTTCATGCATGTCATATAGCACTTTTATTGCTTGCATCGAAGTCATAATAAAATGGTGACCACTTGAGGTGGCTTGCCTCTGTTGCTTTTCTCATTGACACTTGCATGATGCATGACCCTACCTTTCTATGAGGGTTATGCCGGTGGGAGTAGATAGGATGCTAAAGTAGTTGCTACGCAAAAAGGGACGGGAATATGCATGGTGATGGAGACAAAGTATTTTCAAAAGACTTTTCGAAAACCCCATCGGGTGGCACTTATGCCCGGGGGGAGATGATGAGTTGGGTAGCCACTTGATGACAAAGTGTTGTACCGAGGCAAGTGTATGTTATTTTCAAAATGGATTGGTTTAAGTTGCGACCGTTATTCCAACCTTACATGCGCAACCACTCTACCCTTGTATGGGAAAGGGCATTATTGATTACCTAGCACTACTAGGGAAAACCTTATACACAGAACTTTAGCAGTAGCGTGGGTCAAAGAAGCACGCTGGTTGCTAAATAGCAGCAGCGCGCCTGCCGAAACCGCGCTGCAGATAATGTCGTAGCAGTAGCGCGTCTCGTTGAATACACGTTACTACTAAAATTCTCATGGCTTAGCCGATATGGTACACATAGTAGTAGCGATCTATACAGAACCGCGCTACTGCTACTTACTTTGTAGCAGCGCGTTTTGCTCTAAACTTGCTACTACTAAAGGATATAAAATTAAATGAAAAGCAAATAGAAAGGTAATTGAAAATGAAAGAATTAGAAGAAGGTGAAAGGAAAAAATAAAATGTGAAGAAAAATAAATGAAAAAGGGAAAAAGGAGAAAGTTGTAGCAGTACCGAGTATGCAAGAACGCGCTGTAGCTAATGTAGCAGCAGCGCGCTTTCAGGAAAGCGCTACGGCTACTTCTGACTTAACCACCCGCGTTCGTCCTTCCCCACGGACACTTCCCCCAAATCGAACTCCTCCGCTCTCGCCGCCGCCGTCGCCCATCGGTTGCCGCGCGCTCTCCACACACCCTCTACGCCGCCCCCGACCCTGGATTCAACGCCGCCCCTGCCCCCGACCTCAACGCCGCCCCGGACGCCGCCCCGGACGCCGCCTCTGACCTCAACGCCGCCCCCGACGCCGCCCCAAGCCCGACCTCGACGCCGCCTGCCCCTCTCTCGCCGCAGGCACCCGATCAAGGTGAGCACGCCTTCTCCTCCCCCTCCCCTACCTCTGCCTAGATAGGGTTCTTCAAATTTTAGTTGCATCAAATAGTTAGGGTTCGTCTATGGGTGGAAATGAATTGAATACAGATGCGGCTGGGATTTTTTCTTAGGTGATGTTTTCTTAGATGATGAATAAACACTAGTGTAATGCATAATAAAACGAGTAAAATTTGACCTTCTTCTATTTAGTTAGTAAGAACTAGTTAGTAAGAACTAGGTACTAATTAGGTGTTTTCTTAGATGATGAATAAACACTAGTGTAATGCATAATAAAACGAGTAAAATTTGACCTTCTTCTATTTCGTTAGTAAGAACTAGTTAGTAAGAACTAGGTACTAATTAGGTGATTTTTTAGTTAAAGTAATTTTTCCCGCCTCGACGTGGACGATGCCTATCCCGCATCCTCGTCGTCGAGTCGGCGGAGGACGACACCTGCTTGACCAGATCGGCCATGTCCGGGACTGGGATCTGCCGGGGTGGTACTGGGAGGCGCTACCTACCGAGGGGCGCAGGTTGGTGAGGAGCCAGCCTGTTGTTGACCCGAACCTTCTTTGGTGGCGGTCGCGTGGGCCAGTGACGATCCAGAGGCTCGAGGACTCCGCGGAGGTGGTGCGTCACCGTGTCAGTGAGGAGGACACGCACGTCCGTCGCTACTTGTTTGCGTTGGAGCACAGGCCGTTCTCCAATACCTGGCAGGTTCTCTGGGGATCTCACTGGAGCTATGATCCCGTGATGGTGCCTTCTCTGTGGGTGTACACCGCCCGCGCCGATACCCGTCATGTGCTAGAGTTTTAGTTGTATTAGTGATGTTATATGTATGACACTATTCGTGATGTATTAGTCATAATATTCAACGATGTACTGACGCATGAGATGATTTACTTTTGCTTATTGAATGCATGCTAATTTGAGTCCTATAAGATATTTTGAAATGTATATCTTGTGTTGCTCAATATCCAAGTGGCCGGTCATGTTTGCAGGTTACACCTTCGAGTGGCCTATGTTTTGCCGGAGTGTTGATTCATTTCCGTTCCGGCAAATTTCAGGCGCTCGATATGTCCTATTTTAGCAAAGGTCATGCCGGATTTTTTCGTGAATTTTGGCATGACTTGTGCTAGAATATGTAGGAAATATCGAGTGCCTCATATTTGTGTGTTGAGTATCTTGGTAGTTGTCTTCGATCGATTTTCAATTAATGTTTTAACTATGAACATAGGAAATGTCTGACGCCGAGAAGGATTTCGGTATTTGCAAATACTGCAAAGACGAGCGCGGCCTGTGCGACGGAATCTTCCTAGATGATGATAGGCGCTTCAGCATCAAGCTTGACAAGAACTTTCAAGTGGATACAGTAAGTCCCAACGACAAGTCTTTTTTCGTAATTAAGCATGACATCTGCTTCATTTGCTT
This sequence comes from Triticum dicoccoides, assembly GCF_002162155.2. Classification (NCBI taxonomy): domain Eukaryota; kingdom Viridiplantae; phylum Streptophyta; class Magnoliopsida; order Poales; family Poaceae; genus Triticum; species Triticum dicoccoides. Next base: position 205,687,143 of record NC_041389.1, on the reverse strand, counting down.
GAACTTATATTTTTTTTACTATTCTACTAGCGTATCCCCTGCCATGCAAGAGTTTTTGTATTGGATAAGATAGGTTTCAGTCATAGTATGGAGGAAAAGAAAGTTTACTTGAAGACCGAGCATGGTTATATTTTCCATGCAAAGTTATACAATTCAGACGACTACACCTATTTTGGATGCAAAACATGGCGAGCACTATGCAAGACTTATGCATTTGAGCCTGATATGGTTATCACCTTTGATATTCGTCCGGAAGATGATATTGAAGGTAATACCGACATCTAGGTCGATGTGCAAATGCCTCCAGTTATACCATTATGTATGTTTCTCAATCATATTTATGTCTTTGATATTGTTTATTCAAAAATAGTTGACAACTAATTTGTATTGTCAGCTTATTTCCGTGCAAGCAAACATGTCCAGCGCTTGGTAGACAGGACCGTATATTGTCCTTGGGCTGAACTCAACAGCGAGGAGCTCAGTCATTATGTTTCATGGCTTGAGGATCTTGATACTGTCAAGACAAATTTTCTTCCTGCATTTAGAAATGTTAGTACTGAAAATGTGCGACCAATAGTGTTCGTAATGAACTACGGTCACATCTATTTAGGAAGGATGGTAAGATTTTTACTATTTGTCATCGGTGCATCTTTTCCATACATTATTTTTGAAGCTAAACTTTATTGCTAAGTATGTTACCGTACGATGTTCTTCAACAGGGACTCCCGATGAATGTTGTGCCTTATGGGATCGAGACTAAAGGTACCATGAGTATTATCAGCTTACGGCCAAGATATCCTACAAATTACTTTAGTGCATTCAAGATTAGCGACGGATGCTTAATAGTGCAAGACTGGACCAAATATGTGATGGGGGAGCGTAGAGAAGTACTAGGGGGCAGCAAACAGATGCGCTACCCACGATTAGGAGACAGGTTCATCTGCATGTTATTTTACCTAAGAGAGAGCAGCAGGAGTGATTAGCTAGCTAGAAATGAGTTTGAGGATGATGATGTGCTACACTATTACTATGATTATAAAATAGCTAGTGTTGGTGGTAATGACTATGATGATTATTATTAGCTAGTGTTAGTGCTGATTAAATAAATACTGTTGGTGGTAATGACTATGATGATGATTATAGCTTGTGCTAGCGGATTAGATTCAAGTGGAGGCAACATGTGGTGCACATCGAAAGTACTACTAGTCCAAACTATATCAAGTTTGGATTAGTAGTATACTTTTGACATGCACCACATATTGCCTCCACTTGAACCTAATCCACCTTCATTTAATACACTGTTATGGACATAATGATGTAAACCTCATAACGGCTGGTATTGTACCAATATTTGTATGATGGCGCATAAATACACTAAAAATAAAAATAAATACTAGTAGCGATGGAAAGAAAACACGCTGCAAGTAGATACCTTATCAGTAGCGTGGTGCTAAACAAACGCTGCAGCTATTTGTCCTAGCAGTAGCGCGTGCTGGCACGCGTTACTGCTAAGCAATAGCTGTAGCGCCTTATTAGTAGCGCGGCCGCCCGCGCTACTAGTGGGCACAAAACACGCGCTACTGCTAGGGTTTTCCCTAGTAGTGTAGGCCGATACTAGCTTGGAGACCGCATTACTAGTAACGGGGGAGAGTTGGTGCTCTCTCTCGGGACGGGGTCGTGCCAGGTAGGGCGGCCATGACTATTTTCACAGGGCACCAGATACACTGTTGTGTCCCCTCTCGGATGTTACGATCTCGAGTGAGTCTTGTATGATGTACTTCGTGAGGATACGGAAGAATGAGTGGACTCCTTGTTAGTGTTGTGTAGGGAAAGATAGTGATCGGGTGCTTACCCCGGGTACTTGAGGAACCACGGGTCGTGGATGACACGGAAGTTCCCCGGATCTTGTGGGTACAGTGTGCAACCTCTGCAGAGTGTAAAACTATTCGAATAGCCGGGTCCACGGTCAAGGACAGTTGGGTAACCGCTCTTGGGCTACGTCCACATGTTTACAAACCAGTGTGTGTGTTTGGATAAGTGGGGAGAACTACTTGAGTCAAATCAAAGGACTTGACATGATTGAGTTGGGTTGATGCCCACTCTATTTATGTTGATATCTGTAACCTGTCCTCGGGGTTAATTGAATTCTCCTGATGCATGTCTTACAAGTTGTTGAACATGTCATTGCACTCAAAACTAGCTTTCTGCAAAAATTTACCTATATCATGCATTGTTGTATCTCGAACCAAAACACGGGTTGCTTGCGAGTATATTCAAAGTACTCATTGGCTTGCCACTGGTTATTTAATTAACCAGGCATGGAAAAACAGGTGTTCGAAGAAGAGTTCTTTGGTGACGAACATGCGAACTAGGACGTTTCCCAGTCAGAATGCCTGTAGGGTTAAGGCAGATGGCATGGGTTCTATTATCGACGAAGATTTCCGCTGCTTGTGTTTGATTTGATGGTCAGCCCTTAAGGCTTTATCAATGTAAGACTTGACCATAATGGTCATAATTTGTGTAAGATGGTATGAATGGATATAAGACTCTTGTTATTCAGGTTCTGTGTGTTCAGTGAGCATTGATCTCTGGGATCACTGTACACGTGCATTCGGTGATCTCGACTTATGAGTCGGGCTCCCCACAGAGCTGGTATCAGAGCCATCCTGACTGTAGGAAGCCTTAGCTAGCATGGACGTTAGTTAGAGTGAGACTATCTACGAAATTACCTATATACCTATGTTTTCTGAAAATATCCCAAACATAGGTCACATTTCCCCTATTGACCTTTCCCCTTCCACTTTTGTAGATGGCCGTCGTACCCGAGTACTTCCTGACCACCGGATTTCCCGTGCTTCTTGAGGATAGCCTCAGGAAGTGCCAGTTCACTCGAGCCCCTACCTCCTCCTACCACGAGCACTGGATCAACAGTACTAAGAAGGAGTATCACATGGAGGTAGTCGTGAGGGCGAATGACTCCCCGATGAGCTGGTTCTTTGAGGGACCCCAGATGGCGACCCTGCTTCTCGCCGTTGGGACTGCTGCTCTCAAGGCGTTGACTCGCCTTCGAGATCTTATGCCAGAGATGGCAGTGAGCCAGCCACTCGTTACCTATCTTATCCTAGGGAGGGTGATGACGAGAGCAGCCCACCAGCCCCACCCATGGACGAAGGACTTTCCCCTCCGTTTCCTGACCTACTTCAGCTTGTGTGCCGACAGCCTGGCACAGCACCTGGCCTCAGAGTCAATGGAGCTTCGGAAGGAACTCCACGACACCAATTAACTCCTCTGCCTAGGTCAGACGAAGACCGACAGCATCAAGAAGGATGGTGCACCCAATGGAGCTTCTCGATGTTGAAGGAGCGTCGTGTTCAGCTCCTCCACTCCCCTACTCCCTCAAGTGACGAAGAGACTAACACAGATGAAGATGAGGAGGAAGACCCAGAGGAGCCGGAATACCCGACCGAGCATTCCACCACTTAGACACCGTTCAGGACTAGGATAGGCCAGTCCGTAACCCTTAAGGTAGGATAGGTCATGTACCCCTTATGCGAAATCGAGTCCATGTAATGGTTCAAATGAAACCATGTTGTGTTGTGTTTGCTTTCGACATGTTTTGATGGAAGTTGTACTTTCTCTTTTGGGAAATTGTAAACAACTACATCACCCATTTGGTTTTAATGCATGAGTTTGGCCCTTCCGGCCTTGGCTTAACTTAAAATTGTATCACACCCACCCCTTACTAGGCATCCCATCTATATTGCTTTCCCTCATTTTTTTCTTCCAATCATGAGACCTTGACCGCTCCAACAGGATGCCTGTTGTAACACGTACTGGTACCTCTACCCAGCAGCAAGAAGCCGGAGGTTCTGCTGAAGTAGGAGTCAGCCAGGACCAAGCCTGAGGACAGACTCCACCACCACGACCTCCTCCAAACATGGACATGGCTCAGCTTCTCCAAGCCTTCCGAGAGGAACGCCAAGCCAACACTGCAGCCCTCCAGATGATTGCTCAATCTGTCAATCGCCAGCTGGCGGGACACGGCAATGGACATTCCACGTTGGTGGAGTTCAAGAAACATGCACCACCCACCTTCATCGAGACTGCTGAACCCCTGGATGCAGACGACTGGGTCCGCACCATTGAGAATCTGCTGGAACTAGTCAGATGCACTGACGACCATGAGAAGGTGGCGTATGCTGCTCACTGTCTCGGGGGCACTGCTAGAGCTTGGTGGGATGGATTCAAGGCCATGCATGCTGAGCAAAACATCACTTGGAATGACTTCAAGGCAGAATTCCGCAAGGCCCACATTCCTTCCGGAAGCATGGCCATCAAGAAGCGTGAGTTCCGAGCCCTGAAGCAAGGAAGTAGCACTGTCAAGGAGTACATGCAGAAGTTCAGTGTTCTCTCAAGGTATGCTCCTGAGGATGTCAGCACTGATGCTGCCAAAAAAGAGCGCTTCATGGAAGGCCTTAACCAAACTCGGCAGTACTCGCTTGTTGTGTGTGACTGCCCGAGCTTTCCTGATCTGGTGAACAAGGCAATCATGGTTGAGGACAAGTGATGTGCTTTGGATGATACCCGTAAGCGCAAGATGATCAGCAAGGGTAGCTCCAGCAACCAGAAGCCTCGCCCGTGGCAGCCAGCCCCGGTCAAGCCAACCTATCAACAGCCAAGAGCTCCTGCACCCCGCACCAACTATCCACCTCAGCAGTATGCCAACCCCAGGCCAGCTTACAACAACCCCAATAACAATGCTGGCAAGATCAGCAACCCCAACCAAGTCACTTGCTTTGGATGTGGTCAGCTAGGACACTAATCCAAGAATTGCCACAACATGAAGCCTGACGCCCCACGCCCCAATGCGCAGAACCCAGGACAAGGCCGTGGAATGCCACCAAGAAACCAAGCTCCCCACAACCTGCCCAATAACGGCAGGGGTCGTGTGAGTCATGTCACTGCAGAAGAAGCCCAGGAAGAACCGGATGTCGTGCTGGGTACGTTCCCTGTCAACTCAGCACCTGCAACTGTCTTGTTTGATTCTGGAGCCACGCATTCGTTTATCACCCAAAAGTTTGCATTAAAAAGTGGCATGACCCCTACACCCCTGAAGAACCCTATGGTGGTACAAACCCCCGGAGCAGAGATGAGAGCCAAGATAGGATGTAAAGGAGTAGGGATTGTCATTAATGGGGTAGACTTCCTAGTAGACCTTATCATCTTAAGATCGCAAGGCTTGGATGTGATCTTAGGATGGACTGGCTCATCAAGCACCAAGGCTTGTTAGATTGTGCCAACCGGACTGTCACTGTGACCAATGACCAAGGAGTCAAAGTTAAATTTGCCTCCAAGCCCTCCTCTGCTCAAGCCAACCAAGTCAACTATCTGACTGAAGTTGGATTGGAGCAAGTGCCGGTAGTATGAAAATACCCCAATGTCTTTCCTGATGAGCTACCGGGAATGCCTCCTGACCGAGACATTGAGTTCATCACCGAGCTCATACACGGAGCAGGACCCATCTATAAGAAGCCGTATAGAATGGGATCGGAAGAGTTAGCAGAATTGAAGAAGCAACTGGAAGAGCAGTTGAGGAAGGGATTTATCTGCCCTAGTGCCTCCCCTTGGGGATCACCTGTTCTGTTTGTGGCAAAGAAGGACGGTACCATCCACTTGTGCATTGACTACCGCTCCCTCAATGAAGTTACAATCAAGAACAAGTATCCACTCCCCAAGATTGAAGATCTGTTTGACCAACTCAATGGGGCCAAGGTGTTCTCCAAGATCGACCCCAGGTCGGGGTACTACCAGCTGAAAATCAGACCCCAAGATATTCCGAAGACGGCATTTGTAACCAGATATGGCCTGTATGAGTGCACGGTCATGTCCTTTGGATTGACCAATGCCCCAGCTTACTTCATGTATCTTATGAATAAGGCCTTCATGGAATATTTGGGCAAGTTTGTCATCGTCTTCATTGATGACATTCTTGTCTTCTCAAAGACGGAAGGAGAGCACGAGCAACACTTGAGGATGGTCCTAGACAAGCTTCGAGAGCACCAACTGTACGCCAAGTTTAGCAAGTGCGAATTTTGGCTGCATGAGGTTGGATTCTTGGGTCATGTACTCAATGCCGAAGGGTTGTCAGTGGATCCTGCCAAGATCTAGGCCGTAACTGAATGGCAAACCCCGAGCAATGTGAAAGAAGTTAGAAGCTTCCTCGGACTCGCAGGATATTACCGCAAGTTCGTTGAAGGATTATCTAGCATTGCCCGACCCATGACCCAGCTCTTGAAGAAGGACAAGAAGTTTGAGCAGACACCAAAGTGTGAAGAGAGCTTCCAGGAGCTGAAGAAGAGACTGACCACTGCCCCAGTTCTGGCCACACTAGATATACACAAGGAGTTTGTGATATATTGTGATGCGTCAAGAACCGGACTGGGAGGTGTTCTGATGCAAGAAGGCACAGTTGTAGCTTACCTTTCAAGGCAACTACGGCCTCATGAAGAGAACTATGCTACTCATGACCTCGAGTTGGCAGTTGTAGTTCATGCCCTAAAAACATGGCGACATTACCTCCTAGGGAAGCGGTGTGAGATATACACAGATCACAAAAGTCTGAAGTATATTTTAACTCAGAAGGAATTGAACATGAGGCAAAGAAGATGGCTAGAGTTGATCAAGGATTAAGACCTTAGTGTTGAATACCACCCTGGAAAGGCTCATGTGGTAGCAGATGCATTAAGCAGAAAGGCTTGTTCCTTGAATGCTATGCTTAAGGACATGCTACCCGCCTTGTATGAAGAACTTGAAAGCTTCGGGTTGGAACTGGTTGCACCAGGATTCTTGGCCAACCTCGAATTTAGGCATACCTTGATGGATGATGTTAAGGAAGCTCAGAAGGGACACGAGAGTATTGAAGGCATCAAGAGGAAGATCAAGGCAGGCTAGGCCCCAGGATTCTCAGAGGATGAGCAAGGAATTGTGTGGTTTGGGAATCGCATTTGCGTACCCAACAAGATGGAGCTCAAGAATTTGATCTTGCAAGAAGCTCACGACACCCCGTATTCCATCCACCCCAGAGGAACCAAGATGTATCAATACCTAAAGGAAATATTCTGGTGGCATGGCATGAAGAGAGAGATAGCCACTTTCGTTGCTAAGTGTGACATATGCCAAAGGGTCAAAGCTGAACATCAGCGACCCGCTGGATTAATACAGCCTCTCAAGGTGCCTGAATGGAAATGGGATAAAGTCGGAATGGACTTCATCACTGGATTACCCAGGTCAAATAAGGGACATGACTCCATCTAGGTCATAGTCGGCCATTTGACCAAAGTAGCCCATTTCATTCCAGTCAAAACGACTTACAAGGGAAACCAGCTAGCCAGCCTCTACATCAACAAAATCGTAAGCCTGCATGGTGTTCCCAAGGAGATTGTGTCAGACCGAGGAACCCAGTTTACGTCAAGGTTCTAGAAGAAGTTCCAAGAGGCCATGGGGACCAAGTTGTCCTTCAGCACTGCTTTCCACCCACAGACCAGAGGTCAGACCGAACGAGTGAATCAGATACTCGAAGACATGCTCCGAGCCTGTGTCTTAGCATATGGAGCTAGGTGGGAAGATTGCCTCCCTTTTGCCGAGTTCTCCTACAACAACAGTTATCAGTCAAGCCTTCAGATGACACCATTTGAGGTGTTATACGGACGGAAGTGCCGCACACCCCTCAATTGGTCGGAGACCGGAGAAGGACTAGTCTTTGGGCCCGATATCCTCTGTGAAGCAGAAGAGCAAGTACATCTTGTCAGAGAGCATTTAAAGACTGCCAAGTCAAGGCAGAAGAGCTACGCTGACTCACGTCGTAGAGACGTGAACTTCCGAGTTGGAGACCATGTCTATCTCCGGGTCACACCTCTCCGAGTTGAACTTCAGGATCACTGACCGGCAAGGAGAAGTGGCTTACCAGTTGGAACTACCACCTGAACTATCCGATGTGCACAACGTATTCCACGTGTCACAACTCCGGAAGTGTCTCCACGTTCCTGACAAGCCTGATCTTTACAAGGACGTCAATCACCAAGCCATTGACCTTCAGCCTGATTTGACCTACCGGGAGAGGCCCATTTGCATTCTGGATGAGGCTGAGCGACACACTCGAAGCCGCACGATCAAGTACTTCAAGGTCCAGTGGATCAACCACACTGAAGTAGAAGCAACTTGGGAACGTGAAGACTACCTTAGATCCGAGTTTTCGTACCTCTTTAAAGCCTAGTTTGGAAATCTCGGGGACGAGATTCTTGTAAGGGGGGTAGGTCTGTCACACCCTGCATTTTGTAAAATATCATTTGCATTGTTAAAGCATGAAAATTTGGACCAACAATTTTTTGCATTTTTTGGCTTTTATTTGTAGTTGGTTTTCTCTCTGTGGTTTTTTAAGTGCTCTTTAAAGTCAACACAACTCCAACTTAAATACTTCATCTCCTTGCCCCACACTTCTGCCCAATGATCATGCCATGTGTATAGTGCAATATAATATTTTCATACAAAAATAATTTGGCCAAATAGTATTTTCAAAAATTGGTTTTCCAAAACCCCCTAAATTGAGGTTTGCACTGCAAGTACTTGATTTGGGATATGAAAAATATTTCGAAGAGTATATTTGAAACCTATTAGATATAAGACTCCCATGAACCACAAAAATATAATTTTAAAACTTATTTTCCTATTTTATTTAAAAGCTTTTTCTTAAGGCCAGAAATGGTCTTTAATAGGGAAAAATTGTTTTTATTGTTTCAAAAATATTTGACAAAAATCAGGGAAACTCAGTGGACATATATTATCCATATATAAGAGTTTCAACACATGGTCATGTTTAAAATATTGGAAAAAACGTACCAAAACCATTTCTGCCCATTTCAAGGATTTGAAATGTTTCTACAGGAAATATTTTCATAAAAATCCAAAGAAAATCCAGCAAGTCACAAATGCATATTGTGATCACCTTGCAAAGACTCATGTTAATTAAAGTCTTTTTGCTTCACCAAAATGCCCCAAAACCCTCTCTAACCAGAGTCAAATTTGAACAACTTTGTACTACCAACTTTCTCTCCTTGACCCCAAATTTTGTGAACATGATCACCTGACCAAATGAGGCCACCACACCAAGTGGTGCATCAAGGAGAAGTGATTTGCTCAACTAGATCTGCATAAGTTCATTCCTACCAATTTCTAGGGTTTACAAAAGTTGCATTGGCAACTTTTCCCAAATGAGCTCAAAATGGGTGGAAGGCCCTAATTATATGTGCCATTTAACCCTGTGGAGTCACATGACAAATGGGAGTCATCTACTTGCCCAAACTAGCATCAAACACCTTCTGCCACTTTACCAAAATCCCATTTTTGGCCTCTCCCACTAATCTCCATGAGCTCTGCTTTTTACCACAACCCCTCCTAGTTCCCCTCTATCACCTGGATGCTTTCCTGCCTGAGGAAAGCAATGATGAAGGGAGGGGGAACCCCATTTTTCTTCTCTGGACAACAGATTCCTCCCCCTCTCTCAGCCCCCTCCTCTCCCCTCAGCTTTCTAGAGCATCCAAGGCGCTCTCCAGCTTTTTCCCATGCCCCCTCCAGCTGCCAGACACAAGTGGACGTGCGCGGACGCGGGAAAACCGTGGATGCCGGCCAAAGTCACGCTCTAGAGCGCCTGGCAGGGCACCCGACCGTTGACGCCGCGTCCCCCGACCACCTCGAGTCTCCCCCGCGCACCAGTCGATGCCCCTCGACGTCCGCTCCACGCCAGCAGGCTGTCCACTTGCTCCCGTGCCCTCCTCTCTCTCCTGCAGCTCGCGCCAGAGCGCCGCCCAGCTTGGCCAATGCTCGCGCCGCTCCTATGGCCCGCCCGCGGCTCGTCCCGCTCCTCCTCCCTTTCCCAAGCACCCTAGACCACCCCCACGAACACCCCCAAGCCCTCCATTCCCTCTCTAACGGCCACCCGAGCCGATCCCGCGGGCACCCGTACGCCACGCCTACGGTGGACCTCGGCCAGCCTATATAAGGCGACCCCGAGACCCTCTCTCACTCCCTATCGCTCCCCCACACTCCTAATCAACCTCCCGCATCCCCCATTCGTCTCCAGAGCCGCCCGAGCTCGAGATCGAGCTCGAGCCCTGCCGCCTTGGCTCGTCGGTGTTTGCGCGGTACAGGCCTCCTCCGCCCCCGTTTTCTCTCGATCTGGAACCGTGCGGCAACGCTTACCCTTTCCCCTCTCTTCCCCACTCTTTCTGCAGCCGGGAACGGCCGGAACCATCGACGCCCGAAGCACCTCCGCCGTGTGACCTCGTCGCCGGCGAACTAGGCTACTCCGGCGACCATCTCCACCACGACCCGAACGGCGACACCCCTCCGAGTCCAACGGTACCACCCACGCATCCCCCCTTTCCCTATATCACCGACGGCGAGCTCGCCGTCGCCTCTGGACGAAGGCAGACGACGACGGCCGTGGGCCCTATCCGCCAGCCTCACGCCCTGACGGGTGGGACCCACCCGTCAGGTTTAAAAACACACACGCGCGCACCAGTTCGCCCATCGGCTGTAGGCGTACTCCGCCTTTACGCCTTCAACATGGCGGCCTCGCGCAGGCCGATTTCCCCCTGGGCCTGCTGCACTGTGGCCTTTCTGGCCCAGTGGCACAGTGCCATTTTTCCTTTTTCTTTTCGGTCAAACTTACAAAAATTCCTCTGGACTAAATATTAATCCAAATGAAATAATTCCAGTTCCTAAATTCTTGTAAAAATCCCACCTATTTAATGGTGCAACTTTCATTCAAATCGAACAACCTTTTCTTCACTGTCAATGTTTAAATGTGATTTTAAGCATTTAAATATACCTTTGTAAATCCATTTCTCCTGTTATGCCACTCCAAATCCAAAACTAAGAATTTTTTCCTTCTTAGTTTTCGCCCTAGTATTTTACAAAAATAAGTTGACATTTTTTTGAGCACTTTGACTTTTCTGCTTTATTATTGTGTTATTTGTTTTCCGTTATTTTCTTGCGACGTTTAGATCCTGTATTTGACAAAGTAGCTGAAGAAGAAGGAGGAGAAGGATTTGAAGACCTCGAAGAACAAGCCAATCAAGGCAAGCAACCCTTTGACCATGTCTATGAAACCCTTTTCATGCATGTCATATAGCACTTTTATTGGTTGCATCGAAGTCATAATAAAATGGTGACCACTTGAGGTGGCTTGCCTCCGTTGCTTTTCTCGTTGACACTTGCATGATGCATGACCCTACCTTTCTATGAGGGTTATGCCAGTGGGAGTAGATAGGATGCTAAAGTAGTTGCTACACAAAAAGGTACAGGAATATGCATGGTGATGGAGACAAAGTATTTTCAAAAGACTTTTCGAAAACCCCATCGGGTGCCACTTATGCTCGGGGGAGATGATGAGTTGGGTAGCCACTTGATGACGAAGTGGTGTACCGAGGCAAGTGTATGTTGTTTTCAAAACGGATTGGTTTAAGTTGCGACCGTTATTCCAACCTTACATGCGCAACCACTCTACCCTTGTATGGTAAAGGGCATTATTTATTACCTAGGCCGATACTAGCTTGGAGCCCGCATTACTAGTGACGGGGGAGAGTTGGTGCTCTCTCTCGGGACGGGGTCGTGCCAGGTAGGGAGGCCATGACTGTTTTCACAGGGCACCGAATACACCGTTGTGTCCCCTCTCGGATGTTATGATCTCGAGTGAGTCTCGTATGATGTACTTCATGAGGATACGGAACAACGAGTGGACTCCTTGTTAGTGTCGTCTAGGGAAAGATAGTGATCGGGTGCTTACCCCGGGTACTTGAGGTACCGCGGCTCGTGGATGACACGGAAGTTCCCCGGATCTTGTGGGTAAAGTGTGCAACCTCTGCAGAGTGTAAAACTATTCAAATAGCTGTGTCCACGGTCAAGGACAGTTGGGTAACCGCTCTTGGGCTACGTCCACATGTTTACAAACCAGTGTGTGTGTTTGGATAAGTGGGGAGAACTACTTGGGTCAAGTCAAAGGACTTGACATGATTGAGTTGGGTTGATGCCCACTCTATTTATGTTGATATCTGTAACCTGTCCTCAGGGTTAATTGAATTCTCCTAATGCATGTCTTACAAGTTGTTGAACATGTCATTGCACTCAAAACTAGCTTTCTGCAAAAATTTACCTATATCATGCATTGTTGTATCTCGAACCAAAACACGGGTTGCTTGCAAGTACATTCAAAGTACTCATTGGCTTGCCACTGGTTATTTAATTGACCAGGCATGGAAGAACATGAGTTCGAAGAAGAGTTCTTTGGAGACGAACATGCGAACTAGGACGTTTCCCAGTCAGAATGCCTGTAGGGTTAAGGCAGATGGCATGGGTTCTACTATCGACGAAGATTTCCGCTGCTTGTGTTTGATTTGATGTTCAGCCCTTAAAGCTTTATCAATGTAAGACTTGACCATAATGGTCATAATTTGTGTAAGACGGTATGAATGGATGTAAGACTCTTGTTATTCAGCTTATGTGTGTTCAGTGAGCATTGATCTCTGGGATCACTATACACGTGCATTCGGTGATCTCGACTTATGAGTCGGGCTCCCCACATGCGGGCACGTGCAATGAGGCATGACGAAGGAACATATTACTTTAAAAACTCACATGATGAAAAAATGTATCAAGTGTTGGTAGAGGCTTCCAAGATGCCTGGAAGGTTCTACAGGAACTCAGGGCCATGTGAAATTCTGTCCATGGCTCTGGAAACAAAAGAGCCCCCTGGCCGTGCAAGGGGTATAGGTGTTAATGTCCCGCACAAGAGGGCTTTCACACTCAGCAAAGAAGAGAGGCCCAACATGAAAAAAAGCAAAGAGTGAAATGAAGAAGAATGAATTTTATGGAAGGTTGAGGAAGGAAATGTATCTGACTATTCAAAAGGATCTTGAGCAGTCAAGGATGATTGGGAAGACTGTAACACTACCTGATAGCCAGCAGATGGTAGGGGTGGCGGGCATGGAGGATGCTTCTTATTGCGCGACAACACAACACAAGAGTAGCTGTGCATCAGCTGACCCTAGTGACACTGAGACTGTAGCTGCTCGTGATGATGCTATATCTGATCTATCTGGAATGAAAGACAGACTGAAGGGCGTGATTACACATTATGAAGGTACATTAAAATGTGCAACGGCCTGGGTTTGCCCACCCTTCTTGGAAGAGGGCCTATTGTTGGACAATGTGCCATTGAACCCGGGCTATGTGAAGTACTACATGACTGAAGTAAAGCCTGGATTCAATGAATTTGCCCTCAAGAATGTCCTAGAAGACTTTGATGAGCAAATGACCTTGGGAGAAACACTGTTACATCACATCCAGTGGCCACAAAAGGAAATAGAGTTCATTGATGAGATCCCTGAAGCCCCGCCAAGAGCAACCAATGTTGCCCCTCAACTGGTGACGCTCTCCTTGCCATAGCAGCTCAAGCGTGCTTCCCCCAAAGAACCTAATAATTGTAATCCGACGGCTGATGCATCAACCTGTGATCAGCCGGCCCGACTTTGCGGTGTACAGGCCATGTCATCCTCCGCCCCAAAGCAGCCAGTGGCAAGGCCTACAACTACTGAAGACGCACTAGCGGTTCAGATGCTGGCCACTAAAGCAGCGGGGGGAGACCCAGCTTCAGCACATGCTCAGCAGACCAACCTGGTGGAACGAACTGCTACGCAGTCTGATGCTTCAGAACCGCCTGCTAAGTAGTTTGTAGGTCCAGAACCGACTGCTCATCAGTCTGTCGGTCTGCAGTCGTGTTATCAACATACGAATGCATCAACACTTCCTGCTCAGCGAACCAACGCATTGGCACGGCCTCCTCAGCACACCAACAAGTTGGCACCACCTGCGCAGAAACCGGACTTAGCTTCAACGCATGGTCAGCAGTCTGATGCGTCTACTCCTACAGCCCAGCAGTCCATCACAGCAGCACCGCTAGCTCAGCGGTTTCTGGCAAAGATAAACTGTCTGCTAAGCAGTCCGTCAAAGCTTCACCGTCTCCTCGACAGTCTACCTTGCAGGCAACCAAACATTCTGCCAAAAATGCTTCAAGTACCAAGAAGGAAGTGGCCAAAAAGCCTACACCTGCGAAGAAGCGCGACGCGAGAGTAAAGAGGAAAGAGAACCATTGCCTCTTGCTTAAAGCACTCATCGCCCAGAACCAAATTAACAGCAGGTTGTTCGAATCGGGGAGTAATATTATCTCTAACGACATGCATTATGAAGAAGTATAATTGATGCTTGCTAAAAGTAAAGCAGACGTACTTGAAGTACGCAATTACATCCATGGCCAGCCATTTCTTGTTGGCGAATACTTTGATGAGTGTAGCTCCAGTGGCCGCAAGTTACATGAATATTGCATGGATCAAATGTCACCAGGTTTGGGTCATCATGGTTTGCTAGTCCACTTCAACAAAGATCATTTCTAACACGATGCTGGTTCATTCGATGTGAGTTTCAAGGACATCTCTTCTTCAACTTCAACGAGCTCGATGCCACTCATATTAGATGCCTGATTTTGTAAATACTTAACAAAATCTGATCAACTTCTCCATACAAGGCTGTAAATGATAAACAACTAACTGCATTTTATTCCTCTCAGGGGATTGAACGCGCAGAGAAGAAAAAGGGAGAGTGCGTATTTCATAGATCCTGCATTAGCAAATGGCACAACATTACATGGTAAGGGCAAATGGGACTGGGCCATTAACACGATCGTCTGTGTCTTCGAAAACATGTCCCATGCAGAATCATTTCTCTTGCCATATCATGAAAGGTGAGTCAAGTAAACAACCACGCATACACTGATTGTCTTTCAGATTTCGACATAATTCGTAAGTTCGTGGCTTTCTTAATATGTAGCGGTCACTGGATATTGGTATTCATTGTTTCAAACAACAACACAGTTTACAACATCTATTATCTCAAAGAGTCAACAAATGCTCAGGATCTGACGCATCTTCAGCAATTCATGGATATATATATTGAATTCTATGGTGTTGAAATTAATTTGCATTCATATCTGGTTCAATAATTGATGTTGTCAAAATTCATCTTCATTTGCAGTGTGCTTGCATTGTGGAAAACTAAACCAGGGAACCTGTTCAAGAGGGAACTACATGTGTAGCACGAGATCGTTCTCCGGTAACACACCGAAATCCGTTCTTTTCAGAAAATTTATCCAATAGTCTGCAAATACCTTTCTTACGCTAGTCAAATGTTCAAGCTTCTAAACACACCTCTTTCTATTTTGTCCAAAGAAAAAATAATACATTAACACCGGTTAGGTTGTTCCTAACAGGACAAATACATGACTAATTCTGTACAAAAATTTCAGTGTCCTCAGCAAGAAGCAGGGACGAACCTTTGTGGATACTATGTTTGCACACACATGATCTCCATCTGCAAAACTGGTGATAGTTGTGATGATCCTTGCGAATTAGTACCCGTAAGTCTATCTTAATTAATATCTTCTACTCCACTCATATGGCACATTCTGATCTTAAAAATACTACAGCTTATCTTAGAACCAAGGAACCCTGAACCACTCCCGGCTAGTGAATTGCTGATGGTTCGAAAATTTATCAACGACTTCTTCCTGAATCACTACATCTATCCCACTGGTGATAATGAAGATTTCAGCATGCCTTCTCCTGAAACATTGAGTAAGAGTTAGCCGCTAAACATATACGCATGGATCCATTGTTTCCCATTTGATGAGGTCTTCGTATTTTGTACACTATGATTAATTATGTAATGCATATATGTGTGCACAAATAATTGGAATTTAGCTACCATATGTTCAATTGCAATTGTTGCGAAATCTGATGAATGTTCTTCCTGTGGACACTATTTGTTCAATTTAATATGGTGGCGAATTTTCTTTTTGCGTGCCGATTTAAAATGGGATATTCTTGTTTATTTGTTCAATTGAATATTATGGCCAATTTGCTTTACGCGCGCCGATTCAAAATGGGATATTTTTGTTTATTTTTTCAATTGAATATTGTGGCGAATTTGCTTTTTGCATGTCGATTTAAAATGGGATGTTTTTGTTTTAACCTGGCAATTGCTCCGCACACGGTTCAACTAAATGAGAGTGTGTGATCCACATAGGAAAGCATACGTCAATCATAGCGGAACCGTCGGTGATACACAACAGATCGCAAGTGATTTGCAGCGCTACTATTTGTGTGTAGGCTCTCCAAAATCGTTTGTGATATCAAGTTATCACACACGAGAACTCGGAGTAAACCATTCCCAATGTAAGATACAATCCCAGTCATAACTTTTTCAGGAAATGTTTGGGATCCCAAACGAAAAGCTCACGTCACTCTAGCCGCAACCGTCGGTGATACACAACAAATCACAAACAATCTGCAACACTTGTATGTGAGTGAAGGGGCTCCTGAACCGTTTGTGATAGAACATTATCGCAGTAGGTAAATGTTGGGAGAACGTGTGCGATGGAGTCTTGCATGGCAGACGGGTTCCGTAGAAAACTCGTGTGTGACAGGGCACATATCGCACACAGTTCATATGTTGGCCCGTGTGCCTTACATACTGTTTCCCAAACGGTTCATTATGACACACCGTTTGGTTTCACAGCATCATTAGAAACATTTAATCACCGATCCTACACGTGCGAAAGAATTTAGTGTGTGCTGCATCACACATGATTATGTTTTGCAAGGCCTTTGGATCATGGCTCCATATCCTCGACGGTTTCTGGGTCGCGTGGTAAGGACCCCCTATCGCCCACACTCACTTGGCGAAGGTTCCAAATGTTGTCGCGGAAAGGGGTTTAAAACCGTTTGTATAGCACCGACGTGTACCAGTGTCCCTAGTGGAGGAGTTAGAGGCAGATGCCCTATCTTATTCACCCATCAAGATGCTTGCTCTAACTTTCCAAGGTTATATTGCTCGCACATATCTTGCAACTGATGCTTTGCATTGCTTCTACTTTGTTGCACTTCCATTAGCGAATTTAGTTTAAACACCGTGTATGTGAATACACCCTGCCTATCCATTTTCAGTACATATTCCATTTTCCATCATACCATATTTATCCATTCAAATGTTGTTCTTGTGTATCAGACATTCAAAAGGAAGAGGGCGATTACTGATCACAGAGGAGCACAAGCAAAGTATTTGGAAAAGGTAGTGACACCTGATAAATCAAATAGCCCATTAGGTGTAGTTGCAATATCACTTGACACACAAAACATGGACCCAACTCTTGTAGACTCTAGCCCTACTACACTAGTCATGTTTCATGCCCCAACTCAGCAAACCCCAACTGCAACAAATAGTATGATGATGCCAATTGACATAGCACCCCCTCTATGATGCAAAATCCCCATTCCAACAAAGAGTACACCAAATCCAGTTGCCAAATCCCTTTCTGAATGAGAGAGAGCCCCAATTGCAGCAAATAGGACCCCTGTTCCATTTCTTCCTACTTTAGAAGACAGAGCTTATATTGTTGTCAGGAACTTTGTGCGCATCATTCCTTCATGGAAATATTATACCACAGACATAGAACAATTCCAGTCTTCCTCAGCAGGTTACATGTAAGTAATGTACTAATGTTATTCATGGTAATTATTGCATATGTTTCTGCTGACAGAAGACACAAGATTTCATGTATTAAATAGGCGAGGACCAAACTGGATAGTCAAGACGAGCAAGGGTTGGTTGTGCTTTTCAAGCACTCGTTGATGAAGTATCGTTCCTACCTAAGGCAAGCACACTTCGATGGCAAGCCTCTAAATGAAGTTTCTGTAAAGTCTCCGGTGCAACATTTATTAGACAGTAACTGGAATAATCTTGTTACACATTGGTCTTGTCTGCAGCGTAAGGTATTGTCTATGATATCAAATCAAAACTTGAACTACATTTCTGCATGTACCTTACCGTCTCACTTGTACAAAAAATGTTTGCAGAAGAACATTCATTCTCATGGGACCACAAAATCTCGCAACTATACTGCACACTCCATTGCTCTTGTGAGTACCTCTTGCACTGTATGACCATACTTACTTTCACAGCTGGTTGATTATGTAGCATCACTGCACATGTTAGCCTTGTTATCGTCCATTTGGTGGACATTATAAGATCCGTATGGACTCTTACATAAATTTAGAATCAAAACCAATGATTTTGAAGAGGTTTAGCTCTGTAGTCCTCTTGTAAGGACTGAACGTTGTCTATCATTGTACTTACATTAACAGCTACTCCCTCCGTCCCATAATATAAGAACGTTTCGTACAGTACACAAGTGTTCAAAACATTGTTATATTATGGGAAGAGGGATTGGTTCATTGTGTAGCATTCTGCATCTTATCTCCCTCGCCCACTATCGGTGTCAAAACCGGCGGATCTCGGGTAGGGAGTCCCGAACTGTGCGTCTAGGCGGATGGTAACAGGAGACAAGGGACACGATGTTTTACCCAGGTTCGGGCCCTCTTGATGGAGGTAAAACCCTACGTCCTGCTTGATTGATATTGATATTGTGGATGTTTACAAGAGTGGATCTACCACGAGATCAAGGAGGCTAAACCCTAAAAGCTAGCCTATGGTATGATTGTTGTAATGTATGTCCTACGGACTAGGGCCATCCGGTTTATATAGACACCAGAGAGGGCTAGGGTTACATAGAGTCGGTTACAATGGTAGGAGATCTACATATCCGTATCGCCAAGCTTGCCTTCCACGCCAAGGAAAGTCCCATCCAGACACGGGACGAAGTCTTCAATCTTGTATCTTCATAGTCTTGAGTCCGGTCGATGATGATAGTCTGGCCGATGATAGTTCGGCTGATGGTGGTAGTCCGGCTATCCGGACACCCCCTAGTCCAGGACTCCCTCAGTAGCCCCTGAACCAGGCTTCAATGACGATGAGTCCGGCACGCATATTGTTCGGCATTGCAAGGCGGGTTCCTCCTCTGAATAATTCATAGAAGATTGTGAACACTAGGATAGTGTCCAGCTCTGCAAAATAAATTCCACATTCCACCGTAGAGAGAATAATATATAAATATACACAAGTTCAATCTGCTGACATTTTTTGCGGCGTGACATCACACCACTACCAAGACGTTATGTTTTATATTTTACCACCTCAGCGCATTTAGCGAAGCGGTTTCCTTGGCACGTCTTGTCGAAGCAGAGATCGTGTTTCCCCTTAATCCGGGATTCTCATCAATACGGATGTGGGTAACCCAACCGCGCCATTGATGGTGGCGCTTGGGAGATAAGCGAGTTTTACCAGGCTGGTAGGGACGCATAGTCTTCGTCCGCCTATATATGAGGGATAAGGATTCACCTCTTCACCTACGCCTTCTTCCTCTTTTGCTTATCCATCTCCGCGCACTCGAGCTCCAGCGCCCAAGTCCGCACATCTCGCCTCAACCTTCCCCAGCCATGTCTGGAGCGGGAGGCAAGTGTATGACCTCCTCCGTGACGGAGGAGCACATCGAAAGACTGCGCAGCGCCGGCTATCTGTCCGGCGACATCGCGCACCGGCTGCCCGACGAGGGGCAGCTCATCCCCACCCCCAGGCCCCATGAGATGGTCGTTTTTCTTCCCCATTTCCTCCACGGACTGGGCTTTCCACTTCACCCCTTTGTACGGGGGCTCATGTTCTACTACGGCCTGGATTTCCATGATCTGGCGCCGAACTTCATCCTCAACATCTCGGCGTTTATCGTCGTGTGCGAGGCCTTCCTATGCATCCAGCCCCACTTCGGCTTATGGCTCAAGACCTTCAATGTCAAGCCGAAGGTAGTGAAGGGCACTCAAGCAGAGTGCGGAGGCGCCATGTTGGGCAAGATGCCCAACGTCCTGTGGTTCGAAGGGGCCTTCATGGAATCCGTCAAGGGATGGCAATCGGGGTGGTTCTATATCACCGAGCCGCGCGACCCTAAGTGGGCAGCGGCCCCCGAGTTTAGATCTGGTATCCCCATGCAGCTCACCTCCTGGAAAAAGAAGGGCTTGCTGTGGGGTAGTTCGGAGGAGGTGACAGGACTCCAAGCCTGTATCCAGAAGCTGGTGAAGAAGCTCAGGCTGGTTAACGTGGTCCAAGTCATGCTCGTCCGCCGGATTCGACCATGCCAAGAGAGGGCATTCAATCTGTGGGAGTTCGATCCGGAACAGCACCAGGCGTTGAGCGGGCTCTTCGACACGACGTACGAAGGCGCCTGGAGGGTGCTGTTTAAGGGCGCCGAAGCCCCCGCATCCGCGACTGAAGATCGTGGATTTCGCTCGCAGCGCCAAGCTGACGAGGTGAGTGATTCTACCCCTTTATGGGACACTTGCTTTTCATAGTTTGACTCTATGCGGGCTTTGATTTCCCCCTTTCCTTTGACAGGACTGGATGAGGAAGGCGGAGCAGATCAACTGCCCGGCTCCCATGCCAGAAGACCTAGTAGACACCCATCTAGCGAGGCTGCTGGTCCCGGCACCGCACGTGGTGCCGGAGAAGAAGGCCAAGAAGGAGGCCACGGGTACTCAAAAGAGTTCCCATTTTCAGGTGTCCGACGACTCCGAGGCGGACTCCGCCCCCGAAAACAAGGAGGAGAAAGAGGACTCTCTCCCAGAGGAGGGAGAGAGGAAGAGGAAGGCTTCCCCAACAGGGGAGGCCGAAGGGTCCAAGAGGGGAAGGACTATCCCCCCGGACAGCTCCGCCAACATCAATGTTGGCGAGGAAGAATGGCCTTCAAGGGCCAGGCCTCCGGCGAGATCGTAAGTATCCGGATCCCTGAATGATTTATGGTTTCTTTTTATGTCACATAGCGTCCTTCTAACGCCGCATACTGCCTGCAGTCCGGCCGATGATGATCTTCCCGCTTCCTCAAGCGGGTCGTTGGCTCCATCGGATGTGGATTCCATCCCAACGGCCTCTACCCCTCGCGCCACTGAGGACGCCGAGGTGGGGTCCCAAGGAGGGACCCATCAGGGGGAGGCTCTGGAGGCGCCACAAGGCGGCCTCCCGGACTTTGCGCCGGACTCCACGTCGGAACCCGCAAGGGCTCTGGAGTCCGGCCAGCGGCCCCTTCGTAAGAAGGGAAAGACCGTGACGCCGGCGGCCTCCGTCCAACCGGAGGCGCCGGACAACTTGTTGGAGGCACTTCAAGGCACTTCCATCAAGGAAGAACACCGCACTATTATGAGTGCAGTGATTCAGAAGGTGCAGCTCGCCAAGAGCGGGCTGTCCAAAGCCTGCAGTAGCCTTCTAACAGGCTTTGAGGTAAGAAGTTAAAATTATGTAATGTAATACTGCATAGACAGTAGCCCCTGATGCTCGGTTCGGTGTTCGGAAAGAAAAGCCGGACTGAGGATCTAAAAAGATATACGCAGGGTTGCTAAAAAAATTATGTCAATATGGGTGTGCAGGCTGCACTGCTGACCTCTGCCGCACTGACGGCGGAGGTCGGTGCTTTGAAGCAGGAGCTCGAGCGGTCCGAGCAAGAGCTCGGCCGTGCCAAGAAGCAGCTCGAGGACAAAGAAGGTGAGTAACACCACTTTGAATAGTTACCTTACAAAAAAGGATTTAGGTTGCAATAAAAGAATATCAAGGATAACATGGGTACTGCAGGGGCCATGAACGAGGTGGCAGCCCTGAAGGAAGCCATGTCCGCGGTCGAACACAATGCGGCCGCGGAACGGATGGAGCGAGAAAAGCAGGAGGCGTAGGTGGCGGTGGTTCGGCAAGAGCTCCAGGCTCTCATGGAAAAGCATGAGAGTTTGGAGCGTGACTCCAAGACTCGAGAGTTCAAGCTTGCCTCGGCTCTCGAAAGTGCTAAAGCCGCCAAGGCCAAGGCCCATAAGGCCCTTAAGGAGGTGGAAGATGTGAAGAAAATAGCGGCGGGTAAGGCATTTTTCATGCAAAGCAAGCATGTTAATGTAAACTACCTGACACTTACCCGAATTCGGAGCTCTCCAGGGGCGTTTGCAGATTTGCCTCGTAGTGTATCCGATGCCGCCGTATTCTACCGTGGCGAGGAGGGAAGCTCAATGGAGAAGGTCTTCTGGTCTCAGTATGCTGAGGCCGGCCATCCGGTGCCTCCTAGCGATCAGCTGAAGTAGCTGGTCGAACTCCACAAGGTAGCCAAGGAGGCCATGAAGGGCCTCATAGTCCGGCTGTGGCCTGGAGAGGCCATGCCCGGGAGCTATTTCGGCCTCGTACGGCGGCTGGTGGATGCGTGTCCCTGGGTGGAGGTCATCAAGCGCTCCGCCTGTATTGAAGGTGCTCGTCGGGCCCTTGCCCGCGCAAAAGTGCATTGGGGCAAGCTGGATGCAGAGAGGCTGATCACTGACGCGCCGCCAACGGGCAAGGAATATCGTACGCGCGAAATGTACTACAAGACTGTCCTAAAGGGTGCCCGCAAGATTGCGGATGAGTGCCCCCGAGATGTAATTATTGAGTAAACTCGCTATGTAGTATCCTGTGCGCTTGAAAACGTTGTTCATACGGTCTAAGCAACGCTTGTTTTAATTTAAAATATTACCTTCTGTGCGGCCGTTTATAAAATCTGAGAGATGGCAAGTCGTTGGCTTCAGCCCCCATGGCACTAGTGCTGGGGTGTTCGGGATAAACTTGAGCACTCTTGTTCCCATATTTGGGTCCATCTAGGGAGGTGCTCAACACAACAAACAAGGCAACCAGACTTATAATGCTTGAACACTCTCACTTAGCCATAGAATTCTATAATTTTAAATTTCGGCGAAGCCCCTAGTATTCGGAAGACCGAATTTGGGGCGCTATCCACGCCTTCATCGGACATTATCCGAAACTTCGCTCGAAGCAGCGTAGGCCTTTAAGGACCCGAAAAAACCTCTCGAACAGCGACCAGTCTCTCGCCTTATCATGACGGTCAGTTTTAGCTTTCTCCACTGAGGCGTTAACCCGGCTCAACCGGGGCGCAATCGCAGTGGTTCTCCCAGTGCTACCTTAGCCGATAGAACGGAAACGTAAGGTGCCAAACATGGGAGCCGGGCAAACCCAACTATTGACCCAAGATATGATTCGGAGCCGATTCATATAATGCTATAAGTTCGGGGTGCCGCACTTGTGAAAGTGTTCGGACTTATCACACCATAATGCGGGGAACATAATCCCCTAGTGTATTCCGCCGTACCAAAATATACGGATGCAACATGTTGTAAATGAACATATATATAAAGCAATGCATTTATGGGCAGAAGGTGTGGCATTTTATTCAAGAAGTTCTGCTATGAGTGCGGAATGATACAAATAGTGCGGAAAGCAAGGGATTGGATGAATTAAAGGCGTCTCCCTCTAGGGGTAGGCCGCGGAATGGTGTGTAAATTTAATGCTCGTAATGGAGACCACCTGAGTGTTCGTCGCAACCTTTGTCTCTCCCTGGCTGCTGCATCATGAGTTCGGCAGGTTCGCCGCCGGACAGAGTCCTGTAAAAAAAGGAAAAATAAAAGAAAAGAGCGACACACTTGGGAGCCCCTGGTGTGGTCGAGCCGCACACTGGGTTTGTTGTGGTCGTGCCCCTTCCCCTGGACCCATGGTATCTCTAGGGCATAGTTATGTACGCAGAGAGTCTGTCTTACAATTGTTCGAGGGCTGGGGTTGGGGCCGCATTGCTACGCGTGCTCGGAACATGCCAGGTGTTCTTGGTTGATGTTGCTCCGGGCGCGTTTGGTCGTGTTCGGCCGTTTAATGGCCGGACTCGAAAATTGCCTTAAAAGGCTGCTCTATACTTCTGCCACGAGAGCCGCTGTATGTTCCTCCGTCCGGAGGGAGCGTTCCGTGTTTCCATTGACCGTGATGACTCCGCGAGGGCCTGGCATCTTGAGCTTAAGGTATGCATAATGCGGCACCGCGTTGAATTTTGCGAACGCGGTTCGTCCGAGCAGAGCGTGATAGCCACTGCAAAACGGGACTATGTCGAAGATTAACTCCTCGCTTCGAAATTATCCGGGGATCCGAAGACCACTTCCAGTGTGACTGAGCCTGTGCAGCTGGCTTCAACACCTGGTATGACGCCTTTGAAGGTCGTTTTTGTAGGTTTAATCCTTGAAGGGTCTATGCCCATCTTGCGCACTGTATCCTGATAAAGCAGGTTCAGGCTACTGCCGCCGTTCATCAGGACTCTTGTGAGGTAAAAACCGTCAATGATTGGGTCTAAAACCAATGCGGCGAATCCGCCATGGCGGATACTAGTCGGATGGTCTCTTCGATCGAAAGTGATCGGGCAAGAGGACCATGGGTTGAATTTTGGGGCGACTGGCTCCATCGCGTATACGTCCCTTAGTGCACGCTTCCGCTCCCTCTTGGGTATATGCGTTGCGTATATCATATTTATTGTCCGAACTTGAGTGGGGAATCCCTTCTGTCCTCTGTTGTTCGGCGGCCGGGTTTCTTCCTCGTCGTCGCTGTGTAGCCCCTTGTCATTGTTTTCGGCAATTAATTTGCCTGCCTGCTTAAATACCCAACAATCTCTGTTGGTGTGGTTAGCTGGTTTTTCGGGGGTTCCATGTATTTGACAAGAGCGGTCGAGTATTCGGTCCAGATTGGACGGACCCGGAGTAGTTCATTTAAATGGCTTCTTCCGTTGACCGGGTTTAGAGCCTCGGAATCCGGCGTTGACTGCCGTATCCTCATTGTTGTCGTTGTTAATGCGGCGTTTGTTTTTTTATCGACGCGACCTGCCATTGCGGTCCTTGGTATCCGGGCCGCCAGCATTTTTGCTCAGGTTGTTGCTGCGAGCTAGCCAGCTATCCTCTCCCACGCAAAAGCGGGTCATGAGTGATGTGAGGGCTGCCATGGATTTCGGCTTTTCTTGTCCTAGGTGTCGGGCCAGCCACTCGTCGCGGATGTTATGTTTGAAGGCAGCAAGGGCCTCTGCATCCGGACAATCGACGATTTGATTTTTCTTTGTCAAGAACCGTGTCCAGAATTTCCTGGCCGATTCGTCTGGCTGCTGGATTATGTGGCTTAGGTCATCTGCGTCCAGTGGTCGCATGTACGTGCCTTGGAAGTTGTCAAGGAATGCGGCTTCCAGGTCTTCCCAGCATCCAATCGACTCTGCTGGCAGGCTGTTAAGCCAATGCCGGGCTGGTCCTTTAAGCTTGAGCGAGAGATATTTGATGGCGTGAAGATCGTCGCCGCGGGCCATGTGTATATGAAGGAGATAATCCTCGATCCAAACCGCGGGGTCTGTTGTCCCATCATAGGATTCGATGTTAACGGGTTTAAAACCTTCAGGGATTTGATGATCCATTACTTTATCAGTGAAGCATAGTGGGTGTGCGGCGCCTCAGTATTGAGCAATATCGCGACGTAGCTCGAGAGAGCGTTGTCTGCTGTGCTCGGCCCGGCTGGAGAGATTATGTCCAGCGCGACGATATTCGTCGTGGGTCTTGGGGCGCCTGCGTGATCCATAGATAGATCTGGATTGTCTTGCCTTATCCTCCAATATGTCTCGCGCTTTTTGAGCGGTGCCGAGGGACGGTTTTGGTGGAGGGCTTGCATGCCTCACTGTCGCGGCCACGAGGTGGTCGGTCTGCCGTATTGTGCGCTGGTGATGCCGGATTGTATGCTTCCTCCTCTAGTCGGGGGAGCAACTTGCGTTTTGGGTAGCTTTTGGAGAGACGTTCGAGTTCGTACTCTTCGGCCGCGAGGACCTCGGTCCATCTGTCGGCCAGCAGGTCTTGATCAGCTTGAAGCTGTTGCTGCTTTTTCTTTAGACTGTTTGTTGTGGCCATTAGCCTGCGTCTAAAACGCTCTTGTTCGACAGGATCCTCAGGCACGATGAATTCGTCGTCGTCGAGGCTTGCCTCGTCTCTGGAGGGAGGTATGTAATTATCATCCTCGACCTCTTCGTCTGCCGCCATCTCGTGAGGGCTTGCTTCTGCCTCCTCTTGCGCTGAATCTTGCTGGAGGGGGTTGTCCTCGGCACATTCTGGGGTGTTGTTATCTCCTGTGCCGGAACCTCCATTCTTGCTATGGCGGGATTTAGAGCGGTGCCGCTGACGTCGGCGCTTGGGCTGTTTCTTTAGGGAATCTGCCTCTGCTGCTTCCTCGCCGTCCCCGTCTTTTGGGGTGTCCACCATGTATATGTCGTATGATGAGGTGGTTTTCCAGTGTCCTGTAGGCGCTGGTTCTTGATAGTCTCCGGCATCGTCGTCCATACCGTTGATGTCTTCGGAGTCGTAGTCGAGCACGTCGGTTAGATCGTCGGTGGTGGCTACGAAGTGGGTGGTGGGAGGGTTCAGAATTTCTTCGTCGTCCATGTCCCAACCATCCCGGCCGTAGTCCGGCCAGGGCTCTTCGGATAACGAGAGATGCTTCAGTGAATTTAGGATGTCGCCGAAGGGTGAGTGCTGAAAGATGTCCGCAGCGGTGAATTCCATGACCGACGTCCAATCGGATTCGATTGGCGCGGGCGTAGGAGGGTCGGAGTCCGGTAGAGAGTCCAGCACCTCGGAGTCATGAGATTTATGCGGGACAAGGTCGGTGTTCGGCTCCATCGCCGTAGAAGTTGCAGCCCCCGAGGAGGTGTCCAGCCACCCGTCCTCGATCTGCGCGATCTGCTCCGGACTATTGGTCGGAGCGGATTCGAGTGCCGCCTTCAAGGCGCTGTCCGGCGACAGAGCTAGGTCGTGCCCATCGTGACAGTGCGGCGTGCTCGGCTGTGGCTCGGATCCGTCGAGGATCAAGTCCCCGCGGATATCGGCCGTGAAGTTTAGGCTTCCAAACCTGACCTGACGGCCAGGGGCGTAGCTTTCGATCTGCTCCAGATGGCCAAGTGAGTTGGCCCGCAGTGCGAAGCCGCCGAATACGAAGATCTGTCCAGGGAGAAAAGTCTCACCCAGGACCGCGTCGTTGTTGATTGAAGAGGCCATCAAACCTATCGGTGACGACACAGAGGAACTCTCAATGAAAGCACCAATGTCGGTGTCAAAACCGGCGGATCTCGGGTAGGGGGTCCCGAACTGTGCGTCTAGGTGGATGGTAACAGGAGACAAGGGACACGATGTTTTACCCAGGTTCGGGCCCTCTTGATGGAGGTAAAACCCTACGTCCTGCTTGATTGATATTGATATTGTGGATGTTTACAAGAGTGGATCTACCACGAGATCAAGGAGGCTAAACCCTAAAAGCTAGCCTATGGTATGATTGTTGTAATGTATGTCCTACGGACTAGGGCCATCCGGTTTATATAGACACCGGAGAGGGCTAGGGTTACATAGAGTCGGTTACAATGGTAGGAGATCTACATATCAGTATCGCCAAGCTTGCCTTCCACGCCAAGGAAAGTCCCATCCGGACACGGGACGAAGTCTTCAATCTTGTATCTTCATAGTCTTGGAGTCCGGTCGATGATGATAGTCCGGCCGATGATAGTTCGGCCGATGGTGGTAGTCCGGCTATCCGGACACCCCCTAGTCCAGGACTTCCTCACCCACCATTTACTAAAAAATATCATATCTATATATAATCTTACCAAAAAGTTGAATACACAGGCAATGCCAACGTAGAAGTGTAGCCTATTGCTCTTGTCAGTACATTTTGTCATGTAATGCTTGTACTTCTAGGGATTGGTAGTTGATTATGTAGCATCAATCTACATCTTATCTTCATTATCCTCTATCCCTTCTAGTATTATCATATCTATAATTACTCTCTACAAAATGTAGAGTACAATCAATGCTTATGAAGAAGATTATGTGCCGAAATTCTTGAGTTATCCTTCCCTTGACATGGAGAAGGGCATTATAAAGCCGGTGTTAACTGTTAATGTAAGTCGGTCCTTTTAAAGCCTTTATCCTCAACTGCTGTTTAATTTGCTCATACTCCCTATCGTTAACTACTGTTTAGTTTGTTGTTTCTATCAAAATGTATGTTCGCAACAACTGTAATTTCCAAGTTTTACTTGTAAATCCAAATTCCTTATTCATACCATGCACATTAGTCAATACCCCCTATATGTATGCTTTTTTACGGATCTATAATCTAGTGTGTGGTGAAGCAACCCACGTTTGCACCTTGTCATCTCCTATTTTATCTTACTGATGTGGCTGACGATATGAACAACATGGCATGCACATTAACCAAAAAATATATAATGATTGTCTTTTCCCTTCATCTATGCTTGTTATGTTGACATGGTAATCCAGTAGTGTGGTGAAGCTCCCCGCATTATGAACAATGCCAAATTATGCTATTGATATTTTGAACTTACTCTTTATTTTCTAATTTGAAATTGGATGTGATTGACAGCACAGTTATCATCTTTGTTTATACAGGTGCGAAACCTGCCGTCTCTCTGCTTGTTTCAGGGTGATATGCCGGATGGCATGCACAAGTCTGCTGAAGGCTGTGACACAAACCCAACATATGTTGTAGCAAAGAAGGCAAAACATCTTCAAGATAGCGCGACAACTCCAAAGTCTTGTCTTGATGCAGTGTTCAAGTTACTTGAGACTAGAAGTCACACAAGCTCACAAAATTCATTGTCTGAATCAGTTCGAATTCTTCAGTCCCAAGTTCTAGCAGAAAGGCATTCTGCAACTCAACTTTGACTTGAAGTCCTATCTCTAAGAAAGATTGCAGAGAACCTCATTGCTAAACAGCTACACCTGGAAGCTATGATCCTGCGGAAGTCCATACTGTTCTGCTTCAAGCTTGTAGACATTTTTTCCTTTTTATCTGAACTGGCTATAGATCCATTTTTACAGAGAGATTATGCGAAACCTGTTTCTGTGTACTTACACAACCTCAATTGCCTTCAATGTTTAGATCAGGTGGTTTAACTTAATATAGAAAAAGTTAGTAAACCGGTATATACCATTAGTCCCCTTGTTGAACCGCCAGAATTCTTTAGTCATACTATGCCACCTCTTAGAAATACGGTTTAACATTGTTCATTCTTTTATCCAACACATTCTTGAACCGGAATCACCTATTTTTTGTAGATCTCACCATGGCCAAACAAGTATATGAGTGCAACTGGGTTCCTTCTCATGTCACAGAAACTCAGTTGGATAATTTAGTCTTGATCGGCGCTTTAGACAGCAAAGATACTATCCACTGGAGGGTCCCTGGTAATGAATGTCCTCCCACACCTCGAGAGGGAGAGGTTGTGATCTTTGCAGACCATTTAGCCCGGGGCTTCAAGCCACCCGGTTCTAAATTTTACCGGGATGTGTTAGCCAATTTTCAACTCCGCCCGCAAGACACTGGCCCCAATTTTGTTACCAACCTATGTCACTTCCAAGTGCTCTGTGAGGTATACCTTCAAGAGGAACCCTCAGTTGAATTGTTTAGAGACTGTTTCCACCTAAACCGCCACACAGAATTCACTGATGGTCCCAATACCGAATTGGGTGGTATGGCATTCAGAAAAGGAAAGAGATCACTTATCCCCACGCCAAACTACACAGTCACCCCAAGGAGTGGAATTCAACATGGTTTTACTGCAAAGATACCTCCCCTGATGATGAAAATCCTTTGCCTGGCTTTCGTCCGGAGCGGCTCAGCAATACACACCCCTTCCCACAAAGGTTAAGTGCCAAGGAGAGAAGTAAATACGCTCCGCAACTATCCAAGCTCCGAGCCTTCATGGACAACGTTTAACAAGAGTAGATCTCGCACGCTGTTGGATATCATGGAGCATACTGCCTCTTAGCCGGCGCTCCGGTTTAATGTGCAAGTATACTGGTAGTGTTGATGACCCACTCCGACACACTAACATCCAGCTCTCAGATGACGAAGTCACAGAGGCTGTGAAGAAAATGTTGAATGAACCGGAACACCTCTGCGCTCGAACCGGCCTGCTCCCCTTCTGTACTACCAACAAACCACCAGCTGTAAGATCTTGAGTATATTTTTTTACTGAACCTGTCATTGCTATTTCTATATAACATCAATTGCTGCCTAATCAGGGTGATAATCCGTTTTGGAGCAAGAAGCTTCCACAAGAAAAACCAGAGAAAACGGAAAGATCAACCCGGCCAAAGACTAAAGTTGTCAAGAGGCCAGCTCAAAAAAGGAAGACCACCGCTTCATCTGATCCGGCTGTTGATGATGATGTGGGTAACTTGGACCTTGAGGTAGAACTCGATTCACTAGGCTTACTTTTTACACGCCTTATTGATGATGATACTTGTCAGGACGACGCTGAAGCCAGTAATGCTGATGTCGCTGAGGTAACTATTCTCTCTTCTGATTCAGATCCTTTGCCTTTGCCAAAACTTCACCCGGCAAACCGGAAAGTTAAATTTTCTCATCCTCTTGCTTACTTGGATCCCAAATTTCTTATGAAGACTCAGCAACATGAAGCTCGCCGCACAACCCGGCACAGTGGCCAGGTAGTTACCTCCGCCGGTTTACCGAACAGTCCGGTTCGGAAACGCCGCTCAGAGGTCTCCAACCTTCTTATTAATTTCTATCCTAAAGCAGGTTTCATCCGTCAACCTCTTAATCTGTCTGACTCCGATTATCAGGTTACTTCTCATTCATTCTCTGGTGAATCATCGGCCACTCAGCTGCCACCACTAAAAACGGTTCTTGGGTAAGCTAGGCTGAACATATGCTTCTGGTATACTGCGTTATAACTTATGTTGTTCCTTGACTCTTTGTTTCTCTTTCAGGGCTAAACCTAAACCGAGCAAGAAAGCCCGGCTGGATAAAGCGGCCGAGGAGGATGCTTCCCCTGAACAGGATAAAGAACCAGATCTTGAAGCGTTCGTTCATGAGGATGTTCCCAATGATCCTCCCTTGCAAGATGATGCTATTTCCGAGAACAGGCCTATTAATACTTCAGACCCTGTTGACCAGACTGCCAGCCCCATCCGGATTGAAAAATCCTGCAGTCCTTCCAAACCTGCCGATAAACCGATAGCGCCAGTGCAAACCGGTGAGTCCAAGGATGATGACGTTGTAATTACGGGTGTAG
Source organism: Triticum dicoccoides (assembly GCF_002162155.2). Classification (NCBI taxonomy): domain Eukaryota; kingdom Viridiplantae; phylum Streptophyta; class Magnoliopsida; order Poales; family Poaceae; genus Triticum; species Triticum dicoccoides. The sequence goes on along the minus strand of NC_041389.1, from coordinate 205,656,131 downwards.
TCGCTTTGAACCAGGGAATCCTGTCGCTTTAGCAAAGCATACTGCCAAAGAAGAGTTTTCTGCCATGAACAAAGGCAAATGGGATGTTGATCTGACGACGTATGCTACTCTGAACGCCCAGGACCTTCATTCTGGTTACTTGAACCGGCTATATACTAGTCGTGATTATGAAGCTGGTCTGGTAAAGATGATGAAGGAAAAACTTGAGGTAACTTCCTTGTGCTCCTTCTTTCTTTAATTACTGCAACTCTATTAATTCTCCTAGCCCCCAAGGGTCGGTTTGTAACCTTCTTCAAGCCGAGACTTTAATATAGTCCTCAATACTTTGAAATCCATCATTGTAGTGTCACATCCCTAGTTCTGGTATGACCTAGACTAGCTAGTCATTTGTGCATCATGTTTAAAATTCCATTTAATTTTGAAATGAGGATTGGTGGAACCCTCAGAATCATTTTTTGAAATAACCCCAAATAAAAATTGCTCCAAAAAGGTCCAAGAAAATGTTCATGTTGCCCTCTGAAAATATTGGACAGAGATAAAAATCAAACCAATATTTTTAGGAGCTCACAAGTATTTATTTTGGCCATTTGGATTTAATGCATAAATATTTGCATTGGAAATATATTAGTTATATATATTAATATATGTCCAAAAATTATGCCACATGTTGGGGAGCTCTGGAATAATGCCACTAGTTCCTAAAAAAATGGGCATAAGGAAATAAATTGATTTAGTGTTATCACTAAATCAAAACATATGTCAGAATATTAGAAAAGAGACAAAAAGAGGAGAAACTTACCTGGGCCTCCTCCCTGTGCAGCCCAGCAGCAGCCAGCGCCGGCCCAGCCCACTGGCCCCCTCTGTCGTCTTCGTCCTCGACAGGGGGATGGGCGCGTGCCCGACGTGCGCGCGCTCCGCCGCGCCACGCCACCAGCCTCCCTGCCTGCCTGCCCTCTCCCCTCCTCGTCTGGACGCCTCTGGAGACGCCACGCGCCGCCCCGACCC
>NC_041389.1:205645779-205654813 GCF_002162155.2 Triticum dicoccoides | reverse complement strand
TCGCACACCCGAGCGCCATCACCGCCGCCGCTCGCCGTTGCCGCGGCCACCGGCCTTCCCTCGCCCCTCCGTAGAGTCCAGAAGCTCCGCCACGACCCCCTCTACCTCCTCGTCAAGGCACGCACCTCCGGACGCGCTCCATCGTCGACGCCATCGCCGTTGATTCGCCGCACGCAGGACGTCCCTGAGCACACTGGCCTGCTCTGCGAGTCCGCCGTGAGCCCCTCTTCCTTTCCCCTCAACTCTCTCTCTCGCGCGTGCCCTGTAGCCGCTGCCCCGCGAGCGCCCGAAGCCGCCGTCCACCATGGTTGGCGAGCTCCGTGCCCCCGAGCACCTCCGCCTCGCGTAGTAGCTCCGACGTGCTCCTGCTGCCTCGTAGCTACCGCCTGTGCTCTCCATTCGCTCGAACGCGAGCTGCAGCCCCACGCCCGCGCTATCCCGAACTCCGGCAGCCGCAGCCGAGCTCGCCGCCGTCGACTCCGGCCACCCCAGGCCCAGCCACAGCCATCGCCCGACGCGCCATCGAGCTAGCTCTCCAATGCGCCTAGCCGCGCGCCATTTGGAGCACCACAGAGGAAACCCGGGGCACAAGTACACCGCGGACCTCGCCGGCGACTAACCGCTGGCGGGTTTGACTTGTTTGACCTGGGGTTTGACCCCCCAGGGTCACTGGCGCGTGGGCTATGCCCCTGTTTAGTTTAGGTATTGGTTTAGTTAGTGCTAATTAACTCAGTTAATTAGTTGTCTCACTGACAGTGGGCCCTGGCCCTTAATCCTTTTAATTAAGCAAATAACCCCCTGTTAACTGACTGTGACACTGACGTGTGGACCCCACACGTCAGGTTTGACCCTAGCCAGCCGCAGTTGACCTGCTGACGTCATGCTTACTCAATGCTGACGCAATATATTTTTTTTGGAATTAAAATAATTCAGGAAATTCTAGAAATTGATTTAAACTTCAAATATGCATATCAATTCAACCGTAGCTCAGATTAAAATAATTTATATATGAAAAATTATCAGAAAAATGCAATCTTTCCATCTGTACTAGTTTCATGCATGACAAACCAACTTATACATGCTGTATATGGGAAAACACATTATGGCATATATAAGAGCCTACTTTGGAAGTGCATTTGAGCTTTTGGGTTCAAATGGATTTCAAACCAAATGATTACTAGTTGCATTAGCTCAAACAACATCACATCTTCATGCCATGTTCATGCATCATATTGTTGCCTATGCTTGTGTATTGATTGCCGACACTGTTCCTTCTCGATAGGTCCTGCTCCGGAGTCTGTTCCAGAGTACATGTCTATGAAGCAGTGCCTCCCTTGTTGATCTACCAGGCAAGCAAACCCCCTTATTCATTTCGATAAAACCCTACTCTCTCGCTCCTGCTCTCAGTTATTGCATTAGGACAACAATGATTCATCTGCTACTTTGTGCTGCGGTAGTTGAACCCATTCCTCTGCATGACCTGTCATTGCCACAGTAAATAGTTGAAACCCACTAGCATGTGTAGGAGTTGATTGAAGCCACTGTTGTGTTCCTACCATGCTATGCCTGCTATTGCTTAGAGTTGTGTCAGGTCTGATTCATTGGGAATGAATTGGAGTGTTACATATGATCTGGTGCTGAGAGTTAAGTGTGTGAACACGATTTGGTAAAGGTAGCGGTGAGAGGCCATGTAGGAGTACATGGTGGGTTGTCTCACTGGAACCGTCCTTAAGCCCTGAGTTCTATGTATGTTGTCCAATGACTCGATACTACCACACATTGGGCTCCGGGCGCTCCAAGCCCTCTCGACTTATTAACCAACTTGATCTCTGTCCAGGAGTCGCAACTAGTTTCTGGTGTTTGTAGGTAGTGCTATTTTTCTACCAAGTGGCACCCGACAGGGTGGGCTTGGGACAGACTAGGCACAGGTGGCACGGTGTACCAAGTGGCACCCGGATGGTGGGCTTGGGAACCCTGCTCACATCGTTTGGGGCCATGAGCGACACCCCGGCCGGATCTCCTTGCGGACGGAACCCGAATAGGCGATAAACCTGGACTAGAGTCTTGTGTGGTTAGTCAGGTCGTGGCCGACACCCTCGCCAGGCTTCCGCTTGAAGGTTGCCGAGATACATGACGTGTACATGGCGGTAAGTGGCGAGAGCGTGTGTGAAGAAGTACACCCCTGCAGGGTTAACATGATCTATTCGAATAGCCGGGTCCGCGGATATGGACTTCTTGGATGCTTACATGGTACATAGACAACTTGAAGTGGATACTATAAAATGCTCAAGACAAGTGTGAGTGCTATGGATGGCCTTCTCGTAGGGAGACGGGGATGAATCCATAGTAGTGTATTGTGTGGTGATTAGTGGACTCGTGTGCGCCATATCACCTCAAGAAGTTCTGGTAGTCGTAGAACAGGTTAGCCACAGAGTCAGAGCTGGCTTGCTGCAACTAAACCCCACATTACCCCCTTGATACACATGCATGTATGATAGGATCTGATGTAAGTCTTGCTGAGTACCTTTGTACTCATGTTGCTTTATTTATGTTTTTGCAGCGGAGACTGCGGTCTTACTAGTGTTCTCATGGACTTCGACAAGTAGCTTGTACCTCAGCTACGATCTTGATCGGACGTTGTAGATAGTCAGGCTTTCAGCCTTTTTCATTTATAGATGTCTGTACTCAGACATGTAATGCTTCCGTTTGTTGCTTGATTGCTCTGAATGTTGGGTCATGTGACCCCTGTTTGTAATAATGCTATGATGGCTCTTTGAGCCTTATCTATATGAGTTGTTGAGTTATGCTGTGATGCCATGTTGTACAGCACATACTTGCATGTTATGCGTACGTGTAATGTGTATTGCTATGTGTGGGATCTGACTATCTAGTTGTTTATCCTTAGTAGTCTCTCTTACCGGGAAATGTCTCCTAGTGCTTCCACTGAGCCCTGGTAGCTTGCTACTGCTCCGGAACACTTGGGCTGGCCGGCATGTGTCCTTCTTCGATCCTGTGTCTGTCCCTTCGGGGAAATGTCACGCGATGAATACCGGAGTCCTGTTAGCCCGCTACAGCCCGGTTCACCGGAGTCCTGTTAGCCCAGTGCTACAGCCTGGATTCACTCGCTGATGACCGACACGTTCGATGCTGGGTCATGGATGCTTGTCCCTGTAAGTTAGTGCCACTTTGGGTTTACGACTAGCCATGTCAGCCCGGGCTCTTTATCATATGGATGCTAGCGACACCATCATATACGTGTGCCAAAAGGCGCAAACGGTCCCGGGTAAAGGTAAGGCGACACCCGTGGGGATACCGTGCGTGAGGCCGCAAAGTGATATAGGGTGTTACATGCTAGATCGATGTGGCATTGAGTCGGGGTCCTGACAGCCTTGGTATCAGAGCCTGACTGCCTGTAGGATTACCAAGCCAAACTGGTCGAAGTTGAGTCTAGAAATTCGTTAGTTATATAAGGGAATTGATTGTGGGAAGGAACGTAAGGCTCTTTTTACTCCTTATACCTCATGGCCTTCTGATCTGAGTCATCCTATCTTTCCTACGGGGTTAAGGAACTAGGCTTTCTCTTCCGTCTATCAGGATCACGTGTTACTACTCCGTAGTCCCATAGGATTGGTTGATCAGAGTCATACCCCAGTTTTGAGTATTTCCAGTGTAGTCTGTTTAGTATGATCTCAGAACCTTGAGTAATGCTGATGAGTATGTTACCACCCCATTTTTAGTAGGATGTCTCATTCTGAGCATTTTACTGCCGTTATGCTGCCGGAATTTTCCTAGGAGTTCGAGAGATACTAACTCCTTGTCCTACATTCTACAGTCTATAGTTGATGCTGACTCCGTCCCTGGTTTCGTTTCTCAGGATGTCATCAAGTTCTATTATTCGTAGCCAGAACCATGAAGATGGTAGGGATGAGGATCCTCCCGACCCGCCTTCGTTGACAGAGTTCATGTTAGAAATGGAGAGGAACAAGCGTGAGTCTAATCGTCTGTTGGCACGTATCGAGGAGAACACCGCACATCGGTCCAATAAGTCTGCGACCATTCATGACTTCATTCGCTTGCACCCACCTACCTTTCATCATTCCATCGAGCCACTCGATGCAGATGACTGGCTCCGTAGCATCACTCATAAGCTGCGTTCCGCGAGCGTAGCTGAAGATAACAAGGTCACTTATGCCACATACCACCTGGAAGGTCCTGCTAGTCTTTGGTGGCAGAACTATGAGGCTATGCTTCCAGCTGGCCAGAATCCTACCTGGAGAGATTTCACTGAGGCTTTTCGCGAGCATCACATTCCTGAAGCCCTCATCGATCGCAACAGAGAAGAGTTCTGTAGTTTCACCCAGAGTAAGTTGGCTATTGATGCTTATAGTAGAGAGTTTGAGAACCTCGCCCGTTATGCCACGGAAGAAGTGTCCACGAACGCCAAGAAGCAGGCTAGGTTCTGGAAGGGTCTCAACCCCAAGTTGCGTCGTGATCTCCACCTACATCATTGTGATACATTCCAAGCTCTTGTGAATAAGGCTATTAATGCAGAGACAGCTCAGCTCACTTACGAGGTGTCTCGTAAGCACACCCGTGATTTGTTATCTTCCTCCGGTTCTAGTTCCCAGAAGCGCCGGATTTGGGTTCCAAACTCCGCTCTTCCTTCCGGTTATGCACCGAGGCCATCCCATGTGGTGCCTCCTCCAGCTCAGTCATATGTTTCACCCAGTCCTACTGGTAGACCGCTTGTCAGTGCGGGTCCACGTCCAACCTCGGGGACTTGCTTCACATGCGGGAAGCCAGGACACTATGCACGTGACTGCTCTCAGGCTAGTTATGCTCCACCCCAGGCCGAGAAGATTGTTGGCTGTGTTAAGCCATCACGCAAGATGATCAATGTCAAGTCAGCCCCCACTGAACGGGGACGTGTGCATCACGTCTCAGCTAAAGACGCTCATGATGATCCAGATGTCGTTCTTGGTACACTCCTTGTCAATTGTCACCCAGCATTAGTTCTATTCGATACTGGAGCATCTCACTCCTTCATTTCTGAAGGCTATGCCCGTTTGCACAACCTGTCATTTTGTGATATGCCAACTCCGCTAGTCATCCAAACTCCTGGATCCAAATGGCAAACCTCTAGTGTAAGCCATGGTAACGAAATCCTTGTTGACAGACTTGTATTCCTTGCATCACTTGTAGCCCTCAAGTCCTCAGATATTAACATCATCTTGGGTATGGACTGGATGACAGCTCATCATGCCAAGATTGATTGTTACACCAGATCTGTTCAGCTTACACACCCATCTGGCAAGATAGTCACTGTCTCCACTAGAGTTGCAAAGCGTCAGCTCTATTCTCTTAATGCCAGCCCTTTTCCAGACCTTGAAGATATCCCGGTAGTCCGTGACTTTCCGGATGTCTTTCCAGAGGAACTGCCAGGTGTTCCACCTGACAGAGATGTAGAGTTCGTCATAGATCTTATCCCAGGAACAACTCCAATCTCCAGGAGACCTTACAAGATGGCACCCTTAGAACTAGCCGAGCTTAAGAAACAACTTGATGAGTCCTTGCAAAAAGGTTTCATCCGTCCTAGTTCTTATCCTTGGGCTTTCCCCGTCCTCTTCGTCAAGAAGAAGGATGGTACGGACCGGATGGTTATAGATTATCGTCCCGTTAATTTGGTCACGATAAAGAACAAATATCCGCTCCCCAGGATCAACGATCTGTATGATCAGCTCGCTGGATCCTCAGTCTTCTCCAAGATGGATTTGAGGTTAGGATACCACCAAATTAAGATCAGAAACGGGGACATTCCCAAGACAGCTTTTGTCACTCATTATGGCCAGTATGAGTACACCGTCATGTCCTTTGGCCTAACCAACGCCCCAGCCACATTCTCCCGCTTGATGAACTCGATCTTCATGGAGTACTTAGATAAGTTCGTCGTGGTTTACCTCGATGATATTCTTATTTACTCGAAGAACGAGGAAGAGCATGCCGAACATCTTAGACTTGTGCTAGAAAAACTCAGAGAGCACCGCCTTTATGCCAAGTTCTCCAAGTGTGAATTTTGGTTGCCAGAAGTGACCTATCTAGGCCACATGATCTCTGGTAAGGGCATTGCTGTCAATCCCGAGAGAGTTAAGGCCGTTCTTGATTGGACTCCACCTGAAACAGTCAAACAAGTTAGGAGTTTCCTTGGTCTAGCCAGCTATTGTCGCCGCTTTGTTGAAAACTTCTCCAAAGTAGCCAAACCCCTCACGGAACTTCTCAAGAAAGATAAAAAGTTTGAGTGGTCCCCACAGTGTGAATACAGTTTTCAGGAACTGAAAAGGCGCCTGACTTCTGCTCCCATACTTGTGCCACCGGATTTCACTAAAGACTTTATTATCTACTGCGATGCCTCACGACAGGGACTAGGTTGCATTCTTATGCAGGATCGTCATGTGATTGCCTATGCATCTCGACAGTTGCATCCACATGAGGAGAATTATCCTACACATGATCTAGAGCTTGCAGCCGTAGTCTATGCACTCAAGACCTGGCGACATTACCTTCTTGGTAAACGTTGCGAGATCTACACCGATCACCAGAGTCTCAAGTATATTTTCACCCAACCAGATTTGAACCTTAGACAAAGACGTTGGTTGGAGTTGATCACAGATTATGATCTAGGAATTACCTACACCCCAGGCAAAGCCAATGTCATGGCTGATGCTCTAAGCCGTAAATCCTATTGCAACAATCTCATGCTGCAGCAAGGCCAACCACTTCTCCATGAGGAATTCTGTAAGCTTAATCTTCACATTGCTCCTCACGGATTCCTTTCTACCTTGGTGGCGAAACCTGATCTTGAAGATCGGATTGTCGCTGCTCAAAAGCAAGACACAGGAATCTCTCGGATCAAGAGAAACATTAAGAAGGGAGTTGGTGGATGTTTCTCTATGGATGATCGTGGTGTTGTTTTCTTTGAGAATCGCTTGGTGGTTCCCAAGAATCAACATCTGTGACAATTGATTCTTAAGGAGGCGCATGAATCTCCTCTCACGATTCATCCCGGTAGTACTAAGATGTATCAGGACCTACGCCAGAGGTTCTGGTGGACTAGGATGAAGAGAGAAATCACTGAGTTCATTGCTAAATGTGACGTTTGTCGTCGCGTTAAGGCAGAGCATCAAAGACCTGCTGGCACCCTTCAGCCTTTAGCTATTCCTGAATGGAAATGGGATAAAGTTGGTATGGACTTCATCACCGGCTTTCCCAGGACCAAGAGAGGGAATAATGCCATCTTCGTAGTCATTGATCGTCTTTCCAAAGTGGCTCACTTCCTACCTGTTCGAGAGAGTATCAATGCTAGTGAGCTCGCTGACTTATATATTTCTCGAATAGTATCACTCCATGGTGTTCCACTAGAGATCAATTCAGACCGTGGCAGTCTTTTCACTTCTCATTTCTGGGAGAGTTTCCAAACTGCCATGGGAACCCATCTTTCCTTCAGTACCGCTTTCCACCCTCAATCGAGTGGTCAGGTGGAACGGGTCAATCAAATTCTCGAAGACATGCTCAGAGCTTGCGTTATCCCATTCGGTATGGATTGGGAGAAATGTCTTCCTTTTGCCGAGTTTGCTTATAACAATAGCTATCAATCCAGCCTCAAGAAAGCTCCTTTTGAGGTTCTCTATGGACGAAGATGTCGAACACCTTTGAACTGGTCGGAAACCGGTGAAAGACAATTCTTTGGACCGGACATGATCCAGGAGGCAGAAGAGCAAGTTCGCATCATTCGTGAGAATTTGAAAACAGCCCAATCTCGTCACAAGAGTCAGTATGATCGTCATCATAAGGATATGACTTATGAAGTTGGCGAAAAAGCTTACCTTCGGGTTACTCCCTTGAAGGGTACCCATCGTTTCGGTATCAAGGGCAAGTTGGCTCCTCGTTACATTGGTCCCTTTCGCATTCTCGCTAAACGAGGAGAGGTTGCCTACCAGTTGGAACTACCCCCACATCTTTCTCGAGTTCATGATGTCTTCCACGTCTCTCAACTCAGGCGTTGCTTCTCGGATCCCATCCGCGGAGTGGACCACGAAACGCTTGATCTCCAAGATAACCTCACATACCGAGAGTACTCGGTTCGCATTCTTGATCAAGCAAACCGTGTTACCCGACGTCAGAACATCAAGTTTCTCAAAGTTCAGTGGTCTCATCATTCCGAGAGAGAAGCTACTTGGGAGCGAGAAGATCGACTTCGACTGGAGTACCCCACTTTTTTTCCGTCGACCCCTGAATCTCGGGACGAGATTCTTTCAAGTGGGGGCGAGTTGTCACATCCCTAGTTCTGGTATGACCTAGACTAGCTAGTCATTTGTGCATCATGTTTAAAATTCCATTTAATTTTGAAATGAGGATTGGTGGAACCCTCAGAATCATTTTTTGAAATAACCCCAAATAAAAATTGCTCCAAAAAGGTCCAAGAAAATGTTCATGTTGCCCTCTGAAAATATTGGACAGAGATAAAAATCAAACCAATATTTTTAGGAGCTCATAAGTATTTATTTTGGCCATTTGGATTTAATGCATAAATATTTGCATTGGAAATATATTAGTTATATATATTAATATATGTCCAAAAATTATGCCACATGTTGGGGAGCTCTGGAATAATGCCACTAGTTCCTACAAAAATGGGCATAAGGAAATAAATTGATTTAGTGTTATCACTAAATCAAAACATATGTCAGAATATTAGAAAAGAGACAAAAAGAGGAGAAACTTACCTGGGCCTCCTCCCTGTGCAGCCCAGCAGCAGCCAGCGCCGGCCCAGCCCACTGGCCCCCTCCTCTGTCGTCTTCGTCCTCGACAGGGGGATGGGCGCATGCCCGACGTGCGCGCGCTCCGCCGCGCCACGCCACCAGCCTCCCTGCCTGCCTGCCCTCTCCCCTCCTCGTCTGGACGCCTCTGGAGACGCCACACGCCGCCCCGACCCATCTCACTCTTCCCCCTCCCCCCCCCGTGCTCCTCCTCTCCCCCT
>NC_041389.1:205553077-205645365 GCF_002162155.2 Triticum dicoccoides | reverse complement strand
AGCGCCTTCATCGCCGCCGCTCGCCGTTGCCGCGGCCACCGGCCTTCCCTAGCCCCTCCGTAGAGTCCAGAAGCTCCGCCACGACCCCCTCTACCTCCTCGTCAAGCCACGCACCTCCGGACGTGCTCCATCGTCGACTCCATCACCGTTGATTCGCCGCACGCAGGACATCCCCGAGCACACTGGCCTGCTCTGCGAGTCCGCCGTGAGCCCCTCTTTCTTTCCCCTCACCTCTCTCTCTCGCGCGTGCCCTGTAGCCGCTGCCCCGCGAGCGCCCGAAGCCGCCGTCCGCCATGGCCGGCGAGCTCCGTGCCCCCGAGCACCTCCGCCTCGCGTAGTAGCTCCGACGTGCTCCTGCTGCCTCGTAGCTACCGCCTGTGCTCTCCGTTCGCTCGAACGCGAGCTGCAGCCCCACGCCCGCGCTATCCCGAACTCCGGCAGCCGCAGCCGAGCTCGCCGCCGTCGACTCCGGCCACCCCAGGCCCAGCCACGGCCACCGCCCGACGCGCCATCGAGCTGGCTCTCCAACGCGCCTAGCCGCGCGCCATTTGGAGCACCACAGAGGAAACCCGGGGCACAAGTACGCCACGGACCTCGTCGGCGACTAACCGCGGGCGGGTTTGACTTGTTTGACCTGGGGTTTGACCCCCCCCCCCCCAGGGTCACTGACGCGTGGGCCATGCCCCTGTTTAGTTTAGGTATTAGTTTAGTTAGCGCTAATTAACTCAGTTAATTAGTTGTCTCACTGACAGTGGGCCCCGTCCCTTAATCCTTTTAATTAAGCAAATAACCCCCTGTTAACTAACTATGACACTGACGTGTGGACCCCACACATCAGGTTTGACCCTAGCCAGCCGCAGTTGACCTGCTGACGTCATGCTTACTCAATGCTGACGCAATATATATTTTCTGGAATTAAAATAATTCAGGAAATTCCAGAAATTGATTTAAACTTCAAAAATTCATATCAATTCAACCGTAGCTCAGATTAAATAATTTATATATGAAAAATTATCAGAAAATGCAATATTTCCATCTGTACTAGTTTCATGCATGACAAACCAACTTATACATGCTGTATATGGGAAAACACATTATGGCATATATAAGAGCCTACTTTGGAAGTGCATTTGAGCTTTTGGGTTCAAATGGATTTCAAACCAAATGATTACTAGTTGCATTAGCTCAAACAACATCACATCTTCATGCAATGTTCATGCATCATATTGTTGCATATGCTTGTGTATTGATTGCCGACACTGTTCCTTCTCGATAGGTCCTGCTCCGGAGTCTGTTCCAGAGTACCTGTCTATGAAGCAGTGCCTCCCTTGTTGATCTACCAGGCAAGCAAACCCCCTTGTTCATTTCGATAAAACCCTACTCTCTCACTCCTGCTCTCAGTTATTGCATTAGGACAACAACGATTCATCTGCTACTTTGTGCTGCGGTAGTTGAACCCATTCCTCTGCATGACCTGTCATTGCCACAGTAAATAGTTGAAACCCACTAGCATCTGTAGGAGTTGATTGAAGCCACTGTTGTGTTCCTACCATGCTATGCCTGCTATTGCTTAGAGTTGTGTCAGGTCTGATTCATTGGGAATGAATTGGAGTGTTACGATATGTTCTGGTGCTGAGAGTTAAGTGTGTGAACACGATTTGGTAAAGGTAGCGGTGAGAAGCCATGTAGGAGTACATGGTGGGTTGTCTCACTGGAACCGTCCTTAAGCCCTAAGTTCTATGTATGTTGTACAATGACTCGATACTACCACACATTGGGCTCCAGGCGCTCCAAGCCCTCTCGACTTATTAACCAACTTGATCTCTGTCCAAGAGTCGCAACTAGTTTCTGGTGTTTGTAGGTAGTGCTATTTTTCTACCAAGTGGCACCCGGCAGGGTGGGCTTGGGACAGACTAGGCACAGGTGGCACGGTGTACCAAGTGGCACCCGGATGGTGGGCTTGGGAACCCTGCTCACATCGTTTGGGGCCGTGAGCGACACCCCGGCCGGATCTCCTTGCGGATGGAACCCGAATAGGCGATAAACCTGGACTAGAGTCTTGTGTGGTTAGTCAGGTCATGGCCGACACCCTCTCCAGGCTTCCGCTTGAAGGTTGCCGAGATACATGACGTGTACATGGCGGTAAGTGGCGAGAGCGTGTGTGAAGAAGTACACCCCTACAGGGTTAACATGATCTATTCGAATAGCCAGGTCCGCGGATATGGACTTCTTGGATGCTTACATGGTACATAGACAACTTGAAGTGGATACTATAAAATGCTCAAGACAAGTGTGAGTGCTATGGATGGCCTTCTCGTAGGGAGACGGGGATAAATCCATAGTAGTGTATTGTGGGGTGATTAGTGGACTCGTGTGCGCCATATCACCTCAAGAAGTTCTGGTAGTCGTAGAACAGGTTAGCCACAGAGTCAGAGCTGGCTTGCTGCAACTAAACCCCACATTACCCCCTTGATACACATGCATGTATGATAGGATCTGATGTAAGTCTTGCTGAGTACCTTTGTACTCATGTTGCTTTATTTATGTTTTTGCAGTGGAGACTTCGGTCTTACTAGTGTTCTCATGGACTTCGACAAGTAGCTTGTACCTCAGCTACGATCTTGATCGGACGTTGTAGATAGTCAGGCTTTGAGCCTTTTTCATTTATAGATGTCTGTACTCAGACATGTAATGCTTCCGTTTGTTGCTTGATTGCTCTGAATGTTGGGTCATGTGACCCCTGTTTGTAATAATGCTATGATGGCTCTTTGAGCCTTATCTATATGAGTTGTTGAGTTATGCTGTGATGCCATGTTGTACAGCACATACTTGCATGTTATGCGTATGTGTAATGTGTATTGCTATGTGTGGGATCTGACTATCTAGTTGTTTATCCTTAGTAGTCTCTCTTACCGGGAAATGTCTCCTAGTGCTTCCACTGAGCCCTGGTAGCTTGCTACTGCTCCGGAACACTTGGGCTGGCCGGCATGTGTCCTTCTTCGATCCTGTGTCTGTCCCTTCGGGGAAATGTCACGCGATGAATACCAGAGTCCTGTTAGCCCACTACAGCCCGGTTCACCGGAGTCCTGTTAGCCCAGTGCTACAGCCTGGATTCACTCGCTGATGACCGACACATTCGATGCTGGGTCATGGATGCCTGTCCCTGTAAGTTAGTGCCACTTTGGGTTTACGACTAGCCATGTCAGCCCGGGCTCTTTATCATATGGATGCTAGCGACACCATCATATACATGTGCCAAAAGGCGCAAACGGTCCCGGGCAAAGGTAAGGCGACACCCGTGGGGATACCGTGCGTGAGGCCGCAAAGTGATATGAGGTGTTACATACTAGATCGATGTGGCATTGAGTCGGGGTCCTGACATGTAGCCCCCAAGGGCCGGTTCAACTTAGTATAGTTAAACCGGGACTCCAATAGAGATTCTAATATCAGAACATAATTGAGCAAATAGCCATTAGCCCCCAAGTGCCAAGTTGAATACCTGTATTGAGCTGGGGACTTTGCGATTTAATAATAGATGAAGATCAAATATGCATTAGCCCCCAAGTATCAAGCGCATAACTTGTTATGTGGTTGGTACTTCAAATTCTTGTACCGTTTGCTTAAAGCAAAACACTGTCTTTATGCAGGCTGAAGTGAGGACCAAAGAGAACCGGATTATTGATTTGCAGGAAACTTTGAAAACCCAACAATCCGAAACTGTCAAAGCAAGGGAAGAATTAACCAGCGCTTTGAGCATCATGGAACAACTGAAAGAAGGCTTCAAGAAGGAGCGGCCTGATTGGGCCACTGAGAAGGCCGTTAATAAAAAAGAGCTGAAAATGCTGAAGCTGCCCTTAAACCGGTGGTAGATGAGCTGACCGCCGTAAAGCGGCAAGCGCATGCCATGACCGCTGCTATCTTTGGTAAGTTCCTTTTGGGTTCTTTGATAACTTTGGCCTTCTTCTAATAGATCCGGTTTATGATCTTTCCTGTAATGGTGCAGGTACACGCATTGGTCACTTAGGGTCAGATATTCAGAAGAAGTTGAAGGCTGACTACACCTTAATTGAACAGCTGTATACTGGAGTGCAGCGGATCATCACCACTGCATCTCATAACAATCCGGCACCCACTTTAATTCAAGATACTCTGAAGAGGTTGTCAATGCTTCCTGCTCGGATTAAAGAACTGAAATAATCTGCTGCTCGAATCGGAGCCATTAATGCCTTGATCCGGGCAAAAGCATGGGTGCTGGATTTCGATCCTGTTGAGGCAGCTCAAGGCTATCCCAGTTTGAAGGAAGATGGCTCAGATTTCAATGAAGATGATCTAAGGGCGATAAACCGTGTAGTGCACCCTCTGGCTTGTCAATTGGCTGAAGAGGCAGACTTGTCGCATTATCAAGCTCAGTACAATGATCAGAACAAACGAGTGGCTGCACAAATTCCCGAAGCGGAAAATCTGATTCCTCCAATCCGTAAGCATACTTACGCTCCTGATATTGAACCGTCTTCTCTGATCCATGAAGAGGCTGTCTTTCAAGCTTTAATGGGAATCGACTGGACCACTGTTGATTTCCAGCCAATGGATAGAGATGAGGAAGCTGAAGCGGCGCGGGATGACCCACAACCATCAGACAGGGGAGATGAGCAGGCATGAACCGGAAGCCGGTTTAAGTAGCTGCTTTATTATGATCCGCCAGAAGAACAATGATCTTATTTGGGCACCGCGTTGCCTTGTAATAGAATATCCAATACTTTTGCTTTATAAATCTGCCTTCGCGCATAAGTGCTGATGCTTCTGCTTGAAATCCTTATTTGGGCCGATCAAGAGGCGTGACTGGTTCAAACTTGACCATGTCCCCAAGTGATCTGGTGGCTTTCGCCTATCAAGAGGTGTTGCATTGGTTCGGACACGACCAAGCCCCCAACTGATATCACAAAGCTTTTTTTTGAAGAGCAGATTTCAAGGGGTAAACCGGAGGCCGCTTTAAGACAGGACAACTCCATGTAACCACACATGATATGAAAGAACAGAGACCCCGCTTTAGCTGAGGCTCAGATTTTATTATATCAACGATAATATATACACTGTCATAATATGTACATAGATAGAGCCAATGGCTCAAGTGTAGTAAGGCCAAAGATGAGCTATGTTCCACGGCCTGTTGGTCTCCTCCTCTGATGTGCGTGAGTCTTTATGCTCTCGAATATCAATCAGATAGTAGGACCCGTTGTGCAGTTTCTTGCTGACCACGAAAGGTCCCTCCCAAGGTGGGGATAACTTGTGCATATCTGTCTGGTCTTGGATGAGTCGAAGCACCAAATCTCCTTCTTGAAAAGCTCTGGTTCTAACCCGGCGACTGTGATAGCGACGAAGATCCTGTTGATAAATCGCCGAGCGGGCAGCTGCTATGTCACGCTCCTCATCCAATAGGTCCAAAGCATCTTGCTGTGCTGTCTCATTGTCCGCTTCAACATAAGCCGCTACACGAGGCGAATCATGCCGGATATCACTAGGGAGAACCGCCTCTGCTCCGTAGACCATGAAAAACGGCGTGTATCCTGTAGATCGGTTGGGCGTAGTATTGATACTCCATAGCACAGACGGTAGCTCTTCAACCCAACAACCTGGTGTTCTTTGCAATGGAACCATAAGCCGGGGTTTGATGCCTTGCAAGATCTCTTGATTAGCTCGTTCTGCCTGCCCATTGGACTGGGGGTGAGCCACTGACGATACGTCAAGTCGAATGTGCTCACGCTCACAGAATTCCTTCATAGCGTCCTTGGATAAATTGGTACCATTGTCAGTAATGATACTGTGTGGAAAGCCAAACCGGAAAATCACCTTTTTAATGAACTGCACCACTCTAGCTGCATCACACTTACTAACAGGCTCCGCTTCAACCCACTTGGTAAATTTGTCAACTGCCACCAAAAGGTGGGTTTTCTTATCCTTGGACCTTTTAAAAGGTCCGACCATATCCAACCCCCATGTTGCAAACGGCCAAGTAATTGGAATCATCCTCAACTCTTGAGCCGGCACATGAACACGCCGTGAAAATTTCTGACAGCCATCACACCGTTTAACCAAGTCCTCCGCATCAGCATGAGCTGTCAACCAGTAGAACCCGTGACGAAACATCTTAGCCACCAGAGACTTTGAACTGGCGTGGTGACCACAATCCCCTTCATGGATTTTGCGTAAAATTTCACAGCCTTCCTCAGGAGAGACGCAGCGTTGAAACGCCCCTAATACACTGCAATGATGCAATTCGCCATTGACAATGGTCATAGACTTGGATCGCCGGACTATCTGCCTGGCTAGAGTCTCATCCTCTGGCAACTCTCCCCGGTTCATGTACGCAAGATAAGGAACTGTCCAATCCGGTTTAACATGCAGGGCTGCCACCAATTGAGCCTCCGGATCAGGAATAGCCAAATCCGCTTCACCCAGGAGCTTGACTGACAGGTTGTGCAACACATCAAGAAAGACATTAGGCGGGACCGGTTTTCGCTGAGAGCCCAACCGGCTTAAAGCGTCCGCTGCTTCATTTTTTCGACGATCCACGTGATCCACCTGATAACCCTTGAAGTGACACGCAACAATATCCACCTCACGACGATATGCAGCCATAAGTGGGTCTTTGGAATCCCAAGTGCCAGACACCTGTTCAGCCATGAGGTCCGAGTCACCGAAGCACTTAACCCGACTTAGATTCATCTCTTTAGCTATCCGGAGACCATGGAGCAAAGCTTCATACTCAGCTGCATTATTAGTACAAGGGAACATTAAGCGGAGAACATAACAAAACTTATCACCTCGTGGGGAAGTTAATACGACTCCAGCCCCCGAGCCCTCCAATTGTCTGGATCCATCAAAATGGATAGTCCAATATGTGTGATCCGGCTTCTCCTCTGGTGCTTGCAACTTAGTCCAATCATTGATGAAATCAACAAGTGCTTGAGACTTCACCGCCGTCCGAGGTACGTACTTCAATCTGTGCGGCCCAAGTTCTATAGCCCACTTGGCAATCCGGCCAGTTGCTTCCCGGTTCTGTATGATATCGCCCAAGGGAGCTGACCTGACCACTGTGATGGGGTGCCCTTGGAAATACTGCTTCAACTTCCGGCTTGCCATGAAAACTCCATATACCAGCTTCTGCCAATGCGGATACCTTTGCTTGGATTCAATAAGCACCTCGCTGATATAGTAAACCGGCCACTGAACCGGATACTCCTTGCCCGCCTCGTGTTCTACCACAATAGCTACGCTAACTGCGCGAGCATTAGCCGCTACGTATAGCAATAACGGCTCCTTGTCGACCGGAGCTGCAAGAACGGGCGGATTGGCTAATTGCCGCTTCAAGTCCTCCAATGCTTCATCAGCAGCCGGACTCCAGATGAATTGATTTGTCTTTCTCAGCATCTGGTATAAAGGGATGGCCTTCTCTCCGAGGCGGCTGATAAACCGGCTCAGCGCGGCAATCCGACCCGCCAAACGCTGAACATCGTTGATACACTTCGGTTTAGCCAGGGAGGTGATAGCCGTAATCTTCTCCGGATTAGCCTCAATTCCTCTATTGGACACAAGAAAGCCCAGTAACTTGCCTGACGGAACACCAAAGACACATTTGGCCGGGTTAAGCATCATCTTGTAAACCCGCAAGTTGTCAAAGGTTTCCTTCAAATCATCAACCAGCGTCTCCTTCTACCTTGACTTGACTACAATATCATTCACATAGGCGTGCACATTACGGCCGATCTGTTTATGCAGGCAGTTCTGTACACACCGTTGATAAGTGGCTTGGGCGCTCTTGAGCCCAAAAGGCATAGATACATAGCAGAAGGCTCCAAAGGGAGTAATAAACGCCGTCTTCTCCTGGTCCTTAACCGCCATTTTGATCTGATGATACCCAGAATACGCATCCAAAAACCTTAAACGCTCACAACCCGCCGTGGCATCAATAATCTGGTCAATGCGGGGGAGGGCAAAAGGATCCGCTGGACAAGCCTTGTTAACATCCGTGTAATCCACACACATACGCCAAGTGCCATTTTTCTTAAGAACCAGCACCGGATTAGCAAGCCACTCTGGATGGAACACTTCAATGATAAAACCAACTGCCAAGAGCCTGGCCACCTCCTCTCCAATAGCTTTGTGCCTTTCTTCGTTAAACTGGCGGAGAAACTGCTTTACCGGTTTATACTTGGGATCAACATTAAGAGTGTGCTCAGCGAGTTCCCTCGGTACACCTGGCATGTCAGAAGGCTTCCACGCAAAAATGTCCCGATTCTCACGGATGAACTCGATGAGTGCGCTTTCCTATTTAGGGTCCAAGTTGGCACTGACAGTGAACTGCTTGGATGAATCGCCGGGCACGAAGTCAACAAGCTTGGTCTCAGCCGCTGATTTGAACTTCAGATCTGAATCATGCTCCGTAGTCGGCTTCTTCAAAGGGGTCATGTCCGCCGGATCAACATTGTCCTTATAATATTTCAACTCCGCCGTGGCACAAACCGACTCTACATAGGCCGCATCACCTTCCTCACATTCCAAAGCAATCTTGCGGCTCCCATGAACCGTTATTGTCCCTTTGTGACCCGGCATCTTGAGCTGTAAATAGATGTAACAAGGCCGTGCCATGAATTTGGCATAAGCCGGCCGCCCAAATAAGGCGTGATACGGGCTCCGGATTTTCACCACCTCAAAGGTTAGTGTTTCAGATCGGGAATCATGCTCGTCCCCAAAAGCCACCTCCAGGGCTATCTTACCAACAGGATATGTTGATTTGCCAGGCACCACACCATGGAACACCATATTAGACGGTCTGAGATTTTTGTCTGTTAGCCCCATGCGGCGGAATGTCTCATAGTACAGGATGTTAATACTGCTCCCTCCATCCATGAGCACCTTGGTGAATTTATAACCTCCCACCTGAGGGTCTACCACTAACACCAACTGGCCCGGATTGTCAACCCGAGGTGGGTGATCCTCCCTGCTCCACACGATAGGCTGTTCCGACCAACGTAAGTAACGTGGTACGGCCGGTTCAACAGAGTTCACCGCTCGCTTGTGAAGTTTCCGGTCGCGCTTATCCAAACTGGTTGTGAAAACGTGATACTGCCCATTGTTCAACTGTTTTGGCTAGCTCTGATAACCTGACTGCTATTGCTGCTACTGCTAGTTGTTGTAACCCCTTGGACTACTCTGATTATTCTGGTTGTTGTGACCGCCCTGATTGAAACCTGAACCGGAAGCTCCATCGTAACCCGGCCCATGGAAACCGGATCCTGAGCCACCACCTGACCCACGGTCATACCGGAAGGCATTAGAGTTTTTAAATTCCTGCATAATGTAACAATCCTTCCACAGGTGGTTAGCCGGTGCTTCCTTCGTCCCGTGTTTTGGACAAGGCTGATTCAACAAATAGTTTAAGCGATCTGGGTTAGGATTCGGAGCTCCGCTACGATTCACCGCTTTACCTCTGCGCCGCTGACCCTTGTCCTGCACATTAGTGTTAGCCACAAAGTCCATGCTGCCATCCGCTTTACGCTTGCCCCCGTTCCCATGGCCCGCCGGTTTGTGTTGATGCCCCTTGGAGTTGCTGTTCTTCTTTCCCTTCCCTGCTTCATCATCATCAGACTCGAGATCCTTGGTACTATCAGAATCAGCATACTTCACTAAAGCAGCCATGAGAGTTCCCATGTCGTTACAGAACTGCTTCATACGCCCCAACTTCAACTTTAGACGCTTAAACCGGCAGTTGCCCTCCAGGGTTAAGATCGCAGAGTCAGCATTGATCCTGTCAGACGAGTGCAAGACTTCCGAAACGCGGCGTACCCAATGGGTTGTTGACTCTCCGTCCTCCTGAACACAAGCCGCCAAGTCTACTATGGACTTAGGCTGCTTACACGTATCTTTGAAATTCTGGATAAACCGGGTCCGCAACTGGGCCCATGAACTGATAGAATTAGGCTGCAGGCTCTTCAACCAAGTACGGGCCGTGCCTTCAAGCATCATGGTGAAGTACTTTGCACACGCGGTCTCATCCACATCCAGCATCTCCATGGCCATCTCATAACTCTCTACCCACGCTTCCGGAGATAAATCAGCGGTGTAATTCGGCACCTTACGCGGACCCTTGAAGTCTTTGGGAAGGCATACATTACGTAAAGCAGGGACTAAACAGGGCACTCCCAAGCTAGAGGCGACCCCTGACCCGGCAGAGGTGGTAGGACGAACCGGTGTAAGCTAACCCGCCTCGTTCTGTGCTGCTAACTCGGCCTCCCTTCATGCCCGGGCCCGGTCCACTACATCCTGAGCATCGCGAACACCACCTGCCGGGTTTTTCCATGGGCCGCTTCACGGCTCCGCGCATTGCTTGATACGGCCGGTTCATCCATGCGCCTACTGTAGCTCCGGCTTGGACGAGGTGTGGAATGAATCCGATCACGGCTGTATGAATATGCCTCCTGCTGAATCAAAGCGGTTCGGAGAAGTTCCTTAACCCGACGCGTCTCTATTGCTTGCGGAGAGTCTCCTTCGATCGGGATAGCTTCTAATCGCGAAGCAGCTGCGACAAGATTGTCCATACGACCGGAGGTGTCTAGACCGGCGGAGGAATCACAACATTCTGCCGAGGAGGTTCCATCAGGCGGGGTTGGACCGTCGCTCCTGGCCCTGGTGCCTCGACCCGTATTACCTCCCGGTGCCACGGCGGAGTACTGGTTCCAGCTTCCGGAGTGTGAAATATATTTCTAGGGTCGAACCCTAACGGCAGGCGTGATCTGTGCTTTCGCTTCAAGACCTCATGTGATGCGTTCTGGTCGAGCATGAGCCTATAGGCCTGGGCATCCAAAGCGGCCCGCTCTACGGCCATCCTATCCTTCCCCGCTGCTAGGTCGGCTTTGGCCTGTACGATCTGCTCTCTTACCTTTGCAACCTCTGCATCATGGGCCTCCTGATCCGCCGGATTGGCCTCTGCCATAAGTACAGCTAGTGCATCAAACAGGTCAGACAGAACTTGAACCGGTGGGCGCATAAGGCCTCCTGCCCCTACTGTCGCTGCCACTGCTGATCCGGAGAACATTGCTGCTGCGGTCGAAGAGTGATTTGCCGCCTGCGTGCCGGCCATGAATATTCCAACCCGGTTGATCTGATCAGGGGGGTCCGGAATACTGTCGCCATCAGAACAGCCCCTAATCTGGTCGTCTTGCAACTGGTACAATGATTCGGTCTCCCCGGTTGAGGACTCGTCGCCAGAATAGACGACGGTCTCGCTACCGTATTCTGACTCGTCCTCATGCTCTCCTCCGTGGATGACTCCCACGAAGGCACGCTTCACGGCCGGTTTAACCTGGGTAGATCTCGCACCTGAGCCGTCTCGACAAGGTCGGTGCAGATGTCCGGCTCAGGCCCAGGTTCACCAATCTTGCCGATAAAAACGTGTATGCCACCAAAGGGGACCCGGTACCCGTACTCAATCGAGCCGGCTTCGGGACCCCATCCTGCATCGTCGATGTAGAGCTTGCCGCGACGACTCTTGGTCATCCGGCCCACAGCATAGCCTTCGTGTCCTCCGAATTTGCCCTCCAAGATTGTCAAACCATCGTGCGATAGCCCCACGGTGGGCGCCAACTGTCGTGGTTTTGTCACGGAAGATGTCCTTGTGAAAGGACTTAGTCGCGGAGCCATCGCTACGGGTTAACTCGAAGGGGTTAAAGCGGACACAAAGACACAAGGGTTTATACTACTTCAGCCCCTTCAATGAAGGTAAAAGCCTACGTCTAGTTGTGATGGAATTGATGTGGTCTCGATGACTAGGGAGCAAATAAGCTTCGCCTAGGCCTCAAGTTGTTGTTGTCTGTCCTTGAACCGCCGCCGGGTCATCCCCTTATATACACGGGTGACGCCCGTCGGTCCATAGAGTCCCAACATCGGTTCATACTCGTATCTCGGTTGGTCTCTCTCTATTCCTAACTTACAATACAAGTTTACATATCAAACCGGCTTACGGCTACAGGCCTTTATCTGCCAACTTGGCTTAATCACCTTTATACTACTAATGAAGTTAACCCGGCCCAGATAGGCCGGTTCACGCCCAGTAGTAATATCCACAACAGAGCTTGTCAAACATCCAGATCCTCACAAGCACAACATCATTGGCACCAAATGGATCTATCGCAACAAACAAGATGAGCGTGGTCAAGTTGTCAGAAACAAGGCTCGTCTCATTACCCAAGGTTACACACAAGTGGAAGGAACTGACTTTGACGAAATATTTGCTCCTGTCACTAGGCTGGAAGCCATTTGCATACTGTTAGCCTATGCCAACCACAACAACATTCTTCTGTACCAAATGGATGTAAAGAGTGCCTTCCTCAACGGAAAAATTGAAGAAGAAGTGTATGTTGCACAACCACCTGGTTTTGAATATCCAAAGCATCATGTCATGGTATGCAAGCTCAACAAGGCACTGTATGGCCTCAAACAAGCACCTCGAGCTTGGTATGACACACTCAAAGACTTCCTAGAGAGTAAAGGCTACAAACTTGGTTCTCTAGATCCCACTCTCTTCACGAAGACATATAATGGTGAACTATTCGTATGCTAAATCTATGTGGATGACATTATCTTCGGCTGCACTGATAAGAGATACAGGGATGAGTTTGGACATGTGATGCAAGAGCAATATCAGATGTCCATGATGGGTGTGCTGAAGTTCTTCCTTGGTCTTCAAATCCGTCAGCAAAGAAATGGCATCTTCATATGACAAGAGAAATACCTCAAAGATTGCCTGAAGAAGTTTGGAATGCAAGACTGCAAAGGGTACACGACGCCAATGCCAACCAAAGGCCAGTTGGGCCCCAACAACAATGGTAAAGAGTTTGATCAAAAGGTATACCACTCCATGATTGGTTCTCTATTGTACTTATGTGCATCTAGGCCTGATATAATGCTTAGCTTTTGCATGTGTGCCGGTTCCAAGCGGCACCAAAGGAATCACATCACCTAGCAGTGAAGCAAATTCTTCGATAATTGGCTCACACCCCAACACTAGGATTATGGTATCCAAAGGGCTCAGAGTTTGATCTAGTTGCATTCTCATATGCTGATTATGTTGGTGACAAGGTTGATCACAAGTCCACGTTAGGAACATGTCACTTTCTTGGACGATCTCTTGTCTGTTGGTCTTCAAAGAAGCAGAACTGTGTACCACTCTCCACTTCAGAATTTGAATTCATTGCGGCTAGATCTTGCTGTGCTCAGCTTCTCTAGATGAAGCAAACTGTCAGGGACTATGGCATCAACATGAAGCATGTGCCACTCTACTGCTACAATGAAAGCGCCATCAAGATTGCTCACAATCCAGTTCAGCACTCGAAGACAAAGTACATTCAAATCCGTCATCATTTTCTGAGGGATCATGTGTTGAAGGAAGACATTGATATCATTCACGTCAACACTGAAGAGCGATTGGCAGATATCTTCACAAAGCCCATGGATGAGAGAAGGTTTTGCAAGCTGCAGCGTGAGCTAAATATCTTAGAATCCTCGAATGTCCTATGAATGGACACACATCCTAATGCTTATGCATGTTGATGACTTAGATGTGCAACACACGAAGTAATGTATATCTTCAATCCATGAAGACTTACCCTCTAAGTGTGAATAAATTAATGTGGAATTTGACTTCGGAGTGCCATGATAATTGTGCGTCATGTCTGGGTCTAATAATTGCTATACGGTGGGTAATGCCACCACCAAACTTTCTTGAAGATTTTCGATTGGCATCATGGTTGCATTATCTTCATATTTGGTTTGTCTCCAACATTGATTTGACTTCAAAGTTTATCTCTGCAATTTTGATTTGTTCTTCACTGATATAAGGAAATGAGTTCATAATGTACCTCAAAGCGTTCCTTCATAAGGTTCACTAATCTAGCCTCCATATCACGGATGGTATGGAGGTGGCTTACGTAGCCTGCGTGGATGTCACTTGCGCTAACGCCAACATAGCTCTCTAGGTCCAGCTTCCATTTGCCCTTGTTGGTGGCTAAAAGTTCTTCCTTGGCGATGTGTTTGGATAAGACGGTGGGTTTCCCTCGCTCTGTAAAGCCCGTGCCAGTAATGATGACATCTTCGACAATCTTATGAGAAGGAGCCTCTTCAACAAGTTTGGTAGGGCTGGGCGGCTTAGGACTTGGCGGGTCGTGACTACCGACTGGGCCAGCCTCAATATGAGCCGGCTCAAGAAACATAACGTCCACTTCCGGTGGTGGATTGCGAGCAACATCATCAGAATCTTGAATTGTGGCATCTGGCATTTCTGACAATTGCTGCTCCGGCTCAGAGATTTGGGGATTTTTTGAAGAACCGCCCAATTTCTGGTTTTTGCTGGCTTTGGACATGCCTCTGCAATGAAAACATAGAAGTATGAGTATATCATCATAACATATTGATCAACAAATGAAACAAGTGTAAAATACTTACCCAGGGGCGACTCTGAAGACAGGCATTTGGGACCCGATAGACTCGCCAGAGGATGAACGAGGGGTTCCCTGATAGTTTGAATCGGAAGAGTCAAGCGGTTGACGTATGAGACCAGCCTTGGGAAAAGAGAGGGATGGATTGTGAGGCACATCATTTCGGTGCTTGCGAGGGGCAGGAGTGTTCGGTAAGCTGGGTGCAAGGTCACCCCCCACCACTGTTCCCGCTTGTACGCTTTTTTCCTCGTGCTGCTATTTCTTCAACATAAAGTCGCAATCCAAGTAAGCTAATGGGTCAGAAAATCTTACTTTCTGGGTCACCCGCCGAGGTTTTTGTCTTGGCAAGGGCTCTGAGTCGGAGGAAGTTATAATTACCTCTACGGCGTCTGCATGGCTGGTCTCCGCATTGTCCTGAGAGGAGTCGGCGTCAATAAGTTGCTTAAAAAGAAAGCCAAGAGAATCAATTTCTACCTCTGACTCGTGGTAAAGTGCAAACAAATCTTCAACATGATGCTTCTTTCCCTTAGTCTTTTTTGGAGCCTTGGATTTTTCTTTAGTCTTTTTTGCCGGCTTATCCTGCAGTTTCTTATTCTAGAAGGGAGAGTCGGCCTGAAAACACAAATGACAATAAGAAGTTGTGCGGTTCATGAGAAAATGATTAGTGAAGTAAACATGGATTGATATACATACGCTGGGAGCCGGGTTGAGAGTGCAAGAGGGGTTTAGACCCATTTTGCTGCAACTTTCGAGGCTCTCCCCGAGTAATGACTTGGTCATTTCAATAATTTCTTGATCTTCAAGACGAATTGGATTGTATCTCTGAGGGTTCTTTACATCACATGTGTATTCGCATATTAAGCCGGTGCGGCGGCTCAAAGGCAAGACTCTCCAGGCAACCCAACATCGGACCAGATCGACTCCAATCAGCCATCGGCTAATAAGTCCCTTATCCTTCAGAAGGTAGGTGCATATTTGTCTTGTTCTGTAGCAGAGATCCGGTCGGGAAGTGGATGTCTAGGGCTGAGCCGGCAGGTTCAGAAACCCGGCAGAGGATTTTCACCCGCCAGAGAGGTGTCTTGGCAATAGAACCAAGTCTGATTCGAGTCCTTGGGGTGACTAGGTAGTGTAGTCATACGTCTCCAACGTATCTATAATTTTTGATTGTTCCATGCTGTTATATTATCATACTTGGATGTTTTACAATCATTTTATAGTTATTTTATATCATTTTTTGGTACTAACCTATTGACATAGTGCCCAGTGCCAGCTGCTGTTTTCTGCATTCTTTTACATCGCATGAAATCAATACCAACCGGAGTCCAAACGCATCGAAACTTTTTGTGGATTTTTTGGGACCAGAAGACATCCAGTGGGACAAAGAAGTACCGAAGAGGGAGCCCGAGGTGAGCACAAGACACCAGGGCACGCCTGGAGGCCCAGGCTCGCCCTGGTGGGTTGTGCCCACCTCGGTGGCGTCCCGAACCACCTGTTTGCTCTATAAATACCCCAATATTCCATAAACCCTAGGGGAGTCGAGGAAAATCAATTCCATCCGCCACAAGTTTCAGATCCACCAGATCCAATCTAGACACCATCACGGAGGGGTTCATTGATATCGCTTGAAGCTACGTCGAAATTTTGCCAAAGAGGAAGGGATGATGCAGCACAACGGCGGTAGGTATTTCCCTCAGATATGAAACCAAGGTTATCGAACCCATAGGAGAACCAAGCAACACAACATAAACAGCCCCTGCACACAAATAACAACACCTCGCAACCCGACATGTTAAAGGGGTTGTCAGTCCCTTTCGGGGTACGACACCTCAAGATAGGCAAAGGGCGTGAGGTAAATTTGTAGACGGGATAAATAGATTGCGAAATAAATAAATTGCAGCAAGGTATTTTTGTATTTTTTTGGTTTAATAGATCTGAAAATAAACGCAAAGTAGATCGCAAGGCAAATATATGAGAAAGAAGACCCGGGGGCCGTAGGTTTCACTAGTGGCTTCTCTCGAGAAAAATAGCAAACGGTGGGTGAACAAATTACTGTTGGGCAATTGATAGAACTTCAAATGATCATGGAGATATCCAGGCAATTAGTAGACTGACTCTTGCTTGCATCTACTACTATTACTCCACACATCGACCGCTGTCTAGCATCCATCTAGTGTATTAAGTTCATGGAAAAATGGAGTAATGTGATACGTCTCCAACGTATCTATAATTTTTTATTGTTCCATGCTATTATATTACCCCTTTTGGATGTTCATGGGCTTTATTTTACCTATTTATATCATTTTTGGGACTAACCTACTAACCGGAGGCCCAGCCCGTATTGCTATTTTTTTGCCTATTTCAGTATTTCAAAGAAAAGGAATATCAAACGGAGTCCAAACGGAATGAAACCTTCGGGAGCGTGATTTTTGGAACGAACGTGATCCGGAGAAATTGGATTGCAAGTCAAGAAGCAAATGAGGCAGCCTGCAGATAGGAGGGCACGCCCACCCCTCCTGGGCGCGCCCCTGTCTCCTGGGCCCCACGAGCGGCCACCGACGTACTTCTTCCTCCTATATGTACATACGTACCCGGAAAACATCCAGGGAGCCAACGAAGTACAATTTCCACCGCCATAACCTTCTGTATCCGCGAGATCCCATCTTGGAGCCTTTGTCGGCGCTCCGCCGGAGGGGGAATCGACCACAGAGGGCTTCTACATCGACACCATAGCCCCTCCGATGAGTTGTGAGTAGTTTACCACAGACCTTCGGGTCCATAGTTATTAGCTAGATTGCTTCTTCTCTCTTTTTGGATCTCAATACAATGTTCTCCCCCTCTCTTGTGGAGATCCATTCGATGTAAACTCTTTTTGCGGTGTGTTTGTCAAGATCCGATGAAGTGTTGGTTTATGATCAAGTTTATCTATGAGAAATATTTGAATCTTCTTTGAATTCTTTTATGTATGATTGAGTTATCTTTGCAAGTCTCTTCGAACTATCAGTTTTGTTTGGCCTACTAGATTGACCTTTCTTGCCATGGGAGAAGTGCTTAGCTTTGGGTTCAATCTTGTGGTGTCCTAACCAAGTGACAGAAAGGGTTGCAAGGCACGTATTGTATTGTTGCCATCGAGGATAAAAAGATGGGGTTTATATCATATTGCATGAGTTTATCCCTCTACATCATGTCATCTTTCTTAATGCATTACTCTGTTCTTATGAACTTAATACTCTCGATGCATGCTAGATAGCGGTCGATGTGTGGAGTAATGGTAGTAGATGCAGGCAGGAGTCGGTTTACTTGTCACGGACGTGATGCCTATATACATGATCATGCCTAGATAATCTCATAATTATTCGCTTTTCTATCAATTGCTCGACAGTAATTTGTTTACCCACCGTAATATTTATGCTATCTAGGGAAACCTATGGTCCCCGGGTCTATCTTTTATCATATAAGCTTTCAATCTACTTTTATTTGCATCTTTACTTTTTGCATCTATATTAAGAAATACCAAAAATATATTTATCTTATCATACTATCTCTATCAGGTCTCACTTTCGCAAGTGGCCGTGAAGGAATTGACAACCCCTTTATTGCGTTGGTTGCGAGTTCTTTGTTTGTTTGTGTAGGTGCGTGGGACTTTTGAGGAGCCTCCTACTGGATTGATACCTTGGTTCTCAAAAACTGAGCGAAATACTTACGCTACTATTGCTGCATCACCCTTTCCTCTTCAAGGAAAACCAACGCAAGCTCAAGACGTAGCATAATGCAATAAGAACGATGACATGATGTAGACAAGATCCATTTATCTATTGTGGCAGATATAGATCCCGTCTTTTTCTCCTTAGTAGCAATGATACATATGTGTCGGTTCCCTTTCTGTCATTGGGATCAAGCACCATAAGATCGAACCCACTGTCGGGCACCTCTTCCCATTGCAAGATAAATAGATCAAGTTGGCCAAACAAAACCCAAATATTGAAGAAGAAATACGAGGCTATAAGAGATCACACATATAATAGATCAAAGAACTCAAATAACTTTCATGGATATAAAAAGATATAACTGATCATAAACTCGAAGTTCATCAGATCCCAACAAACACATCGCAAAAAGGACTTACATCATATGGATCTCCAAGAGACCATTGTATTGATAATCAAGAGAGAGAGAGAGGAAGCCATCTAGCTACTAACTACGGACCCGGAGGTCTACAAAGAACTACTCACGCATCATCGGAGAGGCACCAATGGAAGTGGTGAACCCCTCTGTGATGGTGTCTAGATTGGATCTCGTGGTTCTGTATCCGCGGCAGCTGGATAAAAATTTCGTTGACTCCCCTAGGGTTTCTGGAATATTGGGGTATTTATAGAGCAAAGAGTCGGTCCAGGGCGCACCCGAGGTGGGCACAACCCACCAGAGCGCGTTTGGGCCTCCTGGCACGCCCTGGTGGTTTGTCCCCCCAAGTGCAACCATGGCCCAACTTCTTCCTTCTGGTCCATAAAAAATCATCGTAAATTAGCATGGCATTTGGACTTTGTCTGATATTTATTTCCTGTGATGTAAAAAACATCAACTGGCACTTGGCACTATGCCAATAGGTTAGTACCAAAAAATGATATAATATGACTTTATAATGATTATAAAACATCCAAGATTGATAATAAAATAGCATGGAATAATCAAAAATTATAGATACATTGAAGAAGTATCAGCGTCCCCAAGCTTAACTCCTGCTCGTCCTCGAGTAGGTATGTGATAAAAACAGAATTTTTGATGTGGAGTGCTGTTTATCAAACCATATCATATTCTTTTCTTTATAGCATGGACATTTGGACTTTTATGTGATTCAAAGCAATAGTCTAGTTTTGACATGATAATTTAGATACTCAAGCATATCAGCAAGCAAACCATGTCTTTTAAAATATCAATGCTAAAACAAGTTATCCCTAGACCATCATGCTCAAACATTGATCCATTCATGAAAGACACTCGAATATTAGATACACCCAATACTTAAGTACGATCAAATTGTCCCCTAGTTGGTGCTTTTATAGGAGAGGGTGGAGACTCAATTTTAGAAAAAACAAAAATTGCATCAACTAAAAGAAAGGCCCTTCGCATGGGGAAGTAGGGATTTGTAGAGGTGCCAGAGCTCAAGGCGAAAAATTAGAGATAAAAACATTTGGGAGGTGGATCCATCCCACCAATGAAAACGACTTGGAGCATCCCAACACTTTCCATGTTAGATATATCATAGGCGGTTCCCAAACAGAAAATAAATTTTATTCCTTTTTCCACCATAACTTTCACTTTCCATGGCTAGCCGTATCCACGGGTGCCCTGCATACCAACACTTCCCAAGGAATTTATTATTTTACAACTTAAAGTAAATTCATTTTTGCATTTCGGGACTAGGCATCCCTAATACCTTTGCCTTACTCTCGTGCAATGACAAGTGAATAAACACTCATCATGAGAATAACACATCCAACATGGAAAATATTAGCTACCCGTTATCGTTCCGCGAGCGAAACAAACTCACAAAAGAGAAGTTCATTTTGAAAATTAGAGATGGCACATGCAAATTTGCTTAGAACGGCAAAAGAATACCACATATAGGTAGATATAGTGGACTCATGTGGCAAAACTGGTTTAAAGGATTTTATATGCACAAGTAGAGGTCATACTTGGTGCAAAATGAAGGCTAGTAAAAAGATTGATAAGCGACCAACCAAGAAACGAATTATCTCATAAGCAAGAATTAAGCATAATTTACCGAATAATGCACGACAAGTCGGATATAATTTTTATTGCATGATTATTGACTTGCCTGCATGCATAGGGAATCACAAACCTCACCACCAATATTCTTACTAGAGCACAATTACTCATCAACATAACTCACATATCACATCATCATATCTCAAAACTATTACTAAGAATCAAGTTTATTTTGTCCAATGATCATCATGACATATTTTTTTCTTTATCTTTCTTGGATATCTATCACTTTGGGACTAATTTTCATGTGTTGCTTTTCATAGGCTCAAAAAAATATAAGTGAAGATCATTGTCGGCATCCTGGACTTGGGGGTATCCAGTCCTGCCTGCCTGCGGCCCACCACGTGGCACCGTCGACGGCCCGGTATGGCCCAGCTTCAATACCAACACAGCAAGACCCTCGCGAGGGGCGAAGCCTCGCGAGGCGGACGATGCCAAGACCCCTGAAGGAGTTGGCCTCCTCAGGAGGGCTCCTGAGGGGCCAAGAGATCTATGCAGCTACCTCATGAGGCTCAACTGACGTGAGCCATGACGACCAAGGCCAGGCGGGCACCAAGTGGGCGCAGAATGCAGGTTTCCTCTTCTGTGCAAGGGAGGCAAGCCACAGGCGCAGAGTCCCGAGGAATCATCCGAAGGTTTCCATTCTGGTGCAATGAGACCAAGACCGCCAGGACGCCAGGACGGAGGTCCTCACCGAGCCCACCGGAGCGTCACGGCCAGAGGCTCTTCGCAGGCAAAGACTACTTTTGTCAGGATAGACTGTACTACTTGTCCCCTTTCAAATCCCGTCGTTGAGGAATCCCTTCCCGCTCATATTTGGGAGGAGGACCAAGGCACTACATATAGGACTTAGCCACCACCATAGAAAGGGACCGAAAACCAGAACAGGTAGAGCACCACACCAGCTCAAGAACACCTCACCTCCTGAGGCTTGTTTATCCGTGTACTAGTTCATCCATAGCCCCTCGAGGCAATCCACCACACCACATTGGAGTAGGTTATTACACCACAACGGTGGCTCGAACCAATATAAATCTCTGTGTCTTTGTGTCTCTGTGAGCTCTTCGCGCTATGCTAGGGAGAATCGCGAGCAGGCAAGCTGGGCAGGTTGGGATCTCCGCACGCACCCCAGTGTTCGAACCTCTCACGGGTTGTAGGATCCCGAAATCTCGAGAAGCCGCGAGCGAGGCCTCCATGCGCGCTTCGGCCTCATCACCCTGAAGCTTCCCAAGGTTGATGGCCACCTTCAGCCACTGCCATTCACCATCCAAGCGGCGGTTTTCTGCTTCAAGCCTGGTGTCGATGTTGAAGAGCTCCCCACCAAGATGGACCATTGCGCGCATCGCTTCACCAAAGAACCCAAAGTGCACCGTGTTGCGCCCACGAGCAAGCGCGAGCTCGTCGCCAAGATCTTCACCGGCTACAGAGGTTGCTTGCGAGGCGTTGGGGGCTCCGCCAGTCGCCGGCTGGGGGCTGGCCGGCGGGGGCCCACAGCTTGAAGACGAAGACTGCCCGGAGGATGCCCCCCTGTCGTCAAGGGCAAGAGGGAGTATCACCTGCGCACCTTTCACCTCGCGGATAGAGTCGCGGGGGGAGAGATCATGGGGCTCGGATCTGGTGCACCGTCACGGTGTGGAGCTGGAGGGAGCCGGACTCATACGCTACACAGGCTCAGGGCACTGGGGGCTACACATCCGCGCCACGCTGGGGCTCTTGGGGGTCTCCGCCTCCCGAGGTTTGTTCTTCATGAAGATCCTACCAAACCCCAGCCATGAGAAAACGAGTGCACTCGGAGATCAGGAGTGAAGGTACTTACTCATCGGCGGCCACATATCTCCTCGGCTTCAGTGGCCGACGAGTGCCATCGTCGCGGCACGGGGACCTCTTCCTCTTCAGGAGCGACTCAAGGCACAGGCGGCACCGACCTGGCCCCGACGGGCGATCCTTAGGAGGGGGAGCGTCCCGTGTGATATCTGGAGCAGAGGTCCCAAGGGCGGGAGCGCCCGGCGTGGCCTCCTGGCTCATAGCTCCGGAGCCACTGGTGGGCTTCTCGTCACCCGCAACAACTCTGGAGCCACCATCCGGGCCGTTAGAGGCCCCTGCCTCTGGAGCCTGGTGTTGCGCAGGCTCTGCAGCAGCCCCTGCCGGGACCCCGGAAGCTTGAGGCTCCTAAGCCTCTAATAAGTCCGAGCCTCTGGAGGAGTTCTCGCCAGCTGACGGAGGCGCGCGTCCCCCTACCTCCACACTTGGGGCATGTGCAGCGGGGTCGATCAGGAGAGGTGCCACGAAGACTGGATTATCACGGGGTCCCTCAATGCCCTCGGGAAGCAACCCCCACTCATCAAACAGGAACATTTGCCTCGCGAAGGTGTCCTTGTTTGAGAACAGATAAAGAAGGCAGCCATCCCCTGGGAGGTCAGCAGGCTCGGGCTTGCCAGTTAGGAGCTTAAGCACCACGCTCAAGGTATCGGCAGCAAGCGACGGCTCCTGCAGCCTCATCGGGTCTTCGGCGCTGGTGAAGTCCCACATCGAGCGAGAATGGCGTTGGAGGGGAGCAAGGCGCTGCTTCACGAATTCCTTCACTACCATTGGTGCTGTCACCCCCAGTTCCTGGAGCCTCGCCAATCTCTTCCAAACAAAAGCAAGACGTCGATCTGTGAGCTTCGCATGGCACCAGCCAGAGCTTGGTGAAGCCGACGACCCAGGAATCATGAGCAAAGAGCTGAACGTGCGGGCGTCCATCAGAAGCCACTGCTTCCAGAATCCCTTCACGACGGGCGAGAGCTCGAGGTAGTTCCCCAAGCCAGCAGTTGCAGCCACGGCTTTGAAGGTCGTGCACCTAGAGTGTTGGCGAGCGTCCACCAGCCGGAGCAAGAAGAAATGCCGAAACAAGGCCACAGAGGGAGTGATGCCCACCATGGCCTCACAGAGGAAGGCGAAGACGGCAAGGAGGATGACGGAGCGGGGATCCACATGCAGCAGATGGATCTGGTAATGCGACATCACAACATTGAAGAAGGAGGAGAAGGGAGGAATCAA
Source organism: Triticum dicoccoides (assembly GCF_002162155.2). Classification (NCBI taxonomy): domain Eukaryota; kingdom Viridiplantae; phylum Streptophyta; class Magnoliopsida; order Poales; family Poaceae; genus Triticum; species Triticum dicoccoides. Next base: position 205,622,053 of record NC_041389.1, on the reverse strand, counting down.
CCCAGCAAGAAGAGCATGAAGATGGATGGGAATCTCGGTGGCGCTCATCTCCCTAGTCCGCCAAGACGCAGGGCGGGCAGCCGTCGCCCCCCACTCGTTGAAGTTGGCGGCGAGCGCATGGCAAACCTTGTCCAGCCCTTCCTTATTGATCATTGTCGACTACTCAAGGGCTGGCTCCAAGGCCGGCGGAGTACCTCCCGGCGCGCGCGGCTTCACCTTCTTCCTCCTTGGCTTGGGAGCCATGGCGAATACCAAGAGAGAGCAAGGCGCAGGCACCGGATCTGCAGATGCGGTGACATGATTGGGGAGGAAGAAGCAAGAGCTGGGCACGGCACACCATGAAGGGCGATTTGCGCTGACAACAGGCGGATACTGGGTCTATCTGATATCAAGGCGACGTGGGCAAGTGGAGACGCCCACGTCCCATCAACCGCCACGTGTCTCCAGGGCAGCAGGCTATTAGGCCCCGCTGTGCTCCGTCCTTTCCCATTGGCTTCGCCTGGAAGCCAAGTTCGAGCACGCCTTGGGCCCGGGGGCTACTGTCGGCATCCTGGACTTGGGGGTATCCAGTCCCGCCTGCCTCCGGCCCACCACGTGGCTCCATTGACGGCCCGGTACGGCCCAGCTTCAACACCAACACAGCAAGACCCTCGCGAGGCGAACGACGCCAAGACCCCTGAAGGAGTTGGCCTCCTCAGGAGAGCTCCTGAGGGCCGGAGATATCTATGCAGCTACCTCATGAGGCTCAGCTGACGTGAGCCATGACGACCAAGGCCAGGAGGGCGCCAGGCGGGCGCAGAGCGCAAGTTTCCTCTTTTGTGCAAGAGAGGCAAGCCACATGCGCGGAGTCCCGAGGAATCAACCAAAGGTTTCCATTCTGGTGCAACGAGACAAAGACCGCCAGGACGGCAGGACGAAGGTCATCACCGAGCCAACCGCAGTGTCACGACCAGAGGCTTTTCGCAGGAGAAGACTACTTTTGTGAGGATAGACTGTACTACTTGTCCCCTTTCAAATCCCGCCGTTGTGGAATCCCTTCCCACTCATATTTGGGAGGAGGACCAAGGCACTATATATAGGACTTAGCCACCACCATTGAAAGGACCGAAAACTAGATCATATAGAGCACCACACCAGCTCAAGAACACCTCACCTCCTGAGGCTTGTTCATCCTTGTACTAGTTCATCCATAGCCCCTCGAGGCAATCTACCATACCACACTAGAGTAGGGTATTACACCACAACGGTGGCCCGAACCAGTATAAATCTCTATGTCTTTGTGTCTCTGTGAGCTCTTCCCGGTAGGCTAGGAAGAATCACGAGCAGGCAAGCTAGGCAGGATGAGATCTCCGCACGCACCCCAGTGTTCGAACCTCTCACGGGTTGCCGAATCCCGAAATCTGACAATCATGAGCATAACATATTTTCTTTCTCTCAAAATAATTTAAGTGAAGCAAGAGAGAATTTTCTTCAAAATTTTACTAACTCTCAAATAAATCTAAGTGAAGCAAGAGAGGATTTCTTCAAAAATACTGAGCACACCGTGCTCAAAAAGATATAAGTGAAGCACTAAAGCAAGTCCATTGCTCATAAAAATTTAAGTGAAGCATAGAGAGCAATTCTAACAAGCCATGACATAATTTTGGCTCTCTCAAATAGGTGTGTACAGCAAGGATTGATGGCTTTAAACACAAAATAAAATGAGCAAAGCCACATATCATACAAGACGCTCCAAGCAGAAACATATCATGTGACGAATAACAATATAGCCTCGAGTAAACTACCGATGGTTGTTAGAAGAAAGAGGGGATGCCACTCAGGGGCATGCCCAAGCTTAGTTGGTTGCTCATTCTTGGATAATATCTTGGGATGCCGGGGCATCCCCAAGCTAAGGCTCTTCTATCCTTCTTTCATCCATCGTAAGATAACCCAAAACTTGAAAACTTCAATCACACAAAACTCAACAAAACTCTTGTGAGATCCGTTAGTAAAATAAAGCAAACCACTACTATAAGTGCTCTTTAAAAGCAATTCTTATTTTGTTTTTGTATTATATCTACTTTATTCCAACTTTTCTATGGCAAAAACTCATCAAAGAAAATCATAGAGCCATCAAAATAAGCACACAACACAAAGAAAACAGAATCTGTCAAAACAGAACAGTCTGTAGTAATCTGGAACTTTCAAATCCTTATATAACTTTAAACATTCTACCAAATTAGGAAGATCATCATAATTTGTATATTAATCTTCTGCAAAAAGAATCAGGGCAAAAGCTCTTTCCTGCGATTTATGATAATTATTTTCGTGATCGCAAAGTTTCTGTCTTTTTCAGAAGATCAAACAACTATCACCCCAGAAGATCCTAAAGGCTTTAGTTGGCACAAACACTAATTAAAAGAAAAAAACACAATCATACCAGTAGCATAATTATGCTAAAACTCAAGAACATAAATCAAAAGGAAAAAATAAATTTTATTCATTGGGTTGCCTCCCGACAAGCGCTATAGTTTTACGCCCTTAGTTAGGCATAAAGCAAGGATCTATGTTTTGTCATCCTTTTTCTTCTTAATTTTCTTAGTGGTATTTTCATCATGGGGATTTGTAAACACAACATAAAACATATTATCCATGTAAAATTTAGCATTTCTTAGTTGGTTTTCATCATAACCCTTTTGATTACCCGCAACAATCCAAGAGTAGTGTTGATTAACATTATTAAAAACTTGTTGGATTATATCTAGAATGGGGACTTCCTTTTTAAGATTCTCATCAAATATCTTATTATCTCCAATCAAATGCCTTAGTGCATAATCACTATTGTAAAGAATTTCATCTATCATGGGTTTTTCACGATTCATACCATAAAAATCAAAGATTTCCCTAGCTTCCCGTATTATGTAGTCAAATTCATTTATAAGAATGAGAGTGGCGAACTTTTTGGCCCTAGGATTCTTTATGTCGGGGAGCTCAAAAAACAATCTTTTCAAAGTAGGATGAGTATGAATAAATTTACTTTCAAGTTTCAGAACTAGTGCTGAAATAGCATCCGCATAAGATCTAGTAGTTTTAAGTATAGGAGCATCATCAAGACTTAGATTCCGAACACAACTGAAAAATTCTTGAATACGTTCTTTTCCCATAATATTCCCTTGCCCCAAGATAAAAGTTTTAGCATCCAGATTGCCCGTACGTCCAAATTTAGGGGTTAGGCCATCATCTGTTGGTGCCATACAGAAATCAGTCATGATTGCAAGCATAGGATAGATCTGACAAGAAAACGGCGAACGAAAAAAGGGAGGTGGATAAAGCGGCAAATTTCTTTGAAGTGGGGGAGAGGAAAACGACAGGAAAATGGCGAATAATGTAAATTGCGAGGAGATGAGATTTGTGATTAGGATCCTAGTTATGTTGAAGATCCTCCTCGGCAACGGTGCCAGAAAATCCTTTTGATGTCGCTTGAAGCTACGTCGGTATTTCCCCAAAGAGGAAGGCATGATGCAGCATAGAGGCAGTAGGTATTTCGCTCAAATATGAAACCAAGGTTATCGAACCAGTAGGAGAACTAAGCAACACAACACAAACAGCCCCTGCACACAAATAACAACGCCTCGCAACCCAACGTGTTAAAGGGGTTGTCAATCCATTTCGGGGTACGGCGCCTCAAGATAGGCAAAGGACGTGAGGTAAATTTGTAGATGGGATAAATAGATCGCGGTACAAATAAATTGCAGCAAGGCATGTTTGTATTTTTTGGTTTAATAGATCTGAAAATAAATGCAAGGAAAAAGTAGATCGCAAGGCAAATATATGAGAAAGAAGACCCGGGGCCATAGGTTTCACTAGTGGCTTCTCTCGAGAAAAATAGCAAACGGTGGGTGAACAAATTACTATTGGGGAATTGATGGAACTTCAAATAATCATGACGATATCCAGGCAATGATCATTACATAGGCATCACGTCCAAGATTAGTAGACCGACTCCTGCCTGCATCTACTACTATTACTCCAAACATCGACCGCTATCTAGCATGCATCTAGTATATTAAGTTCATGGAAAAATGGAGTAATGCAATAAGAACGATGACATGATGTAGACAAGATCCGTTTATCTATTGCGGCAGATATGGATCCCGTCTTTTTCTCCTTAGTAGCAACGATACATATGTGTCAGTTCCCTTTCAGTCACTGGGATCAAGCACCGTAAGATCGAACCCACTACCGGGCACCTCTTCCAATTGCAAGATAAATTGATGAAGTTGGCCAAACAAAACCCAAATATCAGAGAAGAAATATGAGGCTATAAGAGGTCACGCATATAAGAGATCAAAGAACTCAAATAACTTTCATGGACATAAACAGATATAACTTATCATAAAATCGAAGTTCATCACATCCCAACAAACACACTGCAAAAAGGACTTACATCATATGGATCTCCAAGAGACCATTGTGTTGATAATCAAGAGAGAGAGAGGGAGAGCAAGCCATCTAGCTACTAATTATGTACCCCAAAGGTCTACAAAGAACTACTCACGCATCATCGGAGAGGCACCAATTGAAGTGGTGAACCCCTTCGTGATGGTGTCTAGATTTCATCTCGTGGTTCTGGACTCTGCGGCGGCTGGATGAAAATTTCGTTGACTCCCCTAGGGTTTCTGGAATATTGGGGTATTTATAGAGCAAAGAGTCGGTTCAGGGGGCACTCGAGGTGGGCACAACCCACTAGGGCGTGCCTGGGCTTCCTGGTGGCCCCTAGTGGGTTTTCCCCTCCTCGGGACTTCCCCCCAGGTGCATCTAGGGCCCAACTTCTTCCTTCTGGTCCATAAAAAATTATCGTAAATTGGCATGGCATTTGGACTCCGTCTGATATTGATTTCCTGCAATGTAAAAAAACATGCAGAAAATAGTAACTGGAACTTGGCACTATGTCAATAGGTTAGTACCAAAAAATGATATAAAATGACTATATAATGATTATAAAACATCAAAGATTGATAATAAAACAACATGGAATAATAAAAAATTATAGATACGTTGAAGACGTATCATTCATCATGTTCATTGGTGCCTCACTGATGATGCGTGAGTAGTTCTTTGTGGACCTACGGGTCCGTAGTTAGTAGCTAGATGGCTTCCTCTCTCTCTCTTTTGATTTTCAATACAATGGTCTCTTGGAGATCCATATGATGTAACTCTTCTTGTGGTGTGTTTGTTGGGATCTGATGAACTTTGAGTTTATGATCAGATCTATCTTTTTTATTCATGAAAGTTATTTGAGTCTTCTTTGATCTCTTATATGCATGATTGCTTATAGCCTCGTATTTCTTCTCTGATATTTGGGTTTTGTTTGGCCAACTTGATCTATTTATCTTGCAATGGGAAGAGGTGCTTTGTGATGGGTTCGATCTTACGGTGCGTGATCCCAGTGACAGAGGGGGAACCAACACGTATGGATCGTTGCCATTAAGGATAACAAGATGGGGTCTATTTGTACATAAATAGATCTTGTCTACAATATGTCATCGTTCTTATTGCATTACTCTGTTTCTCTATGAACTTAATACACTAGATGCATGCTGGATAGCGGTCGATGTGTGGAGTAATTGTAGTAGATGTTGGTAGGAGTGTGTCTACTAATCTTGTGATGCCTATATAATGATCATTGCCTGGATATCGTCATGATTATTTGAAGTTCTATTAATTGCCCATAGCAATTCGTTTACCCACCATTTGCTATCTTTCTTGAGAAAAGCCACTAGTGAAACCTATGGCTCCCGGGTCTCTTCTTTATTATATTTGCCTTTGCTATCTATTTTATTTGCTTTTATTTTTAGATCTATTAAACCAGAAAATACAAAAATACCTTGCTCCACTTTATTTTATTTGGCGATCTATCTATCAATTTATAACAACTTTCTCACGTCCACTTGCCAATTTCTAGCGTCGTTGCCCGAAATGGATTGACAACCCCTTCAATACATTGGGTTGCGACTATTTGTTATTTGTGTGCAGGTGCCATTCACTTAGTGTTGTGTGGTTCTCCTACTAATTCGAAAACCTTGGTCTTATCACTAAGGGAAATACCTACCGTTACTGTGTTGCATCATCCCTTCCTCTTTGGGGAAATACCGATGTAGTTCAAGCAAACATCAAAAGGAATTTCGGGCGCCGTTGCTGGGGAGACATCATCAACATTTACGAGGTTCCTAATCACAAATCTCATCTCCTCGCAATTTACATTATTTGCCATTTTCCTCTCGTTTTCCTCTCCCCCACTTCACAAAAAAATGCCGTTTTATTTGCCCTCTTTTTCATTCGATGTTTTCTCGTGAGATCTACCCTTTGCTTGCAATCATGGGTGACTTTGGTATGGCATAAATAGATGATGGACTAACTCCTAAAATTGGACGACATGGCAATCTGGATGCTAAATCATTTGTTTTGGGGCAAAGGAATGTTATAGGAAAACAACTTATCCAAGAATTTTTCAATTGCATTGGAAATTTAAGTCTTGATGATGTTCCTATAATTAAGAGGACTAAATCTTATGCGGAAGCTATTTCAGCACTAGTTCCGAAACTTGAAAATAAATTTATCCTTACTCATCCTACCTTGCAAAGATTGTTTTTTGAGATTCCTATTACAAAGAGTCCCAAGGCTAAGAATTTGGCCACCATTGTTCTTATGAATGCGTTTCACTACATAATATGGGAAGCTAGGGAAATCTTTGATTTCTATGGTATGAATCGTGAAAACCTGGTGACAGATGAAATTCTTTATCATAGTGATTATGCGTTAAGGCATTTTCTTGGGGATAATCAAATTTTTGATGACAATCTTTAAAAGGAAGTCCCTATTCTAGATATAATCCAACAAGTTTTTAATAATTTTAATCAACATTATTCTTGGATTGTTGCCGGAAATCAAAGAGGTTATGCTGATAAGCAACTTGATGGTGCTAAGGTTTCCATGGATAATATATTTTATGTTGTGTTTGCAAAACCTCATGACAAAGATACCTCTAAGGAAATTAAGGAGAAGGATGACAATACTTAGATCCTTGCTTTGTGCCTAGCTAGGGGCATGAAACGATAGCGCTTGTTGGGGGGCAACCCAATTAATAAAATTTATTTTTTTCTTTTGCTTTCTGTTCTTGAGTGTTTGCACAATTATGATACTGTTATTATTGTGTTTTTTATTTTTTAATTGTTGTTTGTGCCAAGCAAAGCCTTTAGGATCATGTTGGGTGATAGTTGATTTGATCTTGCTGAAAAACAAAAACTTTTGCGCTCAGAAAAATAATTTTCATAAATCAGAGAAACATGTTGTTTCTCTCAAGTTTTTACCCAAGATTGATATACAAATTGCTCATGTTGTCTTGATTTTTCAGAATTTTTGGAGTTATAGAAGTATTTGAAGTTTTCAGATTGCTACAGACTGTTCTGTTTTTGACAGATTCTGTTTTTTGCGTTGTGTGCTTGTTTTGATGATTCTATGGTTTCCTTTGAAGAGTTTTTGCCATAGAAAAGTTGGAATACAGTATATATAATACAAGAACAAAATATGAATGGATTTGAAACAGTTCTGATATTAGTGATTTGTTTTCTTATACTAACAGAGCTCACGAAGGTTTTGTTGAGTTTTGTGTGATTGAAGTTTTCAAGTTTTGGGTGATGTTACAATGAATGAAGGAATCAGGAGAAAGAAGAGCCTAAGCTTGGGGATGCCCATAGCATCCCAAGCTATTATCCAAAGAAAAGTAAGCAACTAAGCTTGGGGATGCCCGAGTGGCATCCCCTCTTTCTTCTAACGACCATCGGTATTTTACTCTACGCTATATTTTTATTCATCACATACTATGAGTCTTGATTGGAGCGTCTTGTATGATATGAGTCTTTGCTTGTTTTGATTTTTGTTTTAAATATTGAATCCTTGCTGGACACACCTATTTGAAAGAGCCAAAATTATGCCATGGCTTGTTAGAATTTCCCTCTATGCTTCACTTAAATCTTTATGAGCTATGGAATTGCTCTAGTGCTTCACTTATATCTTCTTAAGCATCATGTATTTTAGTATTTTGGAAGAAATTCTCTATTGCTTCAATTAAATTAATTTGAAATAAATAAATATTATGCTCATGATCTTCACTTATATTTGTTTGAGCTTGTCAAAAGCGACACATGAAAATTAGTTCCAAAGTTATAGATATCCAAGGAGGATATAATAAAAACTTTCATGAAAATGATTGGACAAAATAAATTTGATTCCTATTAATTGTTTTGTGATATGATGATGTGATATGTGAGTCATGTTGATGCGTAATTATGCTTTAGTAAGAATATTGGTGTTAAGGTTTGTGATTCCCTATGCAAGCATGAAAGTCAATAGTTATGCAATGAAATTACATCCTACTTGTGGTGCATTGTTCGATGTTAATTATGCTTAATGCTCGCTTATGAGATTTTCCGTTTATTGGTTGGTCACTTCTCAGTCTTTTGCTAGCCTTCATTTTGCACTAAGAATGATCACTACTTGTACATCCAAAATCCTTTAAACCAGTTTTGCCACATGACTCCACCATACCTACCTACATGCGGTATTCTTCTGCCGTTCTAAGCAAATTTGCATGTGCCATCTCAAATTTTCAAAATAAATTTCTCCTTTGTATGCTCGTACCGCTCATGAAATTATAGGGGGTGGCTAATATTTTTCCATCTAGATACGTTATTCTCACGATGAGTGTTTATTCACTTGTCATTGCACGAGAGTAAGGCAAAGGTATTAGGGATGCCTAGTCCAGAAATGAAATTGAATTTACTTTATGTTGTTAAATAATAAATTCCTTGCAAAGTGTTGGGATGGAGGGCACCCGTGGATACGGTTAACAATGGAAAGTGAAAGTATGGTTGAAAAAGGAATAAACTTTAATTTCTATTTGGGAACCGCCTATGATATATCTAGCAGGGAAAGTATTGGCAACTACTCGATCGTTCTCGTTGACAGGAAAAGCATGCCTCCCAAAATGTTTTCATCTCTATCTTTTTTAATTTGAGCTCTAGCACCTGTACAAATCCCTACTCCCCTCTGCGAAGGGCCTTTGTTTTACTTTATGCAATTTTTATTTTTAATTTGAGTCTCCATCTTCTCTTATAAAGCACCAAAGGGGCACTATGATCGTACTTGAGCATTGGGTGTAGCAAATATGCGAGTGTTTCATGAATGGATCAATGATTGAGCATAATGGGCTAGGGATAACTTATTTTAGCCTTGATATTTTGAAAGACATGGTTGTTTGTTGATATGCTTGAGTATTTAAGTCTCGTGTCAAAACTGTACTATTGCTTTGAACCATATAAAAGTCCAAATGTCCATGCTACAAAGAAAATGATATGTGGTCAGCATGTTAGGCAGCATTTGTCGGTGTTCTGGGAACGGGGGTCTCCAGACTTGCCTACCTGCGGCCTGCGGCGTGGCTCAGCAGTGGCCCAGTACGGCCCGTCTTCATCAAACCAAGTCCAAGACCCTCGCGAGGGGCCAAGCCTCGCGGGGCGGACGACACAAGGCTTCCTCAGGGGCGGCCTCACTAGGCAGGTTCGCGAGGAGGCGGAGAGATCAAGGCAAGCAGTACCTCGCGAGGTGCTCATGACGCAAGACATGACGATCAAGACCAGGCGGGCGCCAACCGGCGCAGTGTCCTTGTTTCTTCTTTGGTGCAAAGGGGGCAAGCGCAGGCGCGGAGTACCGAGGCATTAGGCAAAGGTTTCCGTATCGGTGTAACGAGACCAAGACCAGCAGAGCGACAGGGCGAAGATCACCGTGGAGCCCAAGACGGCGTCATCACCAGTGCCTTTGGCAGTCGAAGACCACCTTTAGTCAGAATAGCTTGTACTAGCTGTCCCCCTTCAAAATGGCCGTTGTTGGCTCCCTTCCTGCTCAATATTTGGGAAGAGGACCAGGGCCTCTATAAATAGAGATATCCACCACAGTAGAGATCATCGAATCCTTCCCTGGTAGAACACCACACCAGCTCAAGAACACCCCTCGCGAGGCTGTTCTTCCTCTGTACTATTCATCATCAGCCCCAGAGGCAATCCACCACACCACACACTGGATTAGGATATTACACCACAACGGTGGCCCGAACCAGTATAAACCTCGTGTCCCTTGTGTTGTTCTTCGTGCTAGCTTAGAATCCCGGCGAGGTTTTGGGGCGTGGATTGGTAGGGAGAAGATCTTCATGCGCACCCCAGAGTTCGAACCTTAAGGGTTTTGCCGGAACCTGATATCCGACATTTGGCGCGCCATGTAGGGGTGCGCCGGAATCTTCTTTCCGCTGTTCTGCATTCCATCGCTTTGTTGCAATCATGGCAGACGCTCACCGAGCTTCGGGCTGCTCTCGCCGCCCGCATCGCTCAGACGGCTCCCGCCGTTGGGCCTCCTCGCCATTCTCCATCGCCCTCTGCCAACGCCGCCATCGGCCCAGCGGGGAACGAGTAGCAAGCATCGTCGTTGCATCCCTCGGTGCGGCAGGAAGGCCGCACCGCCACTCCGTCACTAACTCCAGCCAGTTTGTCATCTCACGCTCGTCGCGCTCCCACGGACACGCAGGACGCGTTGCTCCTGGCACGTGTGCTCCTGCACTACCGCCCCTTCGACGACCTCTCCGAGGAGTGGCTCGCTCGCATCACTGAGCTTGTCAGCACCGCAGGGGGCTCTCCTGCATCGTCCCTCTCGCTGTCTCGCCCTCCGTCCTGCATGGGCGATGCGGCTCAGGGGGTGCCTCCACCACCTCCTCCCCAAGAAGGTGCCCTGGACCCAAGGCGTGCGGCGCCTAGACGAGACCCGCCACGTCCAGCACCCACACGACAAGAAAGGAGCTGCCAAGAAATCCCTCGGCCCCAAGAAGGCGCTCGTGTGCTCCCTGCTCCAGCATGCCAAGGCCGCATCCCTGCACCAGCATGCCAAGACCCCGTGCTACCACTGGCGGCGGCACGCGGGAACCATCAAGAGCAGGCCTGCGTCTGCAAAAGGCTCCGGTGGCCACCGCAGGCTGCTGTGCCTTCACCACCGAGCTGCGCAGCATCGCCTGGCCAGGCAAGTTCAAGCTAGATCTGCCTCCTCGCTACGACGGCACTGCCGACCCCGCGGAGTTCCTGCAGCTCTACGAGCTGGGCATCGAGGCAGTCAATGGGGATGAGAAGGTCATGGCGAACTGGTTTTCCATGGCGCTCAAGGATGGTGCCCGCACCTGGCCCCTGAACCTCCCTCCCGGTTCGATCTCCTCTTGGGACGAGATGCGCAGCCATTTCATCGCCAACTTCCAGGGCAATCGCGACCATCCTACGGTCGTGGGTGACCTGCTCCGCATCAGGCAGCAGTCTGGAGAGACCCTGCAGAAGTACATTCAGCATTTCAACAGCGCTCGTCTTAAGATCCCCAAGGTGACTGAGGAGGCCATCATCTCAGCGTTCTCTGATGGCGTCCGCGACGTCAAGATGAAGGAGGAGCTTGCCATCCACGAGGATCTGTGCACATCTCTGGAGCTGTTCAACCTGGCGACCAAGTGCACAAGAGCTGAGGAGGGGCGCCTCTCCCTCCTCGAGCTTCCAGCTTCTGACCCAGAAGAGAAGAAAGCCAAGGCCAAGGACGTGAAGCGCAAAGGAGCAGTTGTGCTCGCAGCAGAACCAAACACGAAGCGCGGCAGGGACCAGCCAGAGTCGTCCAAGGGCAACCAATTCTGCGCCTACCACAACCTCTACACCCACAACACCAACGAATGCTAGGAGCTCAGAGCCATTCGAGAAGGACGCATCGGCCGATGCCTCGAGCGCAATGACCGGGGCTACGGACGTGGAGGAGGAAGAGGTGGAGGACGATGGGACAACCGAGGCCCTCGCCAGGAGTGTCGTGACCGTCCTCGCGAGGATCGCTAGCAGGACCAGCCTCGTGAGGGGGCTTGGAGGGATCAGCCTCACGAGGATCGCCCGCAGGGCAACGCATGCCTTCCTCCTCTGCCACCACTGCCAAGAAGGAATGATGACCACCACCAGGACATGGTAGCTGGGGGCTTCCAGGAGCCACGTGTTATCGCTTGCATCCTGGGCGGTGCCTAGGACCCAGCCTCTCACCGCATCTTCAAGAAGTTTTCCCGCGAGGTGAATGCAGTCCTCCCCAAGCTCGAGGCCATGCGCCCTCTTAGTTGGTCCTCGTGCGCCATCACTTCAGCTTAGTGGATCAACTCAAGTGTGCTGCTACGGCTGGCATCCTCCCAATGCTCTGTTCCCCAGTCATCAGCAACGTGCTAGTTACCAGGACTGTCATCGATGGCGACGCAGGGCTCAACATTCTGTCCATCGAGACATTCAACAACCTTCAAGTGCCATATGATCAACTTCAGCCTACCAAGCCTTTCTCAGGAGTTACTGATGGCTCCACTACTCCAATAGGGCAGGTTCGCCTCCCTGTCACTTTTGGACAGTGCAAGAACTACCGCACCGAGCTCATCGACTTTGACATTGCCCACATTCGCCTGCCATACAATGCCATCCTCGGGTATCCAGCCCTGGCCAAGTTCATGGCGGTAACTCACCATGGTTACAATGTCCTCAAGATGCCGGGAAGCGGCGGAATCATCACAGTCCCCTGTGAAGAGAAGGACGCAGTGTGCTACCTCGAGCACGCCTTCCAAGCTACATCAATCGAGGATCCAGACAACAGAAGCGAGAACCCTACCGAGGAAGTTCCCAAGAAGAAGAGGACATCCTCCAGCTCAAGGCCTCAGGAGGTTGGCATCTCCGGAGGTGTCGCATCAGGGTCCGCGCCCGTGCAAGGGGCGCCTCCCTCCATCGCATAGGAAGGTGCGCCCGACGCCCTCCTTGGGCAGCGCTCGGGGGCTCTCTTCTGGAGGGCCTCATACTTTGCCAACATCACGAAGGAGGCGCTCGGGCACCACTTGGAGGCGTGCTCCGCAACACGTTTCCCTCAGGAAGGCATGGGGCAAGGAAGGCCCAACCCTCAGGAGTTCATCACCAAGGCCACTCAGGAGCTTCAAGAATCAAGAGTCATACGCGGTGATCACCGCCTACCTGGCGTAGCTCCCCATCCATGCGAGGATGGCGGGCTGCGCGTCTGCATCGACTACTCAGGGCTCAGCCGAGTCGCATCTTAGGAGCGCCTCTAGCCTTCACGCGTGGGACGCTGCAAGGGTCCGCCACACAGCTACGTTCGCATGCCTTTCAGTCTGCCGAACGCGGCTGTCACTCACCAGCGTCATCTGTAGAGCATTCTGGCAGCTCAGGAGGCCAGGCACCACACGATCCTGGCGGAGATGGAGATGGTCCTCGAGGAACCGCTTGCACCCCCAGAGCCTCCCGAGGCTCAGGGCTCCGGTTGCTCGTGAGGGTCGGCCTCATCACCACACGTCTTCAGCTACTTCAACACCCCCTCTACAATGGTATCAGGTGACATCTTCCGAGTTCATTTCAGTTGGGAGCGCCCTCAGGGCTACATCATTCCCAGGTTGCATGGGTCTGTCCCTGTGGCATGTATTCCTTTTGCTTATGTCTTCAATTTACCTTGCTGGGGGCGCCCCTCGGGCTAAATCATCCCCAAGCCGCTTGGGCCTGGCCAAGTGGCATGTATCCCCCTACTTTTATCTGAGTTGATTTGCCTTTCATGCTTAACCTGCCTATGATTATCATCTGCCGCCTACCATGGGTCTTCCCTCCCTCATGCAAATTGCTTGCACGTTAAAAGGGGGGCGCCTGAGCATCATGACTCAGGAGCTCTTACTGGCTCTCCAGCCCTCGCCCCCTGGCCTTATCCATGGCATCGCGACCTGGCATACCAGCGGCGGCTGAGCTCGCTCGAGGCCTAGGACTTGAGGACGTAGAGCATTTGTATCTAACCATCTCGTAGGAACACACAGCCATCCAAGGCTCAAGACCAGGCGCAACCCGCCTTGAGGTAGGGCCTCATGAGTCCCGCGCTGGCTCACAAGTGCCCAGATACACCTCGTCTAGCCCTGTTGTGCCAGCCACGTGTTAGGGCGGGTTGTACACGCCCCGGGGGCTCCTCCCGGAGCCCTCCCTCCCACGTACCAGTGGAAGCACCATGATCCGCGCTGGTTGATGAGACTGTCGAGGAGCGGCTATGTCCATACACATGCGGAAGCGCTATGCTCTGCGCTGGTGATAAACAACTGAGGGCGGCCCACGGCTGTATCAACCTCAGGGAGCCCAGAGCTCAGTGTCTGGCCTCATCGCAACGCCTCCCATCGGGAGCGCCACGCAAGGGGGCTGGACATGGGGGCCGCACCCACGCCACGCCCGAGCGCACGCCACCCAGCCAGGTCCCTCGGACCTGGTCGTCGCGCGCCCCTCCTCGAGCAGAGCCAAGGTATGAAGAACGTTTGAGCGTCAAGGGGGACTCTTGAGCATCGCGACTCAGGAGCCTAACTAGTCACATAGCCCCTCACTCGTTTGTTCCGCAAGGCTAACGGCGGTTGAGGTATGCACGGGGCCGGGCCCTGCCGACGTAGAATGACAGATCTACTCTTACACCCCCTCCCTATTTGTTGTTTGCGCGTCAAGGGGGACTCCTGAGCATCATGACTCATGAGCCTAACTTGTCACGTAGCCCCTCACTCCTTGGTCCCGTCTTGGTGATCCGGTCGGGGCTAACGGCGGCTGAGGTATGCGCGGGGCCGGGCCCTGCTGACGTAGAACCCAAAGCAAATAGGAAGGAAACCGCAAAATCTCGAAGCAAATCTAGAAGCAAATATTACAAACCATAAATTTTACTCACGATACCAAACACAAGTTTAAACGCCTTCACGAGGCGGTGCATATTGCAGGAGTTGAAACAGGAAAGAAGTCGCGAGAAGGTCACCCTTGGGCAGCGCCATCATTCGCCAGGAGCCCCGCCTCCATGGTGGTGTTGTACCTGTCAGCTCCACCTCCCGAGGCCGCAGAGTCAGCAGTACCTACCTTGGGCGCAGTGGCGAACACGCGGAACTTTGCTAGCAGGGCATCCGCTCGGCCCTTCACGGCTTCAGCAGCAGCGGCAGAGTGCTCGACATCCACAGGCTCCAGCAGCTCGTCGAGGTTGGTGCCAGGGTCGCCAAGGTAGACGTGGCTAAGGACCCGCATCAGTGCTGCAGAAGAAAGGACGCGTGCCTCAACCTCGGCCATGGGGCCGACGCCGGTCACGACTTCCTCAAGCGCTTCGACCAAGGGAAGCAGCTGGGCGGGGCCGTCCTTGGCCCCAGCCAGCGGCTTATCCAGGCCACCATCATAGAGTGTCTTCAGCGCCTTGCGAGACCTCATCTCAAGATCTGCGAAGGGCACGCGATCCTCGGCCAGGACCTTCGCCTTGGCGTCCAGCTTGGCCCTTTCCACCTTCAGCTTTTGCTCCAGCTCATCAGCCGGCCGCGTTCAGCAGCTAGCTCGGCGCCGCGGTTCCCGATAGCGCTCTCCCAAGCCTTCACCTCCTCCTCCTTCGCTTGGTGGCCGCGACCTTCTTTGGCAAGCTCATCACGCAGACCCTGCATCTCGGTCTCCAACGCCTTGCACCGGTCCTGGGCGACCGTGGCATCCTTCAGCGCCGCATCACGGGCGGCTGCAGCCTGGGCGGTGACTTGCTTCTCCTTGGAAGATGCCGCAACCCGGCTTAGCGCCGCTCTGACGGAGGTGTCGGAGTGAACCCAGCCAGAGATCAGCTCCAGGTGCCCGGCCACCAGGTGGGGGTTGGCGCCCTAGAGGTCTTCTTGCAGCCGGCCTAGCCTAGCAAGGGCGCTGTCCAATACGGCGGAGGAGGCAGAGGAGTCTGAAACCAATTGTGCGGGAGGAGAAGGCGGTAGCGTGATCACGGGTTGGGAGACTGGGAGGTCCTGAGCCTTCTCCACCTCAGCCACCGGCATCTCCAGAGTCAGCAAGGCCATGGGCGCTGGCACCTCGTCAGAGCGCTCCTCCAGACCTCGCGAGGATGACCGGGCAGGGGAGATGCGTGCTTTGCTGCCTCCCCTTCCCACGGGCGAGGGCGCAGCTGTGGCAGATGAGCCTGCCCTAAGCGGAGCAGCCATGTTCCCCTTCAGCTTCTTCGATGCAAGCGGCGGCCTAACCAAGTGATGTAGAACGTCAAGCCTCGGCAGCAAAAACAAGAACAAGATGGGGTTCGAGCACTTGTTGGTCAATCGCGGCGTATTCTAGGGGTCTCTTGCGGAGCTTAAAGCCCGTGAGCCTCTTTGTCCAGGGCGCAGCCTCGAGAGGTCCAGAGGCAGAAGAGGGCGCACCAGAAGGGCTACAGGCGGCTTCGGGCTGTGCCTGGGCCGGGGTAGCCCCTCGGGAGATCAGCCCCAACATGTCTTTCTTCGGGATCATGGGTGGGTCCTCTCTCTCTCGCCTAGTGTCAGCCTCGTCGTCGTCTGGCAGGGTGCGGAGAATGCTGGCCCTGTGCCGGGGAGAATTCTCCCCCGTCCCCTCAGTGGTCACCTCCGAGTTGTGCTCCTCTTCTTCTTCATATTCCTCTCCTCCTCCGCGGGAATCATCAGAAGACAATTCCACCGGTGTCGTCACATCCTGGCCCTCAGGAGGCACCTCTGGCACCAGACCGCTCCCATCGAAGGTGGGCATGGCATCGACCACCTGTTGCCAGTTTTCGCTGAAGAACAGGGGGCCAGGAGCGCCCTCCAGACCTTCCACATCCTCTCCGACCAAGAAGAGGAGAGTTGCGACCAGATCCTTGTCGGCTAGGGCCACCGAGTTCAGGCGGAGATCGTCGTCCGCACCCCCAAGTATCCACAACGGGCATGAGTGCGCCTGAAGTGGAGCCACCCGCTGCGCCAGGAACTCCCTTAGGAGCGTGGCCCTGGTCAGCTTTGCCGCCTTCATGTTGCCCGGCCACATGTCGGCGTTCATCTTCTCTGTCACCAAATTCGCCCATCGGTCGTCAAGCTTCGCACGGGACCACGCCTCATCAGCCTGGGGCTACTCCGTGGGCAACACCAACCAAGAGTGGATGCATCCGGCATCCAGCATGACCCACTTGCTCTGGAAGCCATCGACCCTCTGCCCGGTCTTCGAGATCCGGTTGGCCTTGGAGTACGCGACGAAGCCGGCGCACGCCGAGGTATGGCTGCCGGTGATTCGGAGGCAGAAGAAGTGGCGCAGCAAAGCCACGAACGGCATCACCCCAACATGCGCCTCGCAGTAGTAGGCAAAAATTGACAGAAGGAGGACAGAGTTGGGATGGAGATGAAGGGCCTGCAGCTTGTAATGGCGGAGGACAGCGTAGAAGAACTCGGAGAAGGGAGGCACCAGGCCGGCGATGACGGTGCTCATGAAGAAGGGGTAGAAGGTGCTCCCCTTAGCCTCCGGCTGGGCGGAGCCGGCCCGGAGCCCGGTCTCCCCCATCTTGCTGCCCCGCGCCACCGTCATCAGGCGCGTAGCGGCGAGTTTCTTCTCCATCATGTTGGGTGGATCCAGGGCCGGTGAGTGCCCACCCGGCAGAGCCTCGGCCGCGGCCTGGCGGGGCGCCATTGCTTGCTGAAAGAGGAAGGATGGAGCGGATCTGGAGATCCTAGAAGCAAGAGAGAAAGGGCAAGGAATGGGATCTGGAGCAAGGCGAATGAGAGCAATGAAGGTAAGCTTAGCCCAGTCCAACCTTTTGTCAGTCGGGCAGTTGCCGAGGCAGTGTGGGGAAGCGGAGATGCCCACGTCCAATCAACCGCCACACGGCAACCAAGGCCATAGCTATTGGGGCCCGCGGCGCTCCGCACTTGCCCTTTGGCTTCGCTGCTAAACCAAGTCCGAGCGTGCCTTGGGCCCGGGGGCTACTGTCTGTGTTCTGGGAACGGGGGTCCCCAAACATGCCTACCTGCGGCCTGCGGCATGGCTCAGCAGTGGCCCAGTACGGCCCGTCTTCATCAACCCAAGTCCAAGAACCTCGCGGGGCGGACGACACAAGGCCTCCTCAGGGGTGGCCTCACCAAGCAGGCTCACGAGGAGGCGGATAGATCAAGGCAAGGAGTACCTCGCGAGGTTCTCATGACGCAAGCCATGACGATCAAGACCGGGCGGGCGCCAGCCAGCGTAGTGTCCTCGTTTCCTCTATGGTGCAAAGGGGGCAAGCGCATGCGTGGAGTACCGAGGCATTAGGCAAAGGTTCCCATATCGATGCAACGGACCAAGACTAGCAGAGCGACAGGGCGGAGATCACCGTGGAGTCCAAGACGGCGTCATTACCAGTGCCTTTGGCAGCCGAAGACCACCTTTAGTTAGGATAGCTTGTACTAGTTGTCCCCCTTCAAAATGGCCGTTGTTGGCTCCCTTCCCGCTCAATGTTTGGGAAGAGGACCAGGGCCTTTATAAATAGAGATAGCCACCACAGTAGAGATCATAGAATCCTTCCCTGGTAGAACACCGCACCAACTCAAGAACACCCCTCGCGAGGCTGTTCTTCCTCTGTACTGCTCATCATCATCCCCAGAGGCAATCCACCACACCACACACTGGATTAGGGTATTACGCCACAATGGTGGCCCGAACCAGTATAAACCTCGTGTCCCTTGTGTTGTTCATCGTGCTAGCTTAGAATCGCGGCGAGGTTTTGGGGTGTGGATCGGTAGGGAGAAGATCTTCGTGCGCACCCCAAAGTTCAAACCTTAAGGGTTTTGCCAGAACCCGATATCCGACAGCATTCCACATCAAAAATTCTATTTTTATCATTTACCTACTCGAGGACGAACATGAATTAAGCTTGGAGCTGCTGATACGTCTCCAACATATCTATAATTTATGATGGGTCCATGTTGTTATATTATCATTCTTGGATGTTTTACAATCATTTTATAGTCATTTTATAGTCATTTCATATCATTGTTTGGTACTAACCTATTAACATAGTGCCCAGTGCCACTTGTTGCTTTCTGCATGTTTTTTACATCGCGGGAAATGAATACCAAACGGAGTCCAACTGCAGTGAAATTTTTTGTGGATTTTTTTGGACCAGAAGACATCCAGTGGGCCACAGAAGTGCCAAAGAGGGAGCCCAATGTGATCACAAGACACCAGGGCGCGCCAGGAGGCCCAGGCACTCCCTGGTGGGTTGTGCCCACCTCGGTGGCCTCCCGAACCGCCTCTTTGCTTTATAAATACCCCAATATTCCAAAAACCCTAGGGGAGTCGACGAAAATCAATTCCAGCCACCGCAAGTTCCAGAACCACCAGATCCAATCTAGACTCCATCATGGAGGGGTTCATCATTTTGATTGGTGCCTCTCCCATGATGCATGAGTAGTTCTTTGTAGACCTATGGATCCATAGTTAGTACCTAGATGGCTTCCTCTCTCTCTCTTTTGAATCTCAATACATTGGTCTCTTGGAGATCCATATGATGTAACTCTTTTTGCAGTGCGTTTGTTGGGATCCGTTGAACTTTGAGTTTATGATCAGATCTATGTTTTTTTATCCATGAAAGTTATTTGAGTTTCTTTGATCTCTTATATGCAGGATTGCTTATAGCCTCGTATTTCTTCCCTGATATTTGGGTTTTGTTTGGCCAACTTGATCTATTTATCTTGCAATGGGAAGAGGTGCTTTGTGATGGGTTCGATATTACGGTGCTTGATCCCAGTGAAAAAACGGGAACCGACATGTATGTATCATTGCCATTAAGGATAACAAGTTGGGCTCTATTTCCAGATAAATAGATCTTGTCTACATCATGTCATCGGTCTTATGGCATTACTCTGTTTCTCCATGAATTTAATACACTAGATGGATGCTGGATAGCGGTTGATGTGTGGAGTAATAGTAGTAGATGCCGGCAGGAGACGATCTACTAATCTCGTGATGCCTATATAATGATCATTGCTTGGATATCATCATGATTATTTGAAGTTCTATTAATTACCCAATAGTAATTCGTTTACCCACTGTTTGCTATTTTTCTCGAGAGAGGCCACTAGTGAAACCTACGACCCCCGGGTCTCTTCTTTATTATATTTGCCTTTGCTACCTATTTTAGTTGCTTTTATTTTCAGATCTATTAAACCAAAAAATACAAAAATACCTTGCTACACTTTATTTTATTTGACAATCTATCTATCAGTTTATTACAACTTTCTCACGTCCACTTGCCAATTTCGGGTGTCGTTTCCGGAAAGGGATTGACAACCCGTTTAATACATCGGGTTGCGAGTATTTGTTATTTGTGTGCAGGTGCCATTTGTGGGAGTCCTGGACTAGGGGGTCCTAGGGCGTCCGGTCTATTGGGTATGGGCCGGGCTGATGGGCCGTCAAAATACAAGGCAGAAGACCACCTCTCGTGTCCAGTAGGCACACCCGTATATGTGGATGGCAAGTTTAGGTGTCCAGATATGTTATTTCCTTCCTGCTAAACTGACTTTGTACAACCCTAAGCCCCTCCGGTGTCTATATAAACCGGAGGGCTATATCGAAGGCAGTATCACAACAATACTAAGCTAGCCAAACTGGGGTTAGCCAATACGATCTCGTGGTAGATCAACTCTTGTAACCCCTATACCCTTCGAATATAATAAAGTAGGAGTAGGGTTTTACCTCCATTAAGAGGGCCCGAACCTAGGTAAACACTGTGTCCTTTTGATCATAGTCACCACCGATCCGTAGACATATAGCTTGCCCCCCCCGACCTGAGATCTGCCGGTTTTGACACCGACATTGGTGCTTTCATTGAGAGCTCTGCTGTATCGTTGATAGAAGGATTGATGGCTCAGCTCTTCGTCAACAATGATGTTGCATCCAGGGAAACCTTTCTCCCTGGATAGGTCTTTGTGGTTGGTGGCTTCGTGTTTTGGGCCAACTCGATCTGCCACCTGGAGCAGGTCGAAAGTTACCCCTTCGGCCACCAGATCAGGTTTGGAAACCTGAACTACGTCACGGACATTCGAGGAGATCTAATCTTCAAGGGGTTCGCCGCCTCGACTGTTGTTCTATGCCCCCATCAAGAAGGCTCATCGGATCCCCTGCTAGATCTCATTCAGGGGTCAACACTCATACCTGGCCCGGCCTTAGATCCAGAGCGGGTCGCATCGTCCGAAGACGAGAGCGTTAGCCTCACCGGACTCCTTCCCCCCATGGAGCTTCTTACCGAAGACTATCGGATTTAGGGTTCCGCAAACCCTTGATAGGTTCAAACTCTGGGGTGCATGAGGAGATCTCAACCTACCCAGCCTACCTATTCACGAACTTCCTAAGCCTTGCACGTTGAGCACAAAAGGGATAGAGAGACACAACAGTTTATCCTGGTTCGGGCCACCTTGCGGTGTAATACCTGAGGGAGTCCTGGATAAGGGGGTATCCGGACAGCCGGACTGTGTACAACATCCGGACTATTGAAGCGTGAAGTTACAAGACTCAAGACTTCGGCCCGTGTCCGGATGGGACTCTCCTTTGCATGGAAGGCAAGCTTGGCTATCCGGAGTGTTTCCTTTCTTGTAACCGACTCCATGTAAACCCTAGCCCTCTCGAGTGTCTATATAAACCGGAGAGGTTGGTCTTTAAAGGCCGGTCACAATCACAATCATACCATCATAGGCTAGCTCTTAGGGTTTAGCCTCTACGATCTCGTGGTAGATCTACTCTTGTACTACCCATATCATCAATATTAATCAAGTAGGAAGTAGAGTTTTACCTCCATCGAGAGGGCCCGAACCTGGATAAACATCTGTGTCCCTTGCTTCCTGTTACCATCAGCCTTGATGCATAGATCGGGACCCCCTACCCGAGATCCGCCGGTTTTGACACCAACAATGGTGCTTTCATTGAGAGTTCCTCTGTGTCGTCGATGTCAGGCTCGATGGCTCCTTCAATCATCATCAATTACGTTGTCCAGGGCGAGACTTTCCTCCCCAGACAGATCTTCATGTTCGGCGGCTTCGCACTGCGGGCCAATTCGCTTGGCCACCTGGAGCAGATCGATAGCTATGCCCCTGGCCACCAGGTTAGGTTCGGAAACTTGAACTACGCAGCGGATATTCGCGGAGACTTGATACTCGACGGATTCGGGCCAGCACCAGGATTGCTGAACAATCACGATGAGCACGGCTTAGACCTACTGTCAGACGATGACCGGGATATCACCCCGGCAGAAGCCCCGGATCTAAATTCGGGGCAGGTTGCATTGCCTAAGGACGGAGGGCTGGACCCCGCCCCATAGGCCGTACCCTCATCGGCGATGGTGCCGAACATAGGCCTCACTTCTGAGGAAGCCTGTGACTCCGGACCCTCAGATTCATATCCGTTTGTAGGCTCCAGTCCATGCGTCCTTGAGCCCGCCGAACCTGGTTGGGCTCCAGTGATGGAGTTCACCGCGGCGGACGTCTTTCAGCACTCGCCCTTTGGCGACATGCAAAACTTATCGAAGTCTCTCTCTTTGTCAGGAGACTCTAGGCCGAACTATGTCCGGCTTGAGAGGGAAGCAGACGACGACGGAATTCGTTGCCCACCCACCACCCACTTCATTGCCACAATCGATGATCTAACCGACGTGCTTGACTTTGACTCCGAAGACATCGATGGTATGGACGATGATGTAGGAGAATTACATGAGCCACCGCTCACAGGGCGATGGACGGCCACCTCCTCATACGATATATATATGGTGGACACTCCGAAGGAAACCAATGGCGATGAGGCAACGGAGGATAACCCCTCGGGAAGAAAAGCAAAGCATGGGCGTCGTCGGCGCCGCTCCAAGCCCCGCCACAGCAATACCGGCCTCGAAGACGAAAATAAACCGGATGGCGCCAAAGAAGAATATGACCCTGACCAGCCCGCCTTCGAGCAAGCCGAGCAGGAAGATGAGCAGGTCAGCCTAGAAGAACAGGCGACGAACGCATACCCGGAGGAGGACAACTACATGCCCCCCTCCGAAGACGAGATTAGCCTCGGTGACGATGAATTTGGCGTGCCTGAGGATCCCGTAAAGCAGGAGCGCTTCAAGCGTAGGCTTATAGCCTCTGCGAGGAGCCTGAAGAAGAAGCAGCAGCAACTCCAAGCTGATCAAGATCTGCTCACAGATAGATGGACTGAAGTCCCGGCAGCCGAGGAATACGGACTCGAACACCAAACGGCTGACTGGCCACCCCGTGGCCGGGATAAAACGGGATATCAGCCCGGATACCAGCCCGCACCGCCACACAGATACACTACGGCCCAGGGCAACAGGCAAGACCTGCAAGATATTCTGGAAAACAAAGCAGGACAGCCAAGATCGATCTACGGATCGCGGGGGCGCGCCCCAGCGCGCGATGATGATCGTCGCGCCGGATACGTCATCAACAAGTCCGGCCGGGCCAACCACAGCAACCCAGATCAATCCGACCTGCGTATCCACATAGCCCGGCACAGAGGCGCTGCACACCCCCTCTGCTTCACTAACTAAGTGATGGATCATGAATTCCCAGAAGGGTTCAAACCCGTAAACATCGAATCATACGATGGCACAACAGACCCCGCAGTATCGATCAAAGATTTCCTTCTCCACATTCACATGGCCCGGGAGATGATCTACAAGCCATCAAATATCTTCCCCTTAAGCTCAAAGGACCAGCCCGGCACTGGTTAAACACCCTGCCAGCAAATTCCATTGGCAGTTGGGAAAACCTGGAAGACGGATTCCTTGATAACTTCCAGGGCACATATGTGCGACCACCGGACGCTGATGACCTGAGCCACATTACTCAACAGCCCGGAGAGTCAGCCCGGAAATTTTGTACTCGGTTCCTAACTAAAAAGAACCAAATAGTCGACTGTCCGGACGCCGAAGCCTTGGCGGCTTTCAAGCATAATATCCGGGACGAGTGGATCGGTCGACCCCTCGGCCAGGAAAAACCCAAGTCCATGGTAGCTCTCACAACACTAATGACCCGCTTTTGTCTGGGAGAGGATAGCTGGTTGGCTCGCAGTGGCACAATGCCACATTCTGGCACTTCGGATGGCCGTGATACTAATGGCAAGCCACGGCGCAACAGACACAAGAGACGGAACAACGGTGACAGCACTGAAGACACGACAGTCAACACTGACTTTTGTCTGGGTGAGGATAGCTGGTTGGCTCGCAGCGGCACCATGCCACATTCCGGCACTTCGGATGGCCGTGATACTAATGGCAAGCCACGACGCGACAGACACAAGAGACGGAACAACGGTGACAGCACTGAAGACACGACAGTCAACGCCGGATTCAGCTGATCTAAGTCCGGACGGCGGAAAAAGCCGTTCAAAAGAAATTATCACGGACTGTCCAGTCTAGACCGCATACTGGAGCGCTCGTGCCAAATTCATGGCACACCGGGCAAACTAGCCAACCACACCAATAGAGACGGCTGGGAGTTCAAATAGGCCGGCAAGATAAACGCCGAAAACAAGGACAAGGGGCTGCACAGCGACGATGACGAAGAGCCCCGGCGTCCGAATACGGGGGGACAAAAGAAATCCCACCCCCCCGGGTGAAAACGATCAACATGATCTATGCCACCCACATACCCAAGCGGGAACGAAAGCGGGCACTATGGGACGTCTATGCGATGGAGCGAGTCGCCCCCAAGTTCAATCCATGCTCAGCTTGTTCGATCACCTTTGACCGTAGGGATCACACTACTAGCATCCGTCTCGGCGGCTCAACCGCATTGGTCTTAGACCCAATCATCAACGAATTCCACCTCACGCGTGTCCTTATGGACGGCGGCAGCAGCCCGAACCTGCTTTATCAGGACAAAGTGCGCAAGATGGGCATTGATCCTTCAAGGATCAAGCCCACCAAAACTACCTTTAAAGGTGTAATTCCTGGAGTAGAGGCCCGTTGTACGGGCTCTATAACACTGGAAGTGGTCTTCGGATCCCCGGATAAATTCCGGAGCGAATAGTTAATCTTCGATATGGTCCCTTTTCGTAGTGGTTAGCACGCACTGCTCGGACGAACCGCATTCGCTAGATTCAATGCGGTGCCACATTACGCATACCTCAGGCTCAAGATGCCAGGACCGCGCGGGGTCATCACTGTCAATGGAAATATGGACCGCTCCCTTTGAACAGAAGAGCATACGGCAGCCCTCGCGGAAGAAGTACAATGTGGCCTACTCCGACAAACCAATCCAGCGACAACTTCGAGCACAGTCAAGCGAGTCCAGAGCACCCCGCAACAGGATCATCAAGAGCGTGATTAGCAGTCCGGCCTCCGCTCAAGCCCCTTCAAAGAAGCATTCATGCCACGCGTACACAATTACGCACTCAACATACCATGGGCATAGGCGGAGGCACGTCAACGACTAAGTCAATAGTGCGGGTAACCGCCAAATACCTTCATACTCTTTTCCTCTAACATTTCAGGACACCGCATTAGTGCAGCATCTTTAGAAGAGCCGAATTGCTGGACTCATATGGGAGAGACATCCAAGGAGGCAACAGACGTTGTGCATAGAAGGAAATACCCAGGTGGAATCTATTAACGATCATTATACCTGCTTTATCTATCTGTACACAGCCTGCCCCTGGATAGGACGTGTCAAATAGTCCTATTTTTATCTCTGCTTAATGCATCCATTGTAAACATACGCTTAAACGTATTTTTCGTCAATGAGAGATTATAGATAGTGTCAGCTTATTATCCTTATTTGAGCATTTTCTTCTCTTATAAATGTTTATTCGGTATTGCATCCGTACACCTTGGTACGGTTAGTTTGCCAGGGGCTTCTCATGGCACCCCATAATATGGCAAATAAAGTCCGAACACTTTCAACAGTGCGGCACCCCGAACTTATAGCACTATATTCATCAGCTTGGAATCATGTCTTGGGTCTACAGTTGGGATAGCCCGGCTCCCTTGTTTTGGTGCCTTACGTTCCGTTATATCGGCTAAGGTAGCGCAAGGAGAACTACTGCGATTGTGTCCCGGTTCTTCCGGACGAGCACCTAAGTAGAGAAAGCCGAAAGCTGACCGACATGATGTGGTGAGAGCTGGTCGCTGTTCGAGAGGTCTTAAAATCCTTAAAGATTTTCCGCTTTAGGCGATAAATCGGCTTTGTCCGATCTAGGCGTATATAGCGCCCCAATTCGGCCTTCCGGATTCTAGGGGCTTCACCGAAATTTAAAATTGTAAACTTCTTTGGCTAAGTGAAAGTTATAAAGCCGCATAGTACGATTGCCTCGTTCGCTGCGTCGAACACCTCTTTAAGGGACCAAACATTTGGATAAAGAGTGTCCCGGTTTTCCACGAACACCCCAGTGCTAGCCACGTGGGGGCGGAAGCCGACGACTGGCCTACTTTCAGGATTTTATAAACAGCCGCACAGAAGGTAATATTTTAAATAACAAAAGCGCTACATAGCGCAAGTAACTTCGTCCTTAAATTACAAACATGACAGAAGTGAATTCACTCTAAAATGGCCTCCTTGGTACACTCATCGGCGACGAGACGAGCACCCTTCATCACGCCATCATAGTACATCTCGGAATGGCGATGCACCTTGCCCTTTGGTGGCCCATCCTTGACCAGCTTCTCCGCATCCAGCTTGCCCCAATGCACCTTGATGCGGGCAAAGGCCCGGTGGGCACCTTCAATGCAAACGGATCGCTTGATCACCTCAAGCCGCGGACAGGCATCTACCATCCGCTTGATCAGGCCAAAGTAGCTACAGGGCAGGAGCTCACCCGGCCACATCCGGACTATGAAGCCCTTCATAGCCAGCTCGGCCGCCCTATGGAGTTCGACCAACTGCTTAAGTTGGTCGCTCACAGGCATCGGATGTTCGGCCCCATCATACTGGGACCAGAACAACTTCTTGATTGAGCTCCCCTCCTGGGCATGGTAGAACTCCATAGCGTATGGCAGATCTGCAAATGCCGCTGGAGAGCTCCGAATTCGAGTAAGTAAACGAAACGCCTCCTCCACATGTTTGCTTTGCATAAAGAACTTCTTACCCGCTGCTATCTTCTTGGCCTCTTGGATCTCCTGCTGTGCTTTCCTGGCTTCGGCCTTGTCATCTTTCACATTTACAAGGGCCTTAGCAAGCTCGGCCTCTTTCGCATTCAGCTCATGCTCCACGGACTCACACTTCTTGCCGAGGTCCCGGAGCTCTTGTTGTACCTCGCCCACCCTAGCACTTTGCTTTTCGCGCTCCTTACATTCTAAGGCCGCCTTGTCTTCGGCCTCGGACGGCGCCTTCTTCAGGGACACCACTTCGGCGGTGACCCCTGTCACACAGTCACGACACTTAGGTGTTAGACTCACCAATTTTGAGTATCCTCAAATGCATAAGAGCGGGAATCACTTACCCTTGTTCTCTTCAAGCTGCCACCTCGTGAGGTCGAGCTCCCCCTGCGTCTGCTCTAGGTCCCGTTTCAGTTCGGCAACCTCGGCAGTATGGGCAGCAACAGCAAGCAGCACAACCTGCTTATTCGACTCCTGCGGATTATAATTGACCCTCCGTTTGGCTTTTCTTTCAAAACACCAAACAGAGTATCAGGGGCTACTACCTATCAGGTGGTAATTTTGCACATATTTATCACTTACCTCAAAGCTTGTTAGGAGGCTGGTGCAGGCTTCGGTTAGTCTGCTCTAGGCGGACGAAACCTTCCGAATCACCGCACTCATAAGAGTATGGTGCTCCTCATCCATGGAAGCGCCGCGAAGCGCTTCCAGAAGACAATCCGGCGCCTCGGGCGCAATGGAAGTCCTTGATGCAGACGGCTCTCCCTTCCTAAAGAGGGGCTGCCCGCCTGAGTCTGGAACCACTGCAGGTTCCAGGATGGTGTTCGGCTCAGAGCCCGGTCCGCCGTGGCTCTCATCGACACAATCCACGGGGATCTTGAACCCCGCGTGTCCGACATCTGGAATGCCGCCTTGGGGTGTCTCCAGAGTCACCTCCCCCCGCTCGGGGAGCCTTTGGGACAACACCTCCGTGTCATCCGCGGGTTGAGGCGTAGTGGCCGTCGGAAGCAAATTTGTCGCTGAATCGCTCAGGGATCCGGAGGAAGATACCTCAGGGTGATCCTTGGCCGGACTGCATATATGTTTGGCATTATAAGTATGAAAACTATGAAGTGAAACCATGATAGAATGCGGACACTTACGATCACACTGGGAGCTTCCCCCTGGGCAGCCACCCTTCCTCACTATGAGCGGCTGTGGCGGAGTAGTCCGGAACGGGCACCTTCCACTTCTTGGACGCCCCAGCCTCCCCCTCTAGGGCGGCTTTTCTCTTCTTCCCCTCCGCAGTGTGGGGAGGTGGAATTTCTTCTTGATTCCCCCGCCACCGCGGGAGGAATCTGTCTCGTCGTCATCAGACGACAGGGGCATGACGGCCTTGCACCGAGGGCCTTTTCAGGCCCCCTGGTCCGCCTCCTCGGGCCCCTCATCCCTTTCGGATGGGGCGTCTTCTTCTTCTTCTTCCTCCCCTTCATGGGAGGAGTCCTCCTTGTCGTCTTCGGACGAGGCTTCTGGCACAACCTTGCGCCGGAGACCCTTTCGGATCCCCGGGGCCTTCTTCTGAGCCTTCTTCTCCGGCACCTTGTATGGTGCCGGGACCAGCATCTCCGTCAGGAGAGCATCGGCCAGGCCTTCTGGCAGCAGAGCCGGACAGTAAACCTGCTCTCCCGTATCCACATAATCCTGAAACAAATATGCATAACTACTTACGGCT
The DNA here is from genome assembly GCF_002162155.2 of Triticum dicoccoides. Lineage (NCBI taxonomy): Eukaryota > Viridiplantae > Streptophyta > Magnoliopsida > Poales > Poaceae > Triticum > Triticum dicoccoides. Next base: position 205,593,369 of record NC_041389.1, on the reverse strand, counting down.
CTCTTATAAATATATTGGGAAGAACCAGGTCCGGTGGTAATCTGAGAACTCACCTGACCAGGGGCCCGCGCCGCTTGAAGCCCGCGGTCCTTGGATGTGGGAGGAGGTACTTCGGAGGCCTTGAAAAGCACCTTCCATGCGCCTTTATGGGTCATGTCGTAGATCTTCCGGAGCGTCTGGTGTTTGTCCGGGACGAACTCCCATAGATTTACTGCCCGCCTCTGGCAGGGCAGGATCCGACGAACGAGCATGACCTGGATCACATTGACAAGCTTGATGTTCTTGTCCTTCATGCTCTTGATGCATGTCTGGAGTCCGGTCAGCTCCGTAGAATCGCCCCTGGACAGGCCCTTCCTTTCCCAGGAGTTGAGCCGCATGGGGGATCCGGATCTGAATTCGGGGGCCGCGGCCCAGTTGGCGCCGCGCGACTCGGTGATGTAGAACCACCCCGATAGCCATCCTTTTACGGTCTCCGCAAAGGAGCAGCCATGTGACGTTGGGCATTCTGCCCACCATGGCCCCTCCGCACTCTGCTTGTTGGCCGCTCACAACCTTCGGCTTCACGCAGAAGGTTTGCAGCCATAGGCCAAAGTGAGGCCGGATGCGGAGGAAGGCCTCGCATACGTCGATGAACACCGAGATGTTGAGGACAAAGTTCGGGGATAGATCATGGAAATCTAGCCCGTAGTAGAACATGAGCCCGCAGACGAAGGGATGACGTGGAAATCCCAGTCCACGGACGAAGTTTGCGGCGAATACGACCCTCTCATGGGGTGCTGGGGTCAGAATGACCTGCCCAGCATCCGGTAGCCGGTGCGCTATGTCCGCGGCCAAGTATCCGGCCGCCCGAAGATTTGTGATGTGCTTCTCCTTGATGGTGGAAGCCACCCACTTGCCTCCTGCTCCAGACATGTTTAGCTGTGCGGAGAAGACTTGGGCTTGCACGCTAGATCTCGAGGGGGCAAGAGCGGGCAAAGGAGAAAGAAGGCGTGGGTGAAAATAGGGAAATCTTATCCCTTTACAGAGGCGCCGAAAGCGGTGCGCCTCCCCGCTTGCCCATTGGGAATCGCTTGTTTCCCAAGCGCCACGATTAATGGCGTTGTGGGATCACCCATAGCCGTATTGATGAGAATCCCATGATAAGGGGACATGATCTCTGCTTTGACAAGACGTGTCAAAGAAACCGCCTCGCAATATGCGGTGTAGCTGGTTCTGGGAAGACGATTCGAATAATGATCCGACGGTAATAACAAGTCAGGTCATCAGAAAAAAATGTCAGCAGATTGCATTTGTGAAATATAATTCTCTCTACAGCGGTCTGTAAAGATCATTTTGTGGATCCGGACACGATTTGAGTGTTCGATGACTACTTTGGAGTATTCGGAGTAGGAACCCGCCTTGCAATGTCGAAGACAATACTGCGCGCCGGACTCATCGTCATTGAAGCCTGGTTCAGGGGCTACTGAGGGAGTGCTGGATAAGGGGGTATCCGGACAGCCGGACTGTGTACAACGTCTGGACTATTGAAGCGTGAAGATACAAGACTCAAGACTTCGGCCCGTGTCCGGATGGGACTCTCCTTTGCGTGGAAGACAAGCTTGGCAATCCAGATATTGCGTTTCCTTTCTTGTAACCGACTCCATGTAAACACTAGCCCTCTCCGGTGTCTATATAAACCGGAGAGGTTGGTCTTTAGAAGGCCAATCACAATCACAATCATACCATCATAGGCTAGCTCTTAGGGTTTAGCCTCTACGATCTCGTGGTAGATCTACTCTTGTACTACCCATATCATCAATATTAATCCATCAGGAAGTAGGGTTTTACCTCCATCGAGAGGGACTGAACCTGGGTAAACATCTGTGTCCCTTGCTTCCTGTTATCATCAGCCTTGACGCACAGATCGGGACCCCCTACCCGAGATCCGCCGGTTTTGACACCGACAATACCCTACTCTAGAGTTTTGGTGGATTGCCTCCAAGGGCTGAGGATGAACTAGTACAGTGGATGAACTGGCCTCAGGAGGTGAGGTGTTCTTTAGCTTGAGAGAGCTGGTGAGGTGGAATGGCTTTGCTCTGTTCGTCTCTCCCCCTTCTTTGGTGGCTAAGTCCTATTTATAGTGGCCTTGGTCCTCTTCCCAAATGTTGGCGGGAAGGGATCCCACAATGGCCAGATTTGAAGGGGGACAAGTAGTACATCCTATCCGTGCTGGTGGTCTTGGTATTGTTGCACTAGAATGGAAACCTTTGGCTGATTCCTCGGGACTCCGTGCCTACCGCCTGCCTCCTTTGCGCCAAAGAGGAAACTGGCGCTCTGCGCCCGCCTGGCCTTGGTCGTCTCGGCTCACGCCAGCTGAGCCTCGTGAGGTGCACCTTGTATAGAACTCTCCGCCCCTTGAGAACTAGCCTGAGGAGGCCGATCCCTCGGGGGTCTTGGTGTCGTCTGCCTCGCGAGGGTCTTGAGCTATTGATGCTAGAGCTGGGCCGTACCAGGCCGTCGATGGAAGCATGCATTGGGCCGCAGGCTAGCAAGTCTGGGTACCCCCCTATCCAGAACGCTACTACCTCTTGAGCACTGCGTTGGTTTTCCCTTGAAGAGGAAAGGGTGATGAAGCAAAGTAGCGTAAGTATTTCCCTCTGTTTTGAGAACCAAGGTATCTATCCAGTACCTACACAAACAAACAAGAACCTCACAACCAATGCGATAAAGGGGTTGTCAATCCCTTCACGGCCACTTGCGAAAGTGAGATCTGATAGAGATAATAATATAAGATAAATATTTTTGGTATTTTTATGATATAGATTAAAAAGTAAAGATTGCAAAATAAAGTAGATCGGAAACTTATATGATGGAAAACAGACCCTAGGGCCATAGGTTACACAAGTGGCTTCTCTCAAGATAGCATAAGTATTACGTTTGGTGAACAAATTACTGTCGAGCAATTGATAGAAAAGCGCGTAGTTATGAGATTATCTAGGCATGATCATGTATATAGGCATCACGTCCACGACAAGTAGACCGAAACGATTCTGCATCTACTACTATTACTCCACATAGCGACCGCTATCCAGCATGCATCTAGAGTATTAAGTTCATAATAAGAGAGTAACGCATTAGACAAGATGACATGATGTAGAGGGATAAACTCAAGCAATATGATATAAACCCCATCTTTTTTATCCTCATTGGCAACAATACAATATGTGCCTTGCTGCCCCTGCTGTCACTGGGAAAGGACACCGCATGATTGAACCCAAAGCTAAGCACTTCTCCCATTGCAAGAAAGATCAATCTAGTAGGCCAAACCAAACTGATAATTCAAAGATACTTGCAAAGATAACCAATCACGCATAAAAGAAATCATAGGAGATTCAAATATTTCTCATAGATAAACTTGATCATAAACCCACAATTCATCGAATCTCGACAAACACACCGCAAAAAGAGTTACATCGAATAGATCTCCAAGAAGATCGAGGAGAACTTTGTATTGAGATTCAAAGAGAGAGAAGAAGCCATCTAGCTAATAACTATGGAGCTGAAGGTCTGTGGTAAACTATTCACAACACATCGCAGGGCCTTGGCGATGATTTAGAAGCCCTCCGTGATCGATTCCCCCTCCAGCGGAGCACCGAAAAAGGCCCCAAGATGGGATCTCACGGGTACAGATGGTTGTGATGGTGGAAATAGGGTTTCGTGGTGCTCCTGGCAGTTTTCAGGGTATGGAGGTATATATAGGCGAAGGAGGACGGTCAGGGGAGTCACGAGGGGCCCATGAGGGTGGGGGGCTCGCCCTCCTGCCTCGTGGCCGTCTCGGCTGCTTCTTGACGTCCACTCCAAGTCTCCTGGATTGCGTTTATTCCAAAAAGATCGCTCCCGAATGTTTCATTCCGTTTGGACTCCATTTGATATTCCTTTTCTTCGAAACACTGAAATAGGCAAAAAAACAACAATTTGGGATGGGCCTCGAGTTAGTAGGTTAGTCCCAAAAATGATATAAAAGTGTATAGTAAAGCCCATAAACATACAAAATGGGTAATATAATAGCATGGAACAATAAAAAATTATAGATACGCTGGAGACGTATCAAGCATCCCCAAGCTTAATTCCTGCTCGTCCTCGAGTAGGTAAATGATAAAAACAGAATTTTTGATGTGGAATGCTACCTAGCATATTTCTCAATGTAATTTTCTTTATTGTGGCATGAATGTTCAGATCCAAATGATTCAATATAAAAGTTCGTATTGACAAAAAAATAGTAATACTTCAAGCATACTAACAAAGCAACCATGTCTTCTCAAAATAACATGGCTAAAGAAAGCTATCCCTACACAATCATATAGTCTGGCTATGCTCTATCTTCATCACACAAAGTATTTAATCATGCACAACCCCGATGACAAGCCAAGCAATTGTTTCATACTTTAGAATTCTCAAACTTTTTCAACTTTCACGCAATACATGAGCGTGAGCCATGGACATAGCACTATATGTGGAATAGAATGGTGGTTGTGGAGAAGACAAAAAAGGAGAAGATAGTCTCACATCAACTAGGCCTATCAACGGGCTATGGAGATGCCCATTAATAGATATCAATGTGATTGAGTAAGGATTGCCATGCAATGGATGCACTAGAGCTATAAGTGTATGAAAGCTCAACAAAAGAAACTGTGTGGGTGTGCATCCAACTTGCTTGCTCATGAAGACCTAAGGCATTTTGAGGAAGCCCATCATTGGAATTTACAAGCCAAGTTCTATAATGACAAAATCCCACTAGTATATGAAAGTGACAACATAGGAGACTCTCTATCATGAAGATCATGGTGCTACTTTGAAGCACAAGTGTGTAAAGAGGATAGTAGCATTGTCCCTTCTCTCTTTTTCTCTATTTTTTTGAGCCTTTCCCTTTTTTATGGCCTTTCTCTCTTTTTTTCGTCCAGAGTCTCATCCCGACTTGTGGGGGAATCATAGTCTCCATCATCCTTTCCTCACTTGGGACAATGATCTAATAATGAAGATCATCACACTTTTATTTCCTTACAACTCAAGATTACAACTCAATACTTAGAACAAAATATGACTCTATGTGGATGCCTCCGACAGTGTACCGGGATATGCAATGAATCAAGAGTGACATGTATGAAAGAATTATTAATGGTGGCTTTGCCACAAATACGATGTCAACTACATGATCATGCAAAAGCAATATGACAATGATGGAGCGTGTCATAATAAACGGAATGGTGGAAAGTTGCATGGCAATATATCTCAGAATGGCTATGGAAATGCCATAATAGGTAGGTATGGTGGCTGTTTTGAGGAAGGTATATGGTGGGTGAATGGTGCCGGCGAAAGTTGGGCGGCACAAGAGAGGCTAGCAATGGTGGAAGGGTGAGAGTGCGTATAATCCATGGACTCAACATTAGTCGTAAAGAACTCATATACTTATTGCAAAAATCTACAAGTTATCAAAATGAAGTACTACGTGCATGCTCCTAGGGGGATAGATTGGTAGGAAAAGACCATCGCTCATCCCCGACCCCCACTCATAAACAAGACAATCAATAAATAAATTGTGCTCCAACTTCATCACATAGCAGTTCACCATACATGCATGCTACGGGAATTACAGACTTCAACACAAGTATTCCTCAAATTCACAACTACTCAACTAGCATGACTCTAATATCACCATCCTCATATCTCAAAACAATTATCAAGCATCAAATTGATCATATCATCCAATTCACTTTCTATGATAGTTTTTATATACCCTACTTGGATGCCCATCATATTAGGACCAATTTTGTAACCATAGCAAATACTATGCTTTTCTGAAAGACTATCAAAATAATATAAGTGAAGCATTAGAGATCAATAATTTCTACAAAATAAAACCACTGTCATGCTCTAAAAAGATATAAGTGAATCACTAGAGCAAAAGTGTCTAGCTCAAAAGATATAAGTGAAGCACATAGAGTATTCTAATAAATTCCGAATCATGTTGTGTCTCTCCCAAAAGGTGTGTACAGCAAGGATGATTGTAGTAAACTAAAAAGCGAATACTCATATCATACAAGATGCTCCAAGCAAAACACATATCATGTGGCGAATAAAAATATAGCTCCAAGTAAAGTTATCGATAGACGAAGACGAAAGAGGGGATGCCTTCCGGGGCATCCCCAAGATTAGGATTTTGGTTGTCCTTGAATTATCTTGGGGTGCCATGGGCATCCCCAAGATTATTCTCTTTCCACTCCTTATTCCATAGTCCATCAAATCTTTTCCCAAATATTGGAAACTTCATAACACAGAACTCAACAGGAAATCTCATGAGCTCCGTTAGTGCAAGAAAGAAAAAACCACTACTTAAGGTACTGTAATGAACTCATTTTTTATTTATATTGTTGTTAAACCTACTGTATTCCAACTTCTCTATGGTTCATACCCCCCGATACTAGCCATAGATTCATCAAAATAAGCAAACAACACACGAAAAACAGAATCTGTCAAAAACAGAACCATCTGTAGCAATCTGTAACTTTCGAATACTTATGGAACTCTAAATATCCTACCAAAATAGGAAGTCCTGGTAAATTTGTCTACTGATCTACTAGAAAAAGAATCAACTAAAAATCATGTTTCTGTGATTTATTAAAATTATTCTCGTGCGTGCATAAGTTTCTGTTTTTCAGCAAGATCAAATTAACTATCACCGTAGGTTATCCTATAGGTTCTACTTGGCACAAACACTAATTAAAGCATAAAACCACATATAAACAAAAGCTAGATGAATTATTTATTACTAAACATAAGCAAAAAAGTATGGAACAAAAATAAAATTGGGTTGCCTCCCAACAAGCGCTATCATTTAACGCTCCTAGCTAGGCATAAAAGCGAGAATAGATATAAGTATTGCCATAATAATAAGATAAATCACGAAAACTCATCTCATATTCCCTACGTTCAGAGGCAAGTTTTATTTGTGGCAATACAAAGTAATCAAAAGGGCTAAATTTAATGGGACATAAGTCCCCAAGACCAATCTCGGGAGGTATGGGTTCCTCCTTCGGCCCCTCATATTGCACAACCAATTCATCATTATAAGCATTCTTTTAGTAGAAAGTCATGAGCCTATACTCAAAAGAAAATCCTAACTCATTGTTTCGAATTGCGAAATCGTTATTAAGTTCGGAAATTCTATCAACTAGAACATCGGTAGGAACCTTTTTTCTAAGATTTTCATTAAAAGCAACATAATCTAGAGATTGTAAATGCATTATGTCCTCTTGATTGAAGAGGATTGCCTCTATGGGAGGACGGCCAACGTCTACCCTATAGTGCGCAAAAATTTCTTTTGCTTCTTATCTTATGAATCTGAACTCATGATCCAAAAAGATAGTAGCTGCACGCTTAACAAAAGAATTTCTCATTATTGGAAAACTCTAGAAAAATCTTTTGTATGCAAGGATGCATATGCATAAACTGTCTTTCAAGTTCAACTATAAGCAAGGCGATAACATCTGCAAGACTACTAGTTCTATGAAGGATAGAGCCACCCATAGAAGGTAAAGCACCGGCACAAGTAAAGAAATCTTGAATAACCCCTTTTCCAATAATATTACCACTACCGACTCAAAACTTTTTAGTATGTAAGATAGTGGGTTCTTCAATAGGATCATCAAAATTTTCCATGTTATTATTATTGCCCTTATCAATGATAACCTCCCTAGTTTCAGAGATAGCGGCAGAAGATACGAGGAGCAAGCAAAAGAGAGACGAGAACATGAAAGAGAGGGCGGATAAAACGGCAAGGGTGAAGTGGGGGAGAGGAAAACGAGAGGCAAATGGCAACTAATGTAATGCGAGGGAGATAAGTTTGTGATGGGTACTTGGTATGTTTTAACTTAAGCGAAGACCTCCCCAGTAACGGCGGCAGAAATCCTTCTTGCTACCTCTTGAGCACTACGTTGGTTTTCCCTTGAAGAGGAAAGGGTGATGCAGCAAAGTAGCGTAAGTATTTCCCTTAGTTTTGAGAACAAAGGTATCAATCCAGTAGGAGGCTCCACACGAGTCCCTCGTACCTACACAACAAAACAAGAACCTCGCAACCAACGCGATAAAGGGGTTGTCAATCCCGTTATGGCCACTTGCGAAAGTGAGATCTGATAGAGATAATAAGATAAGATAAATATTTTTGGTATTTTTATGATATAGATTGAAAAGGAAAGATTGCAAAATAAAGTAGATCGGAAACTTATATGATGGAAAATAGACCCGGGGGCCATAAGTTTCACTAGTGGCTTCTCTCAAGATAGCATAAGTATTACGGTGGGTGAACAAATTACTGTCGAGCAATTGATAGAAAAGTGCATAGTTATGAGATTATCTAGGCCTGATTATGTATATAGGCATCACGTCCACGAAAAGTAGACCGAAACGATTCTGCATCTACTACTATTACTCCACACATCGACCTCTATCCAACATGCATCTAGAGTATTAAGTTCATAAGAACAGAGTAACGCATTAGGCAAGATGACCTGATATAGAGGGATAAACTCAAGCTATATGATATAAACCCCATCTTTTTATCCTCGATGGAAACAATACAATATGTGCCTTGCTGCCCCTGCTGTCACTGGGAAAGGACACTGCAAGATTGAACCCAAAGCAAAGCACTTCTCCCATTGCAAGAAAGATCAATCTAGTAGGCCAAACCAAACTAATAATTCGAAGAGACTTGCAATGATAGCCAATCACACATAAAAGAATTCAGAGGAGATTCAAATATTTCTCATAGATAAACTTGATCATAAACCCACAATTCATGGGATCTCGACAAACACACCGCAAAAAGAGTTACATCGAATAGATCTCCAAGTAGATCGAGGAGAACTTTTTATTGAGATTCAAAGAGAGAGAATAGGGTTTCGTGGTGCTCCTGGCAGTTTTCAGGGTATGGAGGTATATATAGGCGAAGGAGGTCGGTCAGGGGAGCCACGAGGGGCCCACGAGGGTGGGGGCGTGCCCACCCCCCTACGGCGCGCCCTCCTGCCTCGTGGCCGCCACGACTGCTTATTGACGTCCACTCCAAGTCTCCTGGATTGTGTTTGTTCCAAAAAGATCTCTCCTGAAGGTTTCATTCCGTTTGGACTCTGTTTGATATTCCTTTTCTTCGAAACACTAAAATAGGCAAAAAAACAGCAATTTGGGTTGGGCCTCCAGTTAGTAGGGTAGTCCCAAAAATGATATAAAAGTGTATAGTAAAGCCCATAAACATCCAAAACGGGTAATATAATAGCATGGAACAATCAAAAATTATAGATACGTTGGAGACGTATCAAATGCCGACAGTAGCCCCCGGGGCCAAGGCGCGCTCGGACTTAGCTTCTAGGTGAAGCCAAGGGGCAAGTGTGGAGCGCCGTGGGCCCTAACCACCTGCGGCCTTGAACGACGCGTGGCTGATGATGGGATGTGGGCGTCTGCACTTCCCCATGCCGCCTCGACAACCGTTTCCGTCTGACAAAAGGGCTGCCATCTGCCGTCGTGCCTTCATTGCCTTCCCTTCGTCTTGCTCCAGATCCCCTTCTCCCAACGCCGAAGAAATTCTCCAGATCTGCTGATCCTTCCCACCAATCTTCTGCCCGATGGCCGCCGAGAAAGACAAAGCTCCAGCCCTGGCTGCCGACGCCACCTGGTTCGAGCAGGCCTTGATCACGCCCTTCGTCACAAAGGAGAAGCTCCAAACTGTGCTTCTCCTAACGGCGAGCTATGATAGTGAGTGGGGAAAGACTGCGCTCCTGGTCGCCTCCGCCATGCCAGAGCCCGTGAACAATACCTTCTATCCCTTCTTCCTGCACAGCCTCTGCTCGGGGCTAATTCCCCCTTCTCCCGCTTCTTCTATGTCGTCCTCCACCATTACGGCCTCCAGGCGCTCCACATCTATCCCAACTCTATCCTCCTCTTATCCATCTTCGCCTTCTACTATGAGGCATTTGTGGGGGTGGTGCCCTTTGTCGCCATGCTCCGTCACTTCTGCTACCTCCGCCTGACTGGCGACCGGCCTGCAGGGTGTGTCGGCTTCGTTGGGACCCGGGGCGGTAACGTGATCTCCCGCGCCAGCAAGAAGGTAGAGGACGCCCGGAACAAGTGGGTCCCGATGGACGCCAAGTGCTCCCATGACCAGCTAGAGCTGCCAGCCGGGCTCTGATAACCCACAAGTATAGGGGATCGCAACAGTTTTCGAGGGTATTCAACTCAAATTTATTGATTCGACACAAGGGGAGCCAAAGGATATTCTCAAGTATTAGCAGTTGAGTTGTCAATTCAACCAAACTTGGATAACTTAGTATCTACAGCAAAGTATTTAGTTGCAAACTAGTATGATAGTAATGGTAACAGCGGCAAAAGTAGAGATAGCAGTTTTATAGTAATTGTAACAGTAGCAATGGAAAAGTAAATAAGCAGAGCACAATATGTGAAAAGCTCGTAAGCATTGGATCAGTGATGGATAATTATGTCGGATGCGATTTCTCATGTAATAGCTATAACATAGGGTGACACAGAACTAGCTCCAGTTCATCTATGTAATGTAGGCATGTATTCCAAATATAGTCATACGTGCTTATGGAAAAGAACTTGCATGACATCTTTTGTCCTACCCTCCCGTGGCATCGGGGTCCTAATGGAAACTAAGAGATATTAAGGCCTCCTTTTAATAGAGTACCGGACCAAAGCATTAACACACAGTGAATACATGAACTCCTCAAACTATGGTCATCACCGAGAAGTATCCCGATTATTGTCACTTCGGGGTTGTCGGATCATAACACATAATAGGTGACCATAGACTTGCAATATAGGATCAAGAACTCACATATATTCATGAAAACATAATAGGTTCAGATCTGAAATCATGGCACTCGGGCCCTAGTGACAAGCATTAAGCATAGCAAAGTCATAGCAACATCAATCTCAGAACATAGTGGATACTAGGGATCAAACCCTAACAAAACTAACTTGATTACATGGTAAATCTCATCCAACCCATCACCGTCCAGCAAGCCTACGATGGAATTACTCATGCATAGTGGTGAGCATCATGAAATTTGTGATAGAGGATGGCTGATGATGACGACGGTGACGAATCCCCCGCTCCGGAGCCCCGAACGGACTCCAGATCAGCCCTCCCGAGAGAGATTAGGGCTTGGCAGCGGCTCCATATCGTAAAACGCGATGAAACTTTCTCTCTGATTTTTTCTCCGCGAAACGGAATATATGGAGTTGGAGTTGAGGTCGGTGGAGCATCAGGGGGCCCATGAGACAGGGGGGCGCGCCCATGGGGGCGCGGCCCCCACCCTCGTGGACAGGGTGTGGGCCCCCTGGCCTTGATTCTTTCGCCAATATTTTTTATATTTCCAAAAGTTATCTCCGTGGATTTTCAGGTCATTCCGAGAACTTTTGTTTCCTGCACAATAAACAACACCATGGCAGTTCTGCTGAAAACAGCGTTAGTCTGGGTTAGTTTCATTCAAATCATGCAAGTTAGAGTCCAAAACAAGGGCAAAAGTGTTTGGAAAAGTAGATACGTTGGAGACATATCAACTCCCCCAAGCTTAAACCTTTGCTTGTGCTCAAGCAATTCAATTGTTAAATTGAAAGTGATAAAGAAAAACTTTTACAAACTCTGTTTGCTCTTGTTGTTGTAAATATGTAAAGCCAGCATTCAAGTTTTCAGCAAAGATTATGAACTAACCATATTCACAATAACACTTAGGTCTCATGTTTACTCATATCAATGGCATAATCAACTAGCTAGCAATAATAATAAAACTCGGATGACAACAGTTTCTCAAAACAATCATAATATGATATAACAAGATGGTATCTCGCTAGCCCTTTCTGAGACCGCAAAACATAAATGCAGAGCACCTTTAAAGATCAAGGACTGACTAAACATTGTAATTCATGGTAAAAGAGATCCAGTCAAATCATACCCAATATAAACTAATAGTAATGAATGCAAATGACAGTGTGCTCTCCAGCGGGTGCTTTTTAATAAGAAGGTGATGACTAAACATAAAAGTAAATAGGTAGGCCCTTCGCAGAGGGAAGCGGGATTTGTAGAGGTGCCAGAGCTCGATTTTGAAATAGAGATGAATAACATTTTGAGCAGCATACTTTCACTGTGAACGCAAGAACTATGAGATCTCAATATCTTCCATGCTACATACATTATAGGCAGTTCCCAAATAGAATGGTAAAAGTTTATGCTCCCCACCACCAACAAGCACACTCCACGGCCATCCGAAACAACGGGGTACCTCCATACCAACAACAGTCCTGGGGGAGTTTTGTTTTAATTATTTTGATTTGCTTTAATCTTTTTGATCATTAGACTGGGCATCCTAGCTACCAGCCATTTTCTCGTGAATGTGGAGTGGAGTCCACTCCTCTTGAGAATAACCCACCTAGCATGGAAGATACAGACAGCCCTAGTTGAAACATGAGCTGCTCGAGCATACAAAACAGAATTTCATTCAAAGGTTTGGAGTTTGACACATACAAATTTATTTGGAACGGCAGGTAAATACCGCATATAGGAAGGTATGGTGGACTCATATGGAATAACTTTGGGGTTTATGGAGTTCGGATGCACAAGCAGTATTCCTGCTTAGTACAGGTGAAGGCTAGCAAAAGACTGGAAAGCGACCAACTAAGAGAGCGACAACAGTCATGAACATGCATTAAAATTAATCTACACCAAGTGCAAGCATGAGTAGGATATAATCCACCATGAACATAAATATCGTGAAGGCTATGTTCATTTGTTTCAACTACATGCGTGAACATGTGCCAAGTCAAGTCACTTGAATCATTCAAAGGAGGATACCACCCTATCATACCACATCACAACCATTTTAATAGCATGTTGGCACGAAAGGTAAACCATTATAAGCTCCTAGCTAATTAAGCATGGCATAAGCAACTATAATCTCTAATTGTCATTGCAAACATGTTTATTCATAATAGGCTGAATCAGGAACGATGAACTCATCATATTTACAAAAACAAAAGGGGTCAAGTTCATATCAGCTTCTCTCATCTCAATTAGTCCATCATATATCTTCATTATTGCCTTTCACTTGCACGACCGAACGGTGTGTATAATAATAATAGTGCACGTGCATTGGACTAAGCTGGAATCTGCAAGCATTCAATTCAAGGGAGAATACAACGTAATGTGGGCTCTAGGTTAAATCAACAATCATGCATATTAGAGCCACTAAACATTTTCATTATGTTCTTCTACTCTTGACCCCCAAAGGAAATAAAAGAAATAAAACTATTTACACGGGAAAGCTCCCAACAAGCAAAATAAGAACGGGAAATATTTTTGCGTTATCATTTTAATTACTACTACAAGCACGGAAATTAAGCCAACTATTTTTTTTTGTTTTTCATAAGGTTTATCAAACACACAAGAAGAAAGCTAGAAGAAGAAATTAAACTAGCATGGAAAGTACAATGGAAAAGTATGAACACCGACAACTAGAATAAGTGTGTGAACATGAATGCAATGTCGGTGAGAAATACGTACTCCCCCAAGCTTAGGCTTTTGGCCTAAGATGGTCTATTGTCATGGATAGCCTGGCTAATATTCGAAATCATAATTGGGGTCATACTGAGATGCAGCAGCCATTGCCTCCTGAGCTCCGGCATGGTGGCGAGCTGCCTCCGCTCTCCTCTTGTGTTCGGATGCCTGGGTGCTTCCTTTCTTGAAGAACCACCTTGGTACATTTTCCTATACATATTTCTTCCTCTGAAAAATTTCTGAAATTTTTAATAACTCAGAATAAAAGTGAATCAAACTTAATAAAACTAATAGCAACTACTCCCACAAGTGCCTAGAGCCTATATCATGCATTAGAATTACTTAGGACCTCATCAATTTGACATGCAAGCTCAAGAATGGGGTCACCTATGTAGCAAAAATTTGCAAGGAATAAAGCACTAGAACAAAAACTAATTGGACCATTGGAGGAGTCACATACCAAGCAACAATCTCCCAAAGCAGTTTTGCGAATGGAGCTTTGAGCAAGGAGATTGAAAATCGCAGCAAAATGAGCTAGAATTCGTGCTTCAGCTGGATGGGGATTTTTTTGAGAGGAAGATGAAGTGTGTGGGTGCAGGAATAAGTGGAGGGGGACCACCGTGGGCACACGAGGCAGGGGGGCGCGCCCAGGGGGAGTGGGCGCGCCCTCCACCCTCGTGGCCAGGTGCTTGCGCCCCTGCTGTGTTCTCAGTGCCTAAAATCCTCAAATATTCCATAAAAAATCATACTAAATTTGCAAGGCATTTGGAGCACTTTTATTTTCGGGATATTTTTTTATTGCATGGATAATTCAGAAAACAGACAGATAATACTATTTTTGCTTTATTTATTCTAAATAACAGAAAATAAAAAAAGAGTACAGAAGGTTGTGCCTTCTAGTTTCATCCATCTCATGATCATCAAAATGAATCCACTAACAAGGTTGATCAAGTCCTGTTAAAAACTCATTCCGAATAACATGGAACCGGAGAAATTTCGAATAACACTAGGTTACCTCAACGGAGATATGAACATCCCCAACAATAATAATATCATATTTTTTATTGACAGTAGGGCGGGGAAATTCAAAACCTCCAATAATGATAGTTGGAATTTTTCCAGTAGAATGGATGTTATGAACTTGAGGTTGTTTCCTCGGAAAGTGTACCGTATGCTCATTACCATTAACATGAAAAGTGACATTGCCTTTGTTGCAATCAATAACAGCCACTGCAGTATTCAAAAAGGGTCTACCAAGGATAATCGACATACTATCGTCCTCAGGAATATCAAGAATAACAAAGTCCGTTAAGATAGTGACATTTGCAACCACAACAGGCACATCCTCACAAATACCAACAGGTATAGCAGTTGATTTATCAGCCATTTGCAAAGATATTTCAGTAGGTGTCAACTTATTCAATTCAAGTCTACGATATAAAGAGAGACGCATAACACTAACACCGGCTCCAAGATCACACAAAGTAGTTTTAACATAATTTCTTTTAATGGAGCATGGTATAGTTGGTACTCCTGGATCTCCAAGTTTTTTTGGTATCTCACCTTTAAAAGTGTAATTATCAAGCATGGTGGAAATTTTAGCTTCTGGTATCTTTCTTTTATTTGTAATGATATCCTTCGTATATTTAGCTTAAGGATTTACTTTAAGCATATCAGTTAAGCGCATACGTAAGAAGATAGGTCTAATCATTTTAGCAAAGCGCTCAAAATCCTCATCATCCTTTGTCTCGGATGGTTTAGGAGGAAAAGGCATGGGTTTCTGAACCCACGGTTCTCTTTCCCTACCGTGCTTTCTAGCGACAAAGTCTCTCTTATCATAACGTTGATTCTTTGATTGTGGGTTATCAAGATCAGTAGCAGGTTCAATCTCTACATCATTATTATTGCTAGGTTGAGCATCAACATGAACATTATCATTAACATTATCACTAGGTTCATGTTAATCACCTGATTGTGTTTCAGCATCAGAAATAGAAATATTATTGGGATTCTCAGGTGTGTCTACAACAGGTTCACTAGAAGCATGCAAAGTCCTATCATTTTTTTTCTTTTTAGAAGGACTAGGTGCATCTAAATTATTTCTCTGAGAATCCTGCTCGATTCTCTTAGGGTGGCCTTCAGGATACAAAGGTTCCTGAGTCATTCTACCAGTTCTAGTAGCCACTCTAAGAGCAAAGTCATGTTTATTATTTAATTCATCGAGCAAATCACTTTGATAAGTACTTGTTCAGCTTGAGTGGTAACCATAGAAGCATATCTGCTAATGAGTTTAAATTCACCTCTAACTCTAGCCATATAATCACTCAGGCGTCCTATCATGAAAGCATTATTCTTTAATTCTCTACCAACATAAGCATTAAAACTTTCTTGTCTAGCCATAAAGTCATCAAATTCATCTAAACATGGGCTATGAAATTTAGTGGACGAGATTTCAACTTTATCATATCTATAGAGAGAATTTACATTTACTACCTGTGTCGGGTTATCAAGTCAATGTGTTTCTTCAATAAGCGGTATATTAAGACCATGTATTTCTTCAATAGGAGGTAAATTCTTAACATCTTCAGCTTTAATACCCTTTTCTTTCACTGATTTCTTTACCTCTTACATATCTTTAGGACTGAGAAATAGAACACCTCTCTTCTTCGGAGTTGGTTTAGGAATAGGCTCAGGAGCTGGCTCAGGAGTTGGCTCAATTGGCTCAAGAAGAGTCCAATTATTTTCATTAGTCAACATATTAGTCAATAGAAATTCAGCTTGGTCGATTGTTCTTTCCCTGAAAACACAACCAACACAACTATCCAAGTAGTCCTTGGAAGCATCGGTTAGTCCATTATAAAAGATATCAAGTATTTCATTTTTCTTAAGAGGATGATCAGGAAAAGCATTAAGTAATCGGAGAAGCCTCCCCCAAGATTGTGGGAGAATCTCTTCTTTGATTTGCACAAAATTATATATTTCCCGCAAGGCAGCTTGTTTCTTATGAGCAGGAAAATATTTAGCAGAGAAGTAATAAATCATATCATGGGGACTACGCACACAACCAGGATCAAGAGAATTAAACCAAGTTTTAGCATCACCCTTTAATGCGAACGGAAATATCTTAAGGATATAATAGTAGCGAGACTTCTCATCATTAGTGAATAGGGTGTCTATATCATTCAACTTGGCAAGATGTGCCACAACAGTTCCAGATTCATTGCCATAAAAAGGATCAGACTCAACCAAAGTAATGATCTCAAGATCAACAGAGAATTCATAATCCTTATCAGTAACAAAGATAGGTGAAGTAGCAAAAGAAGGGTCATATTTCATTCTAGCATTTAAAGTTTTATGTTTAAGTTTAGCTAGTAACTTCTTAAGATCAGATCTATCATTACAAGCAAAAAGATCTCTAGCAGTTTCTTCATCCATAACATAACCCTCAAGAACAACAGGCAATTCATACTTAGGGGGAGAACCTTCAACATCACTATCATCAATAATTCCATCTTCAATAATTTCATTCTCTCTAACCCTAGCAAGTTGTTCATCAAGAAATTCACCTAATGGCAAAGTAGTATCAAGCACAGAAGTAGTTTCATCCTAAGTATCATGCATAGCAGAAGTGGCATCATCAATAACATGCGACATATCAGAATTCATAGCAGTAGCAGGTTTAGGTGTCGCAAGCTTTCTCAAAACAGAAGGAGAATCTAGTGCAGAGCTAGATGGCAGTTCCTTACCTCCCCTCGTAGTTGAGTGAAAAATCTTAGTTCTTTCGTCTTTCAAGTTCCTCATAGTGATCAGTAGATATAAATCCCAAGTGACTCAAAAATAGAGCTATGCTCCTCGGCAACGGTGCCAAAAAATAGTATTGATAACCCACAAGTATAGGGGATCGCAATAGTTTTCGAGGGTAGAGTATTCAACCCAAATTTATTGATTCGACACAAGGGGAGCCAAAGAATATTCTCATGTATTAGCAGTTGAGTTGTAAATTCAACCACACCTAGATAACTTAGTATCTGCAGCAAAGTATTTAGTAGCAAAGTAGTATGATAGTAGTGTTAATAGTGGCAAAAGTAAAGATAGCAATTTTGTAGTAATTGTAACAGCAGCAACGGAAAAGTAAATAAGCAGAGCACAATATGTGAAAAGCTCGTAGGCATTGGATCAGTGATGGATAATTATGCCGGATGCGATTCCTCATGTAATAGCTATAACATAGGGTGACACAGAATTAGCTCCAGTTCATCAATGTAATGTAGGCATGTATTCCGAATATAGTCATACATGCTTATGGAAAAGAACTTGCATGACATCTTTTGTCCTACCCTCCCATGGCAGTGGAGTCCTAATGGAAACTAAGGGATATTAAGGCCTCCTTTTAATAGAGTACCGGACAAAAGCATTAACACATAGTGAATACATGAACTCCTCAAACTACGGTCATCACCGAGAAGTATCCCGATTATTGTCACTTCGGGGTTGTCGGATCATAACACATAATAGGTGACTATAGACTTGAAAGATAGGATCAAGAACTCACATATATTCATGAAAACGTAATAGGTTCAGATCTGAAATCAAGGCACTCGGGCCCTAGTGATAAGCATTAAGCACAGAAAGTCATAGCAACATCAATCTCGGTACATAGTGGATACTAGGGATCAAACCCTAACAAAACTAACTTGATTACATGGTAAATCTCGTCCAACCCATCACCGTCCAGCAAGCCTACGATGGAATTACTCATGCACGACGGTGAGCATCATGAAATTGGTGATGGAGGATGGTTGATGATGACGACGGCGACGAATCCCCCTCTCCGGAGCCCCGAGCGGACTCCAGATCATCCCTCCCGAGAGAGATTAGGGCTTGCCGGCGGCTCCGTATCGCAAAACGCGGTGAAACTTTCTCTCTGATTTTTTTCTCCGTGAAACAGAATATATGGAGTTGGAGCTGAGGTCGGTGGAGCATCAGGGGGCCCACGAGATAGGGCGCGCGCCCAGGGGGAGGGGGCGCGCCCCCCACCCTCGTGGACAGGGTGTGGGCCCCCTGGCCTTGATTCTTTCGCTAGTATTTTTATATTTTCCAAAAGTTATCTCCGTGGATTTTCAGGTCATTTCGAGAACTTTTGTTTTCTGCACAATAAACAACACCATGGCAGTTCTACTGAAAACAATGTCAGTCCGAGTTAGTTTCATTCAAATCATGCAAGTTAGAGTCCAAAACAAGGGCAAAAGTGTTCGGAAAAGTAGATGCGTTGGAGACGTATCAGGCTCCCGACCTACGAGAAGGGGTGGTTTTCTGAGAAGATCACCGACCCCCATCTGAGGCCGTTGATGAGGAAGATGGAGGCCGACCTGAAGGCCGAGAAGCTGACGGGGGCCATGATCATCCAGGAGTTCCTGACGCAGTGCCTGGCGCTACTCCAGGATCGCTCCCGCCCCTTGTGGATGCTCGGGGGCACCGACGACATGATCCACCTGCATCAGGATGGCCTTCCTGAGGAGGAGCTGAGCAAGGTGCTGCTTTCCTTGACTAGGAAGGACTCGGGCAACCCTCCAAATGATTTGCCTCCCGCTATACCGCCGAGACGATGGAGAGAAGATCGCCGCCGCCATGCCTGTCTTCGACGAGTTTGGGCCCGTGCCGATGGGGCCTCCCCCACCGGTCGCCTCCTTGGTGAACCTGTCCTGCGGCAACCGCTCCTCTGAGGCCACTAAGGAGGAGGAGAGGGGAGGAACCCTCCGCCCCGAAGCAGGGAGAGATCCTCCGCAACTTCTCTGACGATGATGATGAGGACGCGCATCCAGTGGTGGAGCTGGCTCGTCCTACCGGGGTCACCACGAGATCCAGGGTGGCCTCCTCGAGGCAGCCGAAGCGGATGATGGTGAGGAGGGGCAGGACTGCGCTGATACCTCTAGGGAGCACTCAACCTTCGCCGGCAGCATCCCTCGTGCTCTCTTGCTCCCAAGAGCGCAGCTCCATCTACCCCGGTGAAGCCCCCGCTGATGAGCCTAAAGAGGATCTATGTCGCTTCAGAATAGTAAGTGTTCTTTCTTGGCCTTGCTCTTCAATCTTGATGCGATGCTTAGTGTCTTCATTTGTCGTTAGGCAGCAATCGTCGTCAAAGAAGAAGAAGGAGAGCGTTGAGGTTGCCGTGGTCGAGCGTGCCGAGGTGGCTGCCGCAGCTTTGGTGAAGAGGGGCGCTCCGGCTCCTGCAGCTCCAGCAGCGGCTTCGTCTTCTCAGGACTCGGAGGCCCAGCCTCGGGAGGAGCCAACGTCAGTGGCAGGGCTGACTCTGGCGGCGTCCGCCTCCGTCGCGGCTGCCAAGATCAGAAGGCCTCCGGAGCCCCCAGTCCTTCCTGCCGCTGTAGCTTCACCTATCTTGGCGCCGAGAACATCTCCACCTCCACCCACCGTGCTGCTGGGTCGTGGCGCCCCTGCCACCTCTGGAGCCCTAGAGGAGGCCCGAGCCGCGCTGGACCATCTCCAGGGTGATCTTCATGCTCCGGACTGGCGCGCTGCATTGGGGTGCCTCGGGCTGATCTCAGGGTGGCTCCAGGGCGACGCATCTGTCCGGGCGGCCTCAAGTTCCGCGGAGGAGGCCTAGAAGGTGGCCAGAGTAGCTGCTGCCGAGCGTGACTTGGTGTAGAAGGAAGCCAAGGACGCCTAAGAGTGGTGCCACGCAGTGGAAGCCGAGCTAAAGGCCCTCTAGGATCAGCAGGCTGCCCAGGCCAGTGAGCTCCATGAACGAGAGGAGAAGCTGAAGGCCCAGGAGGCTGACATCGTCAGTCGCGACGCCGAGCTGAACTAGGCAGCCCAGGAGCAGGCCACGGAGCATGACCGCTTGAAGAAGATGAAGGAGGAAGTGGAAGCAGCCCAGGCGTCACTTATTGAGGCCAAGGAGGCAGCTGGCATGGAGCGCAGCACCCTCGGCTCCCTCGAGGCGAGGTTTCACAAGGCTCGGCAGGCACTCTTTGGGAGCGATCCCCTGGGGACAGTGGTGACCCCAAAGGAGAGCCCTGCAGCCCTGCTTCATGAGGTCGTCGATGGGCTCGAGGACGTCGTCGATGGGTTTGGCTCCATGGTGGAAGGTGAGGCTCGCTCGCTTTCTTCCTCGGCCCTGACGCGCGCCTTCAGCCATCTCTATCTTCGGGACACCAGCTTCGACTTCGCTACCTTCCTTGAGCCCGTGGACCCCGACTCCTGTGACACCGTTACTGGTGCCGTGGAGAGTTCGGTGAATGCCCTGCTGGACAAATTCCTCATCGTCGGCCCTGCGGCTGGAGCCGAGGGGAAGGGCAATGTTGCTGTTGACAAGGCTCCGTAGGCGGGCGACAGCGGCAGCCAGGGCTGAAGAGGTGGCTGAGCGGTGCTGCTCCTTCCTGTTTTTATCCTGTAGCATGTAGCATGCCTCGTGGAGGTGTTAAAATTGATGCTTGGAACAATATGTTTTGTGATAACTAGCTTTTGGTTCCCCGACCTTTTCCGTTTGCTTTGTTGTTCTGCGTCGGCAGGGCCCGACCCCGCGCGTACCTCAGCCGCCACTGGGTCGTTCGGATTGCCAGGACGAGGCCAGGGGGTGAGGGGCCACGCAGCCATCTAGGCTCCTGAGATGCGATGCTCAGGAGTCCCCCTTGACGTGCGAACAACTCAGGAAAAGAGGAGTGAGGGCAAGCTTTGGTGTTCTACGTCGGTAGGGCCCCACCCCGCGCGTACCTCATCCTCCGCTGGGTCATCCAGATCACCAGGACGAGCCCAAGGGGTGAGGGGCTATGTGGTCACTTAGGCTCGTGAGACGCGATGCTCAGGAGTCCCCCTTAACGTACAAATGGCTTGGGAAGGTGAGGGAGTCCTGGATTAGGAGGTCCTTGTATATCCGGATTATATACTTTGGCCGGACTGTTGGACTATGAAGATACAAGATTGAAGACTTCGTCTCGTGTCCAGGTGGGACTCTCCTTTGCGTAGAAGGCAAGGTTGGCAATTCGGATATGTAGATCTCCTTCTCTGTAACCGACTTTGTGTAACCCTAGCCCCCTCCGGTGTCTATATAAACCGGAGGGTTTAGTCCGTAGGACAAGAACAATGATAATCATAGGCTAGCTTCTAGGGTTTAGCCTCTACAATCTCGTGGTAGATCAACTCTTGTAATACTCATATCATCAAGAACAATCAAGCAGGAAGTAGGGTATTACCTCCATCGAGAGGGCCGAACCTGGGTAAACATCGTGTCCCCTGATGTCTACTACACAACCTTCTTATTGTAGACGTTGTTGGGCCTACAAGTGCACAGGTTTGTAGGACAGTAGGAAATTTCCCTCAAGTGGATGACCTAAGGTTTATCAATCCGTGGGAGGCGTAGGAAGAAGATGGTCTCTCTCAAACAACCCTGCAACCAAATAACAAAGAGTCTCTTGTGTCCCCAACACACCCAATACAATGGTAAATTGTATAGGTGCACTAGTTCGGCGAAGAGATGGTGATACAAGTGCAATATTGATGTGTAACGCCCCAAGACCGTCAGCCTCCTCCCGATCACCTCACACCCGAGCACCCAAGGAGAGGAGCTCCTCAAGTGCATGAACCTGCCACCAGCAACCGAAGCCTCCTCCGCCACCTCCTCTGCTCCCGAGGCCCAAGCGTCCTCTCGTCCAGGAGCACGAGCCCCTCGTCACCATGGCCGCCCGGGGCCTTCTTCTGCCACCATCCAGCTCCATCCACCGTGCCCGACGAGGTCTGCACCGCCGCGTGCCTACATCCGTGAGGGAGACGACGCCGATGCCTCCATGATTTCTCTGCAACGTACCCCGTGCCCGACACTGTCCTGCGCCGTCATCGTTGACCACCAGATGAGCCTCGCGTCCATCTCTTCTCTTCTCCCTCCTTCCCTTCTTCCTTCTCCATCTCTTCCTCTAACCTGCAGTCTCTCTCCTTGTCCCAGACGCAGGTCGACCTCGCCGCCGTTCTGCTACCTCCGTCGCCTGGATCCCCCTGTCCATGTCCGGATCTGGCCTTGCCTGCGCCGCCACACCGGAGCTCCTTCCTCGACGCCCGTGCCCGAGCTCCTCGCTATCCTCACGTGCCTCTCGACCGACGGACCTCCTCAGCTCGCCGGAGGCCACCAGCGCCATTGCAGTCCCGTGCCTCTGCTTCCCCCTTCATCCCCTGTTTCGTCTGGATAGCGCGCCCAGCCTCCCGCTCGCGTTGACCGCGCCGTTGTCTCCCGATCAGCCCAGCCGCGCCCCTTCAGCCACCCCAGCCCACCAGATCCGATGGCCCAAGGCCCTCTGGTGAGCCTCAGCCCAGCCACTATTGCCCTGTGCATTGTTGGGCCAACTAGTTTTGGCCTGACTCATGTTTTTTTCCCGCGGAGCGATTTACTAATTATCCAGAGATGTGCAGTTTGGCAGAAAAACCCCTAGGGTTCTTGCATATAATAACTAATTAATCATGCATCATATGTAAATATTTTATATATGTTAAATGCTTAGAATTTCATCTAGTTTCATAATATGCTGCTTTCATACATGTTTAAAATGTTTAACTTGTTGTTTGCTATTATTTTGCATAAATGCAATGTGAAAATGATTTATTTCATAACTAATTAACTGTAGCTCCGAATTTAATAAACTTTACATGTAAATGGGGTGGAAAAATGCATAGATTAACATGGTGCACTTTGCTTTATTGTTTAACAACATTTAAATATGGTTTAGGGCAGAACAGTACCAAATTCATAATAAGCACATGAGGTTTTTCGGGAATTGTTGTTTGTTGTTCCCGGTCTCATTTAAACTTGCCTAGATAGGTAGTTTAATTATGCTTCACCTCTTGCCATGTTTAACAACATTTAATATTGTTTGGTAGCTTAAACGGGATTAAACTAAATATGTCAATGTGGTGTTTTGTCAATATGCAACTCGTTGCATATTGAGCTCCACTTAACTTGTAGTATTGTTTGTTGTACTTTGCCATGCCATGAATCATTCAACCGGACATGCATCATACTTGAATGTGCATCATGCCATGTTTATGCTTGTGCATTTACCATGTTGTTTGTTTCTTTCCGGTTTGCTTCTCTCGTTAGCTTCGGTTTCGTTCTGGCGTTGTGAGGATTCTTTCGACTATGTCCGTTTATCTTCTTCATGGACTCGTTCTTCTTCCTTGCGGGATCACATGCAAGATGACCATTACCCTCGATATCACTTCTATCTTTGCTTGCTAGTTGCTTCGTTCTATCGCTATGCTGTGCTATCTATCACTTGTTTACCATGCCTCCCGTATTGCCATGGCACCCTCTAACCTTTTCACCCTTCCTAGCAACCGTTGTTTGGCTATGTTACCGCTTTGCTCAGCCCCTCTTATAGCGTTGTTAGTTGCAGGTGAAGTTGAAGATTGCTCCATGATGGACAGGATTATGTTGGGATATCACAATATCTCTTATTTAATTAATGCATCCATATACTTGGTAAAGGGTGGAAGGCTCGGCCTTATGCCTGGTGTTTTGTTCCACTCTTTGCGCCTTAGTTTTTGTCATACCGGTGTTATGGTCCTTGATTTTGCGTTCCTTACGCGGTTGGGTGATTTATGGGACCCCCTTGACAGTTCGCTTTGAATAAAACTCCTCCAGCAAGGCCCAACCTTGGTTTTAACATTTGCCACCTAAGCATTTTTCCCTTGGGTTCTGCAGACTCAAGGGTAATCTTTATCCCCCCCCCCCGGGGCCAGTGCTGCTCCAAGTGTTGGTCCGAACTAGAGCCACTTGCAGCGCCACCTCGGGGAAACTTGAGGGCTTGTTTTAGTTGTACGTAGTGTTCATCCGGTGTGCCCTGAGAACGAGATATGTGCAGCTCCTATCGGGATTTGTCGGCACATCGGGCGGCTTTGCTGGTCTTGTTTTACCATTGTCGAAATGTCTTGTAAACCGGGATTCTGAGACTGATCGGGTCTTCCTGGGAGAAGGAATATCCTTCGTGGACCGTGAGAGCTTGTGATGGGCTAAGTTAGGACACCCCTGCAGGGTATAAACTTTTGAGAGCCATGCCCGCGGTTAGGTGACAGATGGGAATTTGTTAATATCCGGTTGTAGAGAACTTGACACCAGATTCTATTTAAAATGCATCAACCGCGTATGTAGCCATGATGGTCTCTTCTCGGCGGAGTCCGGGAAGTGAACACGGTCTTGGTGTTATGATTGTGCGTAAGCAGTTTCAGGATCACTTCTTGATCACTTCTAGCTTCATGACCGTTCCGTTGCTTCTCTTCTCGCTCTTATTTGCGTATGTTAGCCACCATATTTTCTTAGTGCTTGCTGCAACTCCACCTCATTACCACTTCCTACCCTTAAGCTTAAATAGTCTTAATCTCGCGGGTTTTGAGATTGATGAGTCCTCGTGACTCAGCAGATACTATCACAACAGTTGCAGGTGCCTATGATATCAGTGCAGTTGATGCAAGTGAGCTCAGATGGGAGCTCAACGAAGATCTTGGTCATTTCTATGTATCGTTTCATGTTGATGAGTAGTGGAGCCCAGTTGGGACGATCGGGGATCTCGCAGTTGGGATATCTTCTTTTCTTTTGGCTTCGTCCGTAGTCGGACTATGTGTGTACTCTGAATGATGTATAAATTATATGTTCATTGTGTGAAGTGGTGATTGTAAGCCAACTCTTTATCCCAATCTTGTTCATTACATGGGATTGTGTGAAGATGACCCTTCTTGCGACAAAACCACAATGCGGTTATGCGTCTAAGTCGTGCTTCGACGCGTGGGAGATATAGCCGCATCGTGGGTGTTACAAGTTATGCGGTTATACCGGTGTTGTCATATTCTTTTGGTTCTTGAAGCTCTTATTTCATGTCTTTCAACCTACAAGGTTCTCGAATGTTCCTTGTTCCTCTTTGCTAACGGAGTTTTGGCAATCTCGTTCACCTCCATCGTATTCTTTTTTTCGATTTGTTCAACCTTCAAAGGTTCGTGGTTTCACTCGTTTGTCAAAGAAGCAACTTAGTTTTACATCTACTCCCCATATTCCGATTTCCCTCCGGTGCCATCCTAGATCTCGGGACGAGATCCTCTTGTAGTGGTGGAGTGTTGTAACGCCCCAAGACTGGCGCTCCAGATGCCTTCCATGTTTTCCGTGTCAGCTCTGTTATCTATTTGTTTGTTGCATTCATCATGTCATCATCTTCATTGCATTGGCACACCGTTGTCGTCATTTTTTTTTCAAAACTTGCATCCGCTCGTAGTTGTCGCTTCTTTCTTGTCTCTGTTGACCTTCTCTCCTTTCAACCGGACCACTCTCTTCTTCTCCTCTCAGCCCATCAAACCCCTTTATCGCTATGACCTTTTGTCCGACCCCATCTTCCGTGCGTCCGAAAACTTCTCTGAACCCGACCCGTACTTTCTTTACCGATGGGTTCATATCATCCCCAAACATCTATAAAACATCTCTGTTTTCTTATTTGGACTTCCTAAGCCTATTTTTTCTCGGACCGTCTGATTTCGATCCGAGGGTCGAGATAGCCACTATCCTAAACCCACTGGATATATATATATATATATATATATATATATATGTATATATGTATATATATATATATTGGTCCAACCCTAGCCCTAACAATCTATCCCATCCGTCCATTCCTCCCCGCCGCCATTTCCTCCACCCGGTCTCCCTCTCCCTCGGGATCTTCCCAGATCCTTCTCACAACCAGCCGACCAGCCTCCTTCCTCCTCGGATCAGCCGCAGCCGCCACCCATCAAATCCATCCATCCACATCGCCACCCCACTGTTGGGGAACGTTGCAGAAAATTAAAATTTTTCCTACGGTTTCACCAAGATCCATCTATGAGTTCATCTAAGCAACGAGTCAAGGGAGTGAGTTTGCATCTACATACCACTTGTAGATCACGAGCGGAAGCTTGCATGGTGATGGTGATGATGGAGTCGTACTCGACGTGATTCGGATCACCGATGACCAAGTGCTGAACGGACAGCACCTCCGCGTTCAACACACGTACGGGACGGACGACGTCTCCTCCTTGTTGATCCAGCAAGGGGAAGGAGAGGTTGAGGAAGATGGCTCCAGCAGCAGCACGACGGCGTGATGATGGTGGAGTGACAGTTCTCCGGCAGGGCTTCGCCAAGCACACGCGGAGGAGGAGAGGTGTTGGGGAGGGGAGGGGTTGCGCCTTCAATTGTGTGTTGCAGCCCTCCCCCCGCCCCTCTATTTATAGGGGGAAAGGGCAAGGGGGCCGGCCCCTCTAGATGGGAATCTAGGGGGGCGGCGGCCAAGGGGAGGGGGGCTTGCCCCCCAAGCAAGGGGGGCGCCCCCTCTAGGGTTCCCCCCCAAACCCTAGGCGCAAGGGCCCAAGGAGGGGGGGCGCACCCAGCCCACTAGGGGCTGGCTCCTGCCCCGCGCAGCCCATGTGGTTCCCCGGGAGGGGTGGCCCCTCCTGGTGGACCTCCGGAACCCTTCCGGTGGCCCCGGTACAATACCGGTATGCCCCCGAAACTTTCCGGTGTCCATTTGACAACTTCCCATATATAAAACTTCACCTCCGGACCATTCCGGAACTCCTCGTGACGTCCGGGATCTCATCCGGGACTCCGAACAACATTCGGTAGTCACATACTAGTCTTCCTAATAACCCTAGCGTCACCGAACCTTAAGTGTGTAGACCCTACGGGTTCGGGAGACATGCAGACATGACCGAGACCACTCTCCGGTCAATAACCAACAGCGGGGTCTAGATACCCATGTTGGATCCCACATGCTCCTCGATGATTTTATCGGTTGAACCACAATGTCGAGGATTCGATCAAACCCTGTATACAATTCCCTTTGTCAATCGGTACGTTACTTGCCCGAGACTCGATCGTCGGTATCCCAATACCTTGTTCAGTCTCGTTACCGGCAAGTCACTTTACTCGTACCGTAATGCATGATCCCGTGGCCAACACCTTGGTCACCTTGAGCTCATTATGATGATGCATTACCGAGTGGGCCCAGAGATACCTCTCCGTCATACAGAGTGACAAATCCCAGTCTCGATCCGTGTCAACCCAACAGATACTTTCGGAGATACCTGTAGTGCACCTTTATAATCACCCAGTTACGTTGTGACGTTTGGTACACCCAAAGCACTCTTACGGTATCCGGGAGTTACATGATCTCATGGTCTAAGGAAGAGATACTTGACATTGGCAAAGCTCTAGCAAACGAACTACACGATCTTTGTGCTATGCTTAGGATTGGGTCTTGTCCATCACATCATTCTCCTAATGATGTATCCCGTTATCAATGACATCCAATGTCCATAGCCAGGAAACCATGACTATCTGTTGATCACAACGAGCTAGTCAACTAGAGGCTCACTAGGGACATATTGTGGCCTATGTGTTCACACGTGTATTACGATTTCCGGATAATACAGTTATAGCATGAACAAAAGACAATTATCATGAACAATGAAATATAATAATACTCTTATTATTGCCTCTAGGGCATATTTCCAACAGTCTCCCACTTGCACTAGAGTCACCAATCTAGTTACATTGTGATGAATCGAACACCCATAGAGTTCTTGTGTTGATCATGTTTTTCTCGCGAGAGAGGTTTAGTCAACGGATCTGCGACATTCAGATCTGTATGTACTTTGCAAATTTCTATGTCTCCATCTTGAACATTTTCACGGATGGAGTTGAAACGACGCTTGATGTGCCTGGTCTTCTTGTGAAACCTGGGCTCCTTGGCAAGGGCAATAGCTCCAGTGTTGTCACAGAAGAGTTTGATTGGCCCCGACGCATTGGGTATGACTCCTAGGTCGGTGATGAACTCCTTCACCCAAATCGCTTCATGCGCTGCCTCCGAGGCTGCCATGTACTCCGCCTCACATGTAGATCCCGCCACGACGCTCTGCTTGCAGCTGCACCAGCTTACTGCTCCACCATTCAACATATACACGTATCCGGTTTGTGACTTAGAGTCATCCAGATCTGAGTCGAAGCTAGCGTCGACGTAACCCTTTACGACGAGCTCTTCGTCTCCTCCATAAACGAGAAACATGTCCTTTGTCCTTTTCAGGTACTTCAGGATATTCTTGACCGCTGTCCAGTGTTCCTTGCCGGGATTACTTTGGTATCTTGCTACCAAACTTACGGCAAGGTTTACATCAGGTCTGGTACACAGCATGGCATACATAATAGATCCTATGGATGAAGCATAGGGGATGACACTCATCTCTTCTTTATCTTTTGCCGTGGTCGGTGACTGAGCCGAGCTCAATCTCACACCTTGTAACATAGGCAAGAACCCTTTCTTGGACTGATCCATTTTGAACCTTTTCAAAATCTTATCAAGGTATGTGCTTTGTGAAAGACCTATGAGGCGTCTCGATCTATCTCTATAGATCTTGATGCCTAATATATAAGCAGCTTCTCCAAGGTCCTTCATTGAAAAACATTTGTTCAAGTAGGCCTTAATGCTGTCCAGAAATTCTATATTATTTCCCATCAAGAGTATGTCATCTACATATAATATGCGAAATGCTACAGAGCTCCCACTCACTTTCTTGTAAACGCGGGCTTCTCCATAAGTCTGCATAAACCCAAACGCTTTGATCATCTCATCAAAGCGAATATTCCAACTCCGAGATGCTTGCACCAGCCCATAAATGGATCGCTGGAGCTTGCATACTTTGTTAGCGTTCTTAGGATCGACAAAACCTTCCGGCTGCATCATATATAGTTCTTCCTTAAGATGCCCGTTAAGGAATGCCGTTTTGACGTCCATCTGCCATATCTCATAATCATAGTATGCGGCAGTTGCTAACATGATTCGGACGGACTTCAGCTTTGATACGGGAGAGAATGTCTCGTCGTAGTCAATCCCTTGAACTTGTCGATAACCCTTAGCGACAAGTCGAGCTTTATAAATGGTAACATTGCCATCCGCGTCCGTCTTCTTCTTAAAGATCCATTTGTTTTCTATCACTCGCCGATCATCGGGCAAGTCTATCAAAGTCCATACTTTGTTTTCATACATGGATTCTATCTCGGATTTCATGGCTTCAAGCCATTTGTTGGAATCTGGGCCCACCATCGCTTCTTCATAGTTCGAAGGTTCACCGTTGTCTAACAACATGATTTCCAGGACGGGGTTGCCATACCACTTCGGTGCGGAACGTGCCCTTGTGGACCTACGAAGTTCAGTAGCAACTTGATCCGAAGTACCTTGATCATCATCATTGGTTTCCTCTTCAGTTGGTGTGGGCATCACAGGAACATTTTCCTGAGCTGCACCACTTTCCCGTTCGAGAGGTAGTACTTCATCGAGTTCTACTTTCCTCCCACTTACTTCTTTCGAGAGAAACTCTTTTTCCAGAAAGCATCCGTTCTTGGCAACAAAGATCTTGCCCTCGGATCTTAAGTAGAAGGTATAGCCGACAGTTTCCTTAGGGTATCCTATGAAGACGCATTTTTCCGACTTGGGTTCGAGCTTTTCAGGTTGAAGTTTCTTGACATAAGCATCGCATCCCCAAACTTTTAGAAACGACAGCTTAGGTTTCTTCCCAAACCATAATTCATACGGTGTCGTCTCAACGGATTTAGACGGTGCCCTATTTAAAGTGAATGTAGCTGTCTCTAGAGCGTATCCCCAAAATGATAGCGGTAAATCGGTAAGAGACATCATAGACCGCACCATATCCAATAGAGTGCGATTACGACGTTCGGACACACTGTTTCGCTGAGGTGTTCCAGGCGGCGTGAGTTGCGAAATGATTCCACATTTCCTTAAGTGTGTGCCAAATTCGTGACTTAAATATTCTCCTCCACGATCTGATCGTAGGAACTTTATTTTTCGGTCACGTTGATTCTCTACTTCATTCTGAAATTCCTTGAACTTTTCAAAGGTCTCAGACTTGTGTTTCATTAAGTAGACATACCCATATCTATTCAAGTCATCAGTGAGAGTGAGAACATAACGATATCCTCCACGAGCCTCAACGCTCATTGGACCGCACACATCGGTATGTATGATTTCCAACAAGTTGGTTGCTCGCTCCATTGTTCCGGAGAACGGAGTCTTGGTCATTTTGCCCATGAAGCATGGTTCGCATGTGTCAAACGATTCATAATCAAGAGACTCCAAAAGTCCATCAGCATGGAGCTTCTTCATGCGCTTGACACCAATGTGACCAAGGCGGCAGTGCCACAAGTATGTGGGACTATCGTTATCAACTTTACATCTTTTGGCATCCACACTATGGACATGTGTAATATTATGCTCGAGATTCATTAAGAATAAACCATTGACCATCGGAGCATGACCATAAAACATATCTCTCATATAAATCGAACAACCATTATTCTCAGACTTAAATGAGTAGCCATCTCGTATCAAACGAGATCCAGATACAATGTTCATGCTCAAACTTGGCACCAAATAACAATTATTAAGGTTCAAAACTAATCCCGTAGGTAAATGTAGAGGTAGCGTGCCGACGACGATCACATCGACTCTGGAACCATTCCCGGCGTGCATCGTCACCTCGTCCTTCGCCAGTCTCCGCTTATTCCGCAGCTCCTGCTGTGAGTTACCAATATGAGCAACGGCACCGGTATCAAATACCCAGGAGTTACTACGAGTACTGGTAAGGTACACATCAATTACATGTATATCAAATATACCTTTGGTGTTGCCGGCCTTCTTATCCGCTAAGTATTTGGGGCAGTTCCGCTTCCAGTGACCCTTCCCCTTGCAATAAAAGCACTCAGTCTCAGGCTTGGGTCCATTCTTTGACTTCTTCCCGGTAACTGGCTTACCGGGCGCGGCAACATCCTTGCCGTCCTTCTTGAAGTTCTTCTTGCCCTTGCCCTTCTTGAACTTAGTGATCTTATTGACCATCAACACTTGATGTTCTTTCTTGATTTCAGCCTCTGCTGACTTCAGCATAGAGAACAATTCAGGAATGGTCTTTTCCATCCCCTGCATGTTGTAGTTCATCACAAAGCTCTTGTAGCTTGGTGGGAGTGACTGGAGGATTCTGTCAATGACCGCCTCATCTGGGAGGTTAATATTCAGCTGGGTCATACGGTTGTGCAACCCAGACATCTTGAGTATGTGCTCACTGACAGAACTATTTTCCTCCATCTTACAACTGCAGAACTTGTCGGAGACATCATATCTGTCGACCCGGGCGTGAGCTTGGAAAACTAGTCTCAGCTCCTCGAACATCTCATATGCTCCGTGATGCTCAAAACGCTTTTGGATCCCCGGTTCTAAGTTGTAAAGCATGCCGCACTGAACGAGGGAGTAATCATCAGCACGAGTTTGCCAAGCATTCATAATGTCTTGGTTCTCTGGGACGGGAGCGTCACCTAGCGGTCCTTCTAGGACATATTATTTCCTGGCAGCTATGAGGATGATCCTCAGGTTCCGGACCTAGTCTGTATAGTTGCTGCCATCATCTTTCAGCTTGGTTTTCTTTAGGAACGCATTGAAGTTCATGTTGACATGAAAGTTGGCCATTTGATCTACAAGACATATTTGCAAAGGTTTTAGACTAAGTTCATGATAATTAAGTTCTAATCAAATTACGAACTCCCACTCAGATTAGACATCCCTCTAGTCATCTAAGTGTTACACGATCCGAGTCGACTAGCCCGTGTCCGATCATCACGTGAGACGGACTAGTCATCGTCGGTGAACATCTTCATGTTGATCGTATCTTTCATACGACTCGTGTTCGACCTTTTGGTCTCCGTGTTCCGAGGCCATGTCTGCACATGCTAGGCTCGTCAAGTTAACCCTAAGTGTCTTTGCTGTGTAAAACTGTCTTACACCCGTTGTATGTGAACGTAAGGATCCATCCCACCCGATCATCACGTGGTGCTTAGAAACGACGAACTGTAGCAACGGTGCACAGTTAGGAGAGAACACTTCTTGAAATTTTTGTAAGGGATCATCTTATTTACTGCCGTCGTCCTAAGTAAACAAGATGCATAAACATAATAAACATCACATGCAATTATATAGTTGTGACATGATATGGCCAATATCATATTGCTCCATTGATCTCCATCTTCGGGGCTCCATGATCATCTTGTCACCGGCTTGACACCATGATCTCCATCGTCATGATCTCCGTCATCGTGTCTTCATGAAGTTGTCACGCCAACGACTACTTCTACTTCTATGGCTAACGCGTTTAGCAATAAAGTAAAGTAAGTTACATGGCGTTCTTCAATGACACGCAGGTCATACAAAAAATAAAGAAAACTCCTATGGCTCCTGCTGGTTGTCATACTCATCGACATGTATGTCGTGAATCCTATTACAAGAACATGATCTCATACATCACAATTCATCATTCATCACAACTTCTGGCCATATCACATCACATGATCAATTGCTACAAAAACAAGTTAGACGTCCTCTAATTGTTGTTGCATCTTTTACGTGGCTGCAATTGGGTTCTAGCAAGAATGTTTTCTTACCTACGAATAACCACAACGTGATTTTGTGAACTTCTATTTACCCTTCATAAGGGCCCTTTTCATCGAATCCGCTCCAACTAAAGTGGGAGAGGCAGACACCCGCCAGCCACCTTATGCAACTAGTGCATGTCAGTCGGTGGAACCGGTCTCAAGTAAGCGTACGTGTAAGGTTGGTCCGGGCCTCTTCATCCCACAATACTGCTGAAGCAAGAAAAGACTAGTAGAGGCAAGCAAGTTGACAAGATCCACGCCCACAACAAAATTGTGTTCTACTCGTGCAAAGAGAACTACGCATAGACCTAGCTCATGATGCCACTGTTGGGGAACGTTGCAGAAAATTAAAATTTTTCCTACGGTTTCACCAAGATCCATCTATGAGTTCATCTAAGCAACGAGTCAAGGGAGTGAGTTTGCATCTACATACCACTTGTACATCACGAGCGGAAGCTTGCACGGTGATGGTGATGATGGAGTCGTACTTGACGTGATTCGGATCATCGATGACCAAGTGCTGAACGGACAGCACCTCCGCGTTCAACACACGTACGGGACGGACGACGTCTCCTCCTTCTTGATCCAGCAAGGGGAAGGAGAGGTTGAGGAAGATGGCTCCAGCAGCAGCACGATGGCGTGATGATGGTGGAGTGACAGTTCTCCGGCAGGGCTTCGCCAAGCACACGCGGAGGAGGAGAGGTGTTGGGGAGGGGAGGGGCTGCGCCTTCAATTGTGTGTTGCAGCCCTCCCCTCGCCCCTCTATTTATAGGGGGAAAGGGCAAGGGGGCCGGCCCCTCTAGATGGGAATCTAGGGGGGGGCGGCGGCCAAGGGGAGGGGGGCTTGCCCCCCAAGCAAGGGGGGCGCCCCCTCTAGGGTCCCCCCCCCCAAACCCTAGGTGCAAGGGCCCAAGGAGGGGGGGGGGCGCACCCAGCCCACTAGGGGCTGGCTCCTGCCCCACGCAGCCCATGTGGTCCCCCGGGAGGGGTGGCCCCTCCTGGTGGACCTCCGGAACCCTTCCGGTGGCCCCGGTACAATACCGGTATGCCCCCGAAACTTTCCGGTGTCCGTTTGACAACTTCCCATATATAAAACTTCACCTCCAGACCATTCCGGAACTCCTCGTGACGTCCGGGATCTCATCCGGGACTCCGAACAACATTCGGTAGTCACATACTAGTCTTCCTAATAACCCTAGCGTCACCGAACCTTAAGTGTGTAGACCCTACAGGTTCGGGAGACATGCAGACATGACCGAGACCACTCTCCGGTCAATAACCAACAGCGGGGTCTGGATACCCATGTTGGCTCCCACATGCTCCTCGATGATTTCATCGGTTGAACCACGATGTCGAGGATTCGATCAAACCCTGTATATAATTCCCTTTGTCAATCGGTACGTTACTTGCCCGAGACTCGATCGTCGGTATCCCAATACCTTGTTCAGTCTCGTTACCGGCAAGTCACTTTACTCGTACCGTAATGCATGATCCCGTGGCCAACACCTTGGTCACCTTGAGCTCATTATGATGATGCATTACCGAGTGGGCCCAGAGATACCTCTCCGTCATACGGAGTGACAAATCCCAGTCTCGATCTGTGTCAACCCAACAGATACTTTCGGAGATACCTGTAGTGCACCTTTATAATCACCCAGTTACGTTGTGACGTTTGGTACACCCAAAGCACTCTTACGGTATCCGGGAGTTACACGATCTCATGGTCTAAGGAAGAGATACTTGACATTGGCAAAGCTCTAGCAAACAAACTACACGATCTTTGTGCTATGCTTAGGATTGGGTCTTGTCCATCACATCATTCTCCTAATGATGTGATCCCGTTATCAACGACATCCAATGTCCATAGCCAGGAAACCATGACTATCTGTTGATCACAACGAGCTAGTCAACTAGAGGCTCACTAGGGACATATTGTGGTCTATGTGTTCACACGTGTATTACGATTTCCAGATAATACAGTTATAGCATGAACAAAAGACAATTATCATGAACAATGAAATATAATAATACTTTTATTATTGCCTCTAGGGCATATTTCCAACACCCACCTCCCTTGTTTTCTTCACCACCCCAACCGTCAGCCTCCTCCCGATCACCTCACACCCGAGCGCCCGAGGAAAAGAGCTCCTCGAGTGCATGAACCTGCCACTAGCAACCGAAGCCTCCTCCGCCACCTCCTCTACTCCCGAGGCCCGAGCGTCCTCTCGTCCAAGAGCACGAGCCCCTCGTCACCACGGCCGCCCGGGGCCTTCTTCTGCCTCGATCCAGCTACATCCTCCGTGCCCGACGAGGTCTGCACCGCCGCGCGCCAGCATCCGCGGGGGAGACGACGCCGATGCCTTCATGCTTTCTCTGCAACGAACCCCGTGCCTGATGCTGTCCTGCACCGTCGTCGTTGACCACCAGATGAGCCTCGCGTCCATCTCTTCTCTTCTCACTCCTTCCCTTCTTCCTTCTCCATCTCTCCCTCTAACCTACAGTCTCTCTCCTTGTCCCGGACGCAGGCCGACCTCGCTGCCGTTATGCTACCTCTGCCGCCTGGATCCCCCTCCCCATGTCCGGATCTAGCCTTGCGTGCGCTGCCACACCGGAGCTCCTTCCTCGACGCCCGTTCCCGAGCTCCTCGCTATCCTCACGCGCCTCTCGACCGCCGGACCTCCTCAGCTCGCCGAAGGCCACCAGCGCCATCGCAGTCCCACGCCTCTGCTTCCCCCTTCGTCCCCTGCTTCATCTGGACAGCACGCCCAGCCTCCCGCTCGCGTTGACCGCGCCATTGTCTCCAGATCAGGCCCAGCCGTGCCCCTTCAACCACCCCAGCCTGCCAGATCCGCTGGCCCAAGGCCGTCTTGTGAGCCTCAGCCCAGCCACTGTTGCCCTTTGCATTGTTGGGCCAACCAGTTTCGGCCCGACTCATCTTTTTTTCCGCGGAGCGATTTACTAATTATCCAAAGATGTGCAGTTTGGCAGAATAACCCCTAGTGTTCTTGCATACAATAACTAATTAATCATGCATCATATGTAAATAATTTATACATGTTAAGTGCTTAGAATTTCATGTAGTTTCATAATATGCTGCTTTCATACATGTTTAAAATGTTTAACTTGTTGTTTGCTATTATTTTGCATAAATGCCATGTTAAAATGATTTATTTCATAACTAATTAACTGTAGCTCCGAATTTAATAAACTTTACATGTATATGGGGTGGAAAAATGCATAGATTAAAATGGTGCACTTTGCTTTATTGTTTAACAACATTAAAATATGGTTTAGGGCAGAACAGTACCAAATTCATAATAAGCACATGAGGTTTTTCCGAAATTGTTGTTTGTTGTTGCCGGTCTCATTTAAACTTGCCTAGATAGGTAGTTTAATTATGCTTCACCTCTTGCCATGTTTCACAACATTTAATGTTGTTTGGTAGCTTAAACGAGATTAAACTAAATATGTCAATGTGGTGTTTTGTCAATATGCAACTCGTTGCATATTGAGCTCCACTTAACTTGTAGTATTGTTTGTTGTACTTTGCCATGCCATGAATCATTAAACCGAACATGCATCATGCCATGTTTATGCTTGTGCATTTACCATGTTGTTTGTTTCTTTCCGGTTTGCTGCTCTCATTAGCTTCGGTTTCGTTCTAGAGTTGTGAGGATTCTTTCGAGTACGTCTGTTTGTCTTCTTCATGGACTCGTTCTTCTTCCTTGTGGGATCTAAGGCAAGATGACCAT
The DNA here is from genome assembly GCF_002162155.2 of Triticum dicoccoides. Classification (NCBI taxonomy): domain Eukaryota; kingdom Viridiplantae; phylum Streptophyta; class Magnoliopsida; order Poales; family Poaceae; genus Triticum; species Triticum dicoccoides. The sequence goes on along the minus strand of NC_041389.1, from coordinate 205,556,510 downwards.
TACCCTTGATATCACTTCTATCTTTGCTTGCTAGTTGCTTCGTTCTATCGCTATGCTGCGCTATCTATCACTTGTTTACCATGCCTCCCATATTGCCATGTCAGCCTCTAACCTTTTCACCCTTCCTAGCAACCATTGTTTGGCTATCTTACCGCTTTGCTCAGCCCCTCTTATAGCGTTATTAGTTGCAGGTGAAGTTGAAGATTGCTCCATGATGGACATGATTATGTTGGGATATCACAATATCTCTAATTTAATTAATGCATCTATATACTTGGTAAAGGGTGGAAGGCTTGGCCTTATGCCTGGTGTTTTGTTCCACTCTTGCCGCCTTAGTTTTCATCATACCGGTGTTATGTTCCTTGATTTTGCGTTCCTTACGCGGTTGGGTGATTTATGGGACCCCCTTGACAGTTCGCTTTGAATAAAACTCCTCCAGCAAGGCCCAACCTTGGTTTTAACATTTGCCACCTAAGCCTTTTTCCCTTGGGTTCTGCAGACTCAAGGGTCATTTTTATTTACCCCCCCCCCACCGGGCCAGTGCTCCTCCGAGTGTTGGTCTGAAATAAAGCCACTTGCAGCGCCACCTCGGGGACACTTGAGGGCTGGTTTTAGTTGTACGTAGTGTTCATCCGGTGTGCCCTAAGAACGAGATATATGCAGCTCCTATCGGGATTTGTCGGCACATCGGGCGGCTTTGCTGGTCTTGTTTTACCATTGCCGAAATGTCTTTTAAACCGGGATTCTGAAACTGATCGGGTCTTCCTGGGAGAAGGAATATCCTTCGTTGACCATGAGAGCTTGTGATGGGCTAAGTTGGGACACCCTGCAGGGTATAAACTTTCAAGAGCCGTGCCCGCGGTTATGTGACATATGGGAATTTGTTAATATCCGGTTGTAGAGAACTTGACACCAGATTCGATCATCAACCGCGTGTGTAGCCGTAATGGTCTCTTCTCGGTGGAGTCCGGGAAGAGAACATGATCTAGGTGTTATGATTGTGCGTAAGCAGTTTCAGGATCACTTCTTGATCACTTCTAGCTACACGATCGTTCCATTGCTTCTCTTCTCGCTCTTATTTGCGTATGTTAGCCACCATATTTGCTTAGTGCTTGCTGCAACTCCACCTCATTACCACTTCCATCCCTTAAGCTTAAATAGTCTTGATCTCGCGGGTTTTGAGATTGCCGAGTCCTCGTGACTCATCAGATACTATCACAACAGTTGCAGGTGCCGATGATACTAGTGCAGTTGATGCAACAACTAAGCTCAGATGGGAGCTCAACAAAGATCTTGGTCGTTGCTATGTTTCGTTTCATGTTGATCAGTAGTGGAGCCCAGTTGGGACGATCAGGGATGTAGCAGTTGGGTTATCTTCTTTTCTTTTGGCTTCGTCTATACTCGGACTATGTGTGTACTCTGAATGATGTATAAATTATATGTTCATTGTGTGAAGTGCCGATTGTAAGCCAACTCTTTATCCCATTCTTGTTCATTACATGGGATTGTGTGAAGATGACCCTTCTTGCGACAAAACCACAATGCGGTTATGCCTCTAAGTCGTGCTTCGACACGTGGGAGATATAGCCGCATCGTGGGTGTTACGGGATGGTAGATAATGGTTTTTGTAATCTGAAATAAGAAAAACAGCAAGGTAACTAATGACAAAAGTGAGCGTAAACGGTATTGCAATGATAGGAAACAAGGCATAAGCTTCATACTTTCACTATTGCAAGTTCTCTCAACAACAATAACATAGATAGATCATATAACAATCCCTCAACATGCAACAAAGAGTCACTCCAAAGCAACCAATAGCGGAGAACAAACGAAGAGATTATGGTAGGGTACGAAACCACCTCAAAGTTATTCTTTCGGATCAATCTATTCAAGAGTTCATACTAGAATAACACCTTAAGACACAAATCAACCAAAACCCTAATGTCACCTAGATACTCCATTCTCACCTCAAGTATCCGTGGGCATGATTATACGATATGCATCACGCATTCTTAGATTCATCTATTCAACCAACACAAAGTACTTCAAAGAGCGCCCCAAAGTTTCTACCAGAGAGTCAAGACGAAAACGTGTGCCAACCCCTATGCATAGGTTCATGGGTGGAACCCGCAAGTTGATCAACAAAACATACATCAAGTGGCACGTGATATCCCATTGTCACCAGAGATAAGCACGACAAGACATACATCAAGTGTTCTCAAATCCTTAAAGACTCAATTCGATATGATAACTTCAAGAGGAAAACTCAATTCATCACAAGAGAGTAGAGGGGGGAGAAACATCATAAGATCCAACTATAATAGCAAAGCTCGCAATACATCAAGATCGTGCCATAGAGAGAACACGAGAGAGAGAGATCAAACACATAGCTACTGGTACATACCCTCAGCCCCGAGGGTGAACTACTCCCTCCTCGTCATGGATAGCGTCGAGATGATGAAGATGGCCACCGGTGAGGGATTCCCCATCCGGAAGGGTGCCGGAACGGGCTCCCGAGAGGTTTTTGGTGGCTACAGAGGCTTGCGGCGGCGGAACTCCCGATCTATCTTGATATTCGATGTTTTCAGGGTATGTAGGCTTATATAGCCGAAAGAAGTCGGTCAGGAGAGCCTCGAGGGGCCCATGAGAGGGTAGGGCCTGCCCAGGGGGGTGGGCGCGCCCCCTGTCTCGTGGCTTCCATGATGCTCCCTTTACTTCAACTCCAAGTCTCCTGGGTCATAATCTTCCCAAAAATCATGATGTAGAAGGTTTCATTCCGTTTGGACTCCGTTTGATATTCCTTTTCTTCGAAATACGGAGAGAGGCAATAAAACAACAATATGGGCTGGGCCTCCGGTTAATAGGTTAGTCCCAAAAGTAATATAAAAGTGTATAATAAAGCCCGTAATCGTTCAAAACAGATAATAAAATAGCATGAATGCTTCATAAATTATAGATGCGTTGGAGACGTATCAGCATCCCCAAGCTTAATTCATGCTCGTCCTCGAGCAGGTAAATGATAAAAGAAAGATTTTATGAAGTGTGAATGCTAGAAGGTGCACACATTTGATCAATGATAATTTCAATCACCTTTTCTAGCATGATAATATGTCATAACAGTAGTTCATCTCATAAAACTTCTCACGAACAAGTAACAAGCAATTCACATGTCAAAGCATAGACCATAAACTTTCTTGAAAACTAGCAAACTTCATTCTTAGTCATCAAACAATTGCAATTCATCTTATTTTCAGGAATAGCAAACTCCACATACTCAACTATCATATAGTCTTCTACAATTGCTAACACTCACGCAATACTAATGGTTATGGAGTTTTAATCGGACACTGAGAATGATAGGGGCTTATAGTGTTGCCTCCCAATGTATTCACCTTTGGGTGATGTCAACAATAATAGTTCATGCTAACTTACA
>NC_041389.1:205499329-205552707 GCF_002162155.2 Triticum dicoccoides | reverse complement strand
TTGCATAAAGTAAAAGACATAAAGTAAAAGATAGGCCCTTCGCAGAGGGAAGCAGAGGTTGTCATGCTCTTTTAGGGTTGGATGCACAAAATCTTAATGCGAATGAACGTCACTTTATATTGCCACTTGTATATGGACCTTTATTATGCAGTCCGTCGCTTTTATTACTTCTATAACAAGATCGTATAAAGCTATTTTCTTCACACCAAAAGATCATACTTGAAGGATCTTACTCAATCCATAGGTAGGCATGGTGGACTCTCATGGAAAAACTGGGTTTAAGGATATTTGGAAGCACAAGTAGTATCTCTACTTGGTGCAAGAAATTTTGGCTAGCATGAGGGGGAAAGGTAAGCTCAACATGTTTGAATGATCCATGACAATATACTTTAACTAAGATGTTGGAAAACATAGACCATTACGTTGTCTTCCTTGTCCAAGATCAACTCTTTAGCATGTCATACTTAATGAGTTCTCACAATTCTAAAAGATGTCTAGGATAGTATATTTATATGTGAAATCTCTCTTCCTTCAATATTCTTTCATGAATTGTTCAAATGACCAATACAATGCTTGCTAACCTTCAATAAATTTACAACCTCAACTTCTTAGATGTGAAGTCATTACTCCCCATGGGATAAGCAAATGAGACATAAAATTTCAGATTTATGACATTCAACTCATTCAACCATTTACTCATAGTATATAACTGAAGCACACGAGTAAATGACAAACTACTCCAAAAAGATATAAGTGAAGAACAATGAGTAGCTAAATAATTATGTAGCTATCTAAAGACTCTCTCTCATTTAAGAATTTCAGATCTTAAGTACTTTATTCAAGCAGCAAGCAAAGCAAGATAAAATGACAATGCAAGGATAGCACAACTCATTTGAAGAAGCAAAAATTTAGGCTCAACCGATACTAACCGATAGTTGTTGAAGAAGAAAGGTGCGATGCTTGAGACTTCCTGAAATATTATCTTGGGGTGCCTTGGGCATCCCCAAGCTTGAACTTTTGTGTCTCCTTAATTCCTCTCATATCATGGTTTCTCTCTTTCTCAAAAGCTTCATCCACAAGAAACTCAACAAGAACTCGTGAGATAGGTTAGTATAAACCAATGCAAAACTTATCATTTTCTACTGCAACAAATCACTAAAATTATTATTCAACATTACATACTAAATGCCTCTGCATATTTATTACTCCTATTCTCAAATAGAATCATTAAACAAGCAAACATATGCAAACAATGCAAACATAACAACAATCTGTCAAAACAGTACAGTCTGTAAACAATGCAAGAGTATCAATACTTCCCTAACTCCAAAAATCATGATAAAAATACTAAGATGTAGAATATTTATCAGAGCTCAGTATGCAAAAAGTTTCAACATTATATCATTCTCTGAATTTTCTAGGGAATTTTTGCAACAGCGGTAAACTTTCTGTTTTCAAACAGCAACATGTATACTAGCAAAATAAGCATGGCAAAGGCTATCCTTGACTTTTTTTATTGAAACTAAAGATGCAAAACATTATTCTAAATAACATCAAGAAAATACTAACAAAAGAAAATGACGCTCCAAGAAAAACACATATCATGTGGCGAATAAAAATATAGCTCCAAGTAAAGTTACCGATGAACGAAGACGAAAGAGAGGATGCCATCCGGGGCATCCCCAAGCTTAGGCTCTTGCTTGTCCTTGAATATTACCTTGGGGTGCCTTGGGCATTCCCAAGCTTAGGCTCTTGCTACTACTTATTCCATAGTCCATCAAATCTTTACCGAAAACTTGAAAACTTCAACCACACAAAACTGAACACAAAACTCGTAAGCTCCGTTAGTATAAGAAAATAAAACCACCACTTAGGTACTGTAATGAACTCATTATAAATTCATATGGATGTAATATCTACTTTATTCCAACTTCTCTATGGTTCATACCTTCCGATACTACTCATAGATTCATCAAAATAAGCAAACAACACATAGAAAACAGAATCTGTCAAAAACAGAACAGTCTGTAGTAATCTGTATCAAACGTATACTTATGTAACTCAAAAAATTCTACCAAATTATGAAGTCCTAAGAAATTTGTGTACAAATACTGATCAAAAAGAATCAGATCAGAAGCAGGTTACTGTGAAGTAACAAAACTAATTTACTGGATGCAAAAGTTTCTGATTTTTAGCAGGATCAACACAACTATCACTATAAGCTATCCTAAAGGTCTTACTTGGAACTTTATTGAAACAAAAGCTATAAAACATGATTAAAACAGTAGCATAATCATTTGGACACACAAAAATAGTAAGGGTAAATATTTGTTTGTCTCCCAGCAAGCGTTTTTCTTTAATGCCTTTCTAGCTAGGCATGATGATGACAATGATGGTCACATAAAAGATAAGAATTGAAACATAACGAGAGCATCATCAAGCATATGACTAGCACATTTAAGCCTAACCCACTTCCTATGAATAGAGATTTTGTGAGCAAACAACTTATGGGAACAATAATCAACTAGCATAGGAAGGTAAAACAAGCATAGCTTCAAAATTTTCAACGCAAAGAGAGGAAACTTGATATTATTGCAATTCCTACAAGCATATATTCCTCCCTCATAATAATTTTCAGTAGCATAATGAATGAATTCAACAATATAACCAGCACCTAAAGCATTCTTTTAATGATCTATAAGCATAGAAAATTTACTACTCTCCACATAAGCAAAATTCTTCTCATTCGGAATAGTGGGAGTATGATAAGAGACTTGAACACTAAAAATTGTTTCCACATTAAAAGAGTAATGTTCAGAAAAAAGGGTAATCATAATGATGACAAGTTTTATAAATATAATCATCACTACTTTTTATAGCATTAGTTTCATCACAATAATCATCATAAGTAGCAACTTTGTTGTCATCATAATCGATTGAAACCTCTTCCAAAATAGTGGAGTCATCACTAAATAAAGTTGACACTCTTCCAAATCCACTTTCATAAATATTATAAGATTCCACATCCTCCAAAATAGTGGGATCACTACTTCCTAAAGTTGACACTCTTCCAAACCCACTTTCATCAATGTAATCATCATAGGTAAGAGGCATGCTATTATAACAACTTTGCATATCAAAACTTGGGATGCTAAAAATATCATCTTCATTAAACATAGCTTCCCCAAGCTTGGGCCCTTTCAGCAAATATATTCTCATATATTTCAGCAAATATATTCTCAGCAAATATATTCTCATATATTTCATCCTCATCAAACATAGCTTCCCCAAGCTTGGGCCCTTTGATATCATAAGCATAATGACTCTCATCGTTAAAAATATGGATAGCACCAATAGTAAAGCAATTATCATCATCACAATGATTAGTAGGAGCAACATGATTTGGGAGGGATAACTTTCTACCTTTGTTGCTCCTTCTTTTCTTTTTCTTCTTCACATTATGTGTGGGTTTAACCTTCCTTTTTGAGCTCCTTATAGATGAGATTGGTTGAATAGAAAGCTCCTCCTCGATACCTGATTCATCATAAAAAATAATAGGAGGATATTGGGAAGTCTCTTCCCTTTCATTAGTATTCTCTTCATCTTCAATTTGCTTTCTTTTCTTTAGGTAATTGGCAATATAAGGATTTTCAATGCAATTCACCGCACAATACAAATAAATCTTCTCTAGATCAATATCAAGGAATTTCTTATGGGCAAATTCTGGAAGGTCCTTAATTAAACGTTTCAATTCTTCATAACCAAAAAGCAAACTAAGTTCATTGTAATGAGCAAGGGAGATAAAATCATCACAATTTTTGGACACGATTCGATCATGAAACAATTTGCATCGGAGATGTAAATGACCACGTTCATTCTAAAGTTCACAAGTATGGCAAAGGAAATTTAAATTTTCAGCACTCACATTTAGCATTTCTTGCAACCATTTAGTTTCTAAATGCTTATGCCTCTTGCAATATCTATCTTCCCTATTTGGTGTCTACTTGCAAACCCAATCTACTCCACAAAAATCGACATTCTTATAGGAGACATTTTCATCATAACAAGTGCAATCATCATTAGTACTATGGATATTCAAAGAGTACATACTAACAACATTGCAATCATGCTCATCATTCAAAGATTTAGTACCAAGAACTTCAATGCATTGTTCTTCTAGCACTTGAGCACAATTTTCCTTTTCATCATTCTCACGAAAGATATTAAAAAGATGAAGCGTATGAGACAAACTCAATTCCATTTTTTGTAGTTTTCTTTTATAAACTAAACTAGTGATAAAACAAGAAACAAAAAAGATTCGATTGCAAGATCTAAAGATATACCTTCAAGCACTAACCTCCCCGGCAACGGCGCCAGAAAAGAGCTTGATGTCTACTACACAACCTTCTTCTTGTAGACGTTGTTGGGCCTACAAGTGCACAGGTTTGTAGGACAGTAGCAAATTTCCCTCAAGTGGATGACCTAAGGTTTATCAATCCGTGGGAGGCGTAGGATGAAGATGGTCTCTCTCAAACAACCCTACAACCAAATAACAAAGTGTAGCGACTAGACCTCAAACAGTCTAATCTCTGTGCTCAGTGTCATCCCTGGATCAGTAATGCTGACACCACACAGTACTTGGAGGATTTATAACAGAGTAGCAATCACACACTTATTACATCGAATGTCTCAAAAGAGAACTTATTGAAATAAATATGGCTTAAGGCCATCTAATATCGATAACAGTGGAAGGCTTGGAAGATAAGTGAGTCCATCAACTCCAACGGCATCACTGAGTATAGAACCACGACCTAAAAGCATCTTACTCGTCGTCTGAAAAGTCTGCAACATGAAACGTTGCAGCCCGAAAACGGGTCAGAACATGGAATATGCTGGCAATGTAACACATAGAGAATAACAATGGAATAAGCTATACTACATGCATATTTGGCTGGTGGAAAAGCTCTATGGTTATAGTTTTTTCATAAAGCCAATTTTCCCTACTGCAAAGGAATAAAGTTATTTAACTATCATGGTGGTTGTTAAACATTGAGAATGGTTGACAGCATTCTCAATCCCAATTAAAAGTACTCATTAAAACCCAACAATATTGATTATAGTAACATGATGAGATTCACATGATATTCAGGTACTTGATACTCAAGATGTCCATAACCGGGGACACAGCTAACCATGATTAGTTTATACACTCTGCAGAGGTTTGTGCACTTTTCCCCACATGACTCGATCGCCTCCGCTTGGTTTCTCGCACTACATGGTGTTTGAGAAACGGATGACCGAGACATAGTCTTTCAGAAGCACTTGCACCTTACATAAGGGGTAGACCGTACCAACCTACATCCCCTACATCTGCTAGTCCACCCCTTAAGAGTTCGCACAACTTAGTCAACTATGCTAGAGCCCATAATAGCATGTGGCTGCACACGGAAGTTTCTAGTTTGAATAATCTCATGATCCCTTTGAGCCTGGATGGCGGTCCGAAGAAATACAGGCAAGTCCTGATAGAAACCAGGTGCCTCAATCCACCCAGATGTGTATTCAAGTTGCCACCTTAAATAACCATTAATTTAACAATCTCACATCTGTCATGGATACACTCACCCAATCCACGTCTACTAGCATAGCCTGGCATAATAAGCAAACGTAGAAGTAACTCCCAAAGGTTTGATAATAAAACAGGTAATAGGTACTACCTCATCTACTTCCCATCCCACAATTTACTTAGATCCTAATCATGCAATGTTTGAGGATTAATCTAATGCATAAAAATTGGGTAGTAGAAAGGTATGATCAAGTGTTACTTGCCTTGCTGATGATCCGCGAGACCTAGAGACTCGAAGTAACAGGCGGCACACTCCGGGTATTCTATCGCAGACAAACAAACAAGCATACAATAAGTACTCATCTAATGCACAGGTAAAACTCGAGTAAAATACCTAACCAGAATGTTCAACTTAAGAACTCCGGTTTGAAAAAAGAATCAAATCAAATAAAGCAACGAAAGTCAAACGGCGAAAGAAAACAGCTTCGTTTTACTAATCTGGATCTAAGTCAAATTTTACAGAAGCAAAAACTTGTTTAAGTAGATTATTCGGAAAGAGGGTTTCGAGACGAAACTCCAGGCGCTTGAATCGCCTGATTTCGATAAACGAGCGAAAAGTTAAACTAAAACGAAAATCGGATCAGGAATCGTGATCAGAAAAATCGCGGATTAAATCCGAGAAAAAGAAAAACGACGAACGGGTCAACGAACGAACGTTCGTTAACTAAACTAATCTGACGAACACGTTTGTTGAAACGAACGAACGAGCGAACACTCGCTAATTAAACTAAACCGAAAATAAAACCGATGTAACGAAAAACCGAAAAAAAACCGAAGAAAAACCAGCTCGGTTTTCTAAAAAAAAACCGGCACGGAAAATGAGGCGGCGGCGAACCTCAGCGAGCGTGCGGTCGGCGGGGTCCGGCGACGGTGGCGGCGGCGGCGACTGGCGGCTAGGGTTATGATAGAGGCGGGGTATCCCGATCTTTCGATGAGATGATAACTATCGATTTGGTGGAGACGACTTTGACGATCCGACTACAAACGTGCACGACATTGCGCCTTAGCAATCGCTAAACCAACTCCGAGAGGTTATTGACCACGCCGGAGCACAATCAACCTGACCACGAAGGTCTATTCCTGCAAGCAATCGAAGAACAAGCAAGAATATGATAAAAGCAATCTGAATATTGCGAGTATATATGAAGTATTGATAAAGGTGGGGATCCGTAAGCGGTCTTGGTCTGGTCGTTGGACACAAACGAAGTACACGAAGTTGCAATGGCTAACTTTTAACTAAACAAATCCCAAGGAAAAAGCTACTAGATGGATCTACTTATATAGGAGCAAGGGGTGGCGGCCAAGGAGGTGGGAGGACGTCCCAAGGCAGCCTAAAACTAACCCTAGGTCGTACAAGGCTCATGGGCCCAAGTGGAGGTGATGTAACACCTTTGGACTTGTAGTTTGACTCGGATTCTGCTGCAGCATCAGATTGTTTCGTCCACAACTCAACGCTCCGGACGAATTTGAAAGTGATTCCAATTGGGTTGGAAGGTGCACGAAATCTAGTTTCCAACAAAAAAAGAATCACCCAGTTCGGAGTCCGTATGAAAAACTTGTGTGCGTTTTGAGTCAGGTATGTCTGTGCAATCCGAATCTGAATCCAGAACGTGAGAGACTTGGACTCTATCTTCTCTTGGGCCAAAAGTGACGTGAAAGAACTTTTTGGACAGCAAATAAACATCTCTTTCTTCCTTATCTTCATATGTGGATTGTACAAATGTCCCATACACCTGCAATTAGAGAAAACACAAAAGTGTGTGAAGTATTTTTGTTCTGGATAACATAAATAGATTATTGAATAGTTTGCACTAGAAATCACGTGACAAATATGCATATATGCAATATTTTTGGTCATATCCAAGGTAGTCATGTCCTCATCATCCTCCCCTTGTTGAAAATAAAGCCGTCCTCGGCGTTGCTTAATCTGAAATGTGGCTAACAAAAGAGACAAGGTGTACATGTTGTATATGTATATGTCATCCATTTTTACTTCCCTTGATTTTTGCATATATGACACATGAATAGATGAGTAACTTGCATAGTTCATAAAATCTAAAGCCAAAAAATTAGCACAAGAAGTAGAAGGCATGAAAATGTTCATCATTAAACCATCCCAACATTGGTGAATAAACCTTACTTGCATCAAATTTACATGTTACAACATGCTTAAATAAGCAAGCATGCAATAAGTCATTCAACACAGAATCATCACCAAGATTAGAGGTCATATCAAAATGATTAAACATTGGTTCTTTTGCATCAATAGTTAATTCAATGGGTGCACTCAAAATTGTTGGTATTTCAGTTGTTTGATCACATGACAAAGTCAAATTATCAACGTAGTCCTCTAAAATAGGTGGTGTGATCAAAGTAGTGGGTAGCTCATCAGATGGTGCATTCAAATTGACAAGGCATTCATCATTCTCATGTAGAGATGGAAGATCAGTACCTTTGTCATTACCTCTTATGATCAACTCAGATGATGTAGCCACTCTCGGGGGCGATGTGTCACATGGTGGAGGTGATGTAGTCCTGACAACAACGGATGTGGTTGTCATAGTATGCCTAGTAGTTGAAGGAACAATCATATCAACTCTTGGAATGTGCACCGTGCGCTTGTTCTCCTCGTGGCCAACACGTCGTTTTATTTCCTGTTCAGCTTTGCAAGCAAGATGAAACAAATGGCCCATAGGATAACACTCTTCATGAATTAGTATCTCTTGAATATCACGGTTTAATCCTCCCCAAAATCTATCCATAAAATCATCTTCACTTTCTTCTAAAGAGGAATGCAACAAGGTAGTTTGTAAATCATCATAATATTTTGTTACAGTTTCACTACCTTGTTTTAAGTGTTGCAACTTCTTAATCATGTCACGAGTATAATAGCAGGGACGAAAGTATGTCGCATGGCAAGTTTCAAATCATCCCAAGTAGTAGGTATATAATCAGCGTGTAACCGACAATATTCACTCCACCAAACCAAAGCATAACCAGTGAAAGAACCAACCGCAACCTTAACCTTTTTATGTTCATCGAAATTATGGGAAGCAAATATATTTTTTATGTTGAACTCCCATTCAATATATAAAGCAGGTTTAAAACGGCCATTAAATGGTGGTATAGATACATTAACCTGATCATGTGCATTTGGATGTTGGTGCACCTCTCGTGACGGTTGTGGTATTTGCAAAGGTGGTGGCACGTCTCCCGCGATCGACAAAGCCCATGAATTGACTCTGGATCCTGTCATGATTAGTAGAACAAGAAACAAAACCCAAAAATAATGTTCCTATAACTACTAGGATGTGGTGGTAAAACGCTCACAGTAAAGCAAATATCAATGTCTTACAAGTTCTTACCATGCAGCAGGCGGTGATCGGCAACCAGCGGTGTCAAGTAACTCCGAATATTGAGTAAAGCGATTGCCAGGGGAGCGTACGTATACACGGTGTAGAAATATGTGGAGCTGGGTTGGCTATATATGGTAGTAAAAGATTAGCAATAATCAATTCAAAGATGCAATGTTGAATAAACGCTCAACGACGGTACTGTGCTGGTCCTAGGCTAGACCAGACTAGAGACGCGAGCCTAGAACACTAATGAGGTCACGTCGTAGCACAACTAGCATGAATGAAGGATACTAAGTAGCTCTGGACAGCAAGATATAAGTGAAGATCACAACGGCAGTAAAGATAATGAGGTGAAACAACAGCCAAGCAGGATATATCAACAACTTTGTCTCCAACTTTCCTCTGAAAAAGTTTGTGCCGATTTTTTTGTTTTTTTTCTTATCTCTTTTTTTTTCCTCACACTTTTTTTCTTTCTCTCCTTTTTTTTTCTGACTTTTTTTCCTTTTTTTTCTCTCATTTTTTTCTCTCTTTTTTTTCTCCCTCTTTCCAAAACAAACTAGATAAGATGCAGATTGGATCAAGTGAAGATGTGAACGATCTCAACTATTATTATGACAATGAATGGTGGGTAGTACGTGGTGGAAATTGATGGATAGGTGGTGGACAGCGGAAGAGATAATGATGCAGCGGTGGCGTGACTAATGTGAACAGAACTCGAAACTCTAAACGAACTAGACACTAAGACCAGCAACTCGACACGACGATGCAATCGATAATTCAACTATGCAATCAATGAAAAGAAAATTGCAACGGCTCAGACTGGCTTGGACCAAGGATGAATAGATCTAACTCTTTTTTGTGGCTTTTTCTTGGACAATAGGTAAGAAAGTAAATCTAATCTAGGAAAACTGGAAATTCTCACCGAGCAACCTGAAAACTGATACCACTTGATAGAGGCGGGGTGTCCCGATCTTTCGATGAGATGATAACTATCGATTTGGTGGAGACGACTTTGACGATCCGACTACAAACGTGCACGACGTTGCGCCTTAGCAATCGCTAAACCAACTCCGAGAGGTTATTGACCACGCCGGAGCACAATCAACCTGACCACGAAGGTCTATTCGTGCAAGCAATCGAAGAACAAGCAAGAATATGATAAAAGCAATCTGAATATTGCGAGTATATATGAAGTATTGATAAAGGTGGGGATCCGTAAGCGGTCTTGGTCTGGTCGTTGGACACAAACGAAGTACACGAAGTTGCAATGGCTAACTTTTAACTAAACAAATCCCAAGGAAAAAGCTACCAGATGGATCTACTTATATAGGAGCAAGGGGTGGCGGCCAAGGAGGTGGGAGGACGTCCCAAGGCAGCCTAAAACTAACCCTAGGTCGTACAAGGCTCATGGGCCCAAGTGGAGGTGATGTAACACCTTTGGACTTGTAGTTTGACTCGGATTCTGCTGCAGCATATGATAACTATCGATTTGGTGGAGACGACTTTGACGATCCGACTACAAACGTGCACGACGTTGCGCCTTAGCAATCGCTAAACCAACTCCGAGAGGTTATTGACCACGCCGGAGCACAATCAACCTGACCATGAAGGTCTATTCCTGCAAGCAATCAAAGAACAAGCAAGAATATGATAAAAGCAATCTGAATATTGCGAGTATATATGAAGTATTGATAAAGGTGGGGATCCGTAAGCGGTCTTGGTCTGGTCGTTGGACACAAACGAAGTACACGAAGTTGCAATGGCTAACTTTTAACTAAACAAATCCCAAGGAAAAAGCTACTAGATGGATCTACTTATATAGGAGCAAGGGGTGGCGGCCAAGGAGGTGGGAGGACGTCCCAAGGCAGCCTAAAACTAACCCTAGGTCGTACAAGGCTCATGGGCCCAAGTGGAGGTGATGTAACACCTTTGGACTTGTAGTTTGACTCGGATTCTGCTGCAGCATCAGATTGTTTCGTCCACAACTCAACGCTCCGGACGAATTTGAAAGTGATTCCAATTGGGTTGGAAGGTGCACGAAATCTAGTTTCCAACAAAAAAAGAATCACCCAATTCGGAGTCCGTATGAAAAACTTGTGTGCGTTTTGAGTCAGGTATGTCTGTGCAGTCCGAATCTGAATCCAGAACGTGAGAGACTTGGACTCTATCTTCTCTTGGGCCAAAAGTGACGTGAAAGAACTTTTTGGACAGCAAATAAACATCTCTTTCTTCCTTATCTTCATATGTGGATTGTACAAATGTCCCATACACCTGCAATTAGAGAAAACACAAAAGTGTGTGAAGTATTTTTGTTCTGGATAACATAAATAGATTATTGAATAGTTTGCACTAGAAATCACCTGACAAATATGCATATATGCAATATTTTTGGTCATATCCAAGGTAGTCATGTCCTCATCAGGTTAGGGTTTGCGCGGGTGGGTCGGCGGGGGCTGGCGGGCTGGCGGGGCGGGGCGGCTGGGCCTGGGGCGCCGGGGCGGCGCTATATATAGTGCCCCCCAAGCGGAGTCCCGCTCGGGCACGGCCCGTAGGTCGGTTGAGGTTTTTTTAAATAATTTCGCGCAGAAGAAAAATAAAAAGAAATACTAAACGGACTCCAAAATTTCCGAAATAAATTTCCCCGGCTTCTAAAATCAAGTCGGACAAGATGAACATTTATTTGGGGCCTAAATGCAATTTTGAAAAACGCGCATTTTTCCTAAATTCAAATAAAAGGCGAAAAACTCCAAAATAAATCTTATTTGATTTTTTTATTAAATCTTCTTTATTTCTTTATTTTGGGAAAGTCATTTTATTCCCTCTCTGAATTTTTGGTAGTAGAAATAACTGAAGATAAAATAAATAAAATCAATGATCCTATTTTCAAAATTTGAGAAAACCCCAAATAAGAAAATAACGAAACCCCAACTCTCTCCGTGGGTCCTTGAGTTGTGTAGAATTTCTAGGATCGAGCCAACAATGCAACAAAAATATGATATGCAATGATGATCTATGTATAACATTCCAAATTGAAAATTTGGGATGTTACAAACCTACCCCCCTTAAGATGAATCTCGCCCTCGAGATTCGGATTGGGTAGCAAATAGGTGAGGGTGGTCCTTGAGCAGATCTTCCTCTCGCTCCCAGGTGGCTTCCTCCTCGGTGTGGTGGCTCCACTGAACTTTGCAAAACTTGATAACTTTACTGCGGGTAACTCTGCTGGCATACTCCAGAATCTTAACTGGTTTCTCTTCATAGGTCAAATCTTCTTTCAACTGAATCGCTTCTAGTGGCAGAGTATCTCTCAGTGGTATATCAGCCATCTCTGCGTGACACCTCTTCAACTGTGAAACATGGAACACATCGTGAACTCCTGACAGTCCTTCAGGTAATTCCAACTTGTACGCTACTTCTCCCATGCGTTCCAGAACTTTGTATGTCCCCACAAAATGTGGCGCTAACTTTCCTTTAACTCCAAAACGCTTAACTCCTCGAAGTGGAGATACTCGAAGATAAACTCTGTCCCCGACTTCATATTCTGTCCCCTTGCATTTTGAATCTGCATAGCTCTTCTGCCTTGACTGAGCTACCTTGAGCCTGTCGCGAATCAACTTTACTTTCTGTTCAGACTCCTTAATCAAATCCGGTCCAAACAACTGGCGATCTCCTACCTCATCCCACAACAACGGGGTTCTGCACCTCCTTCCGTACAAGGCTTCGAAAGGGGCCATCTTCAAACTGGATTGATAACTGTTGTTGTAAGAAAACTCTGCGTATGGCAAGTTGTCATCCCAACTTGATCCATATTCCAAAACACAAGCTCTAAGCATATCCTCCAAAATCTGATTGACTCTCTCGGTCTGTCCATCTGTCTGTGGGTGGAAAGCTGTGCTAAACTCCATCCTGGTTCCCAATGTTTCGTGCAACTTCTTCCAGAACTTCGAGGTGAATTGGGTTCCTCTATCTGAAATGATACTCCTCGGAACTCCATGCAAACATACAATCCTTGTCATGTATATCTTAGCCAATTTGGCACTGTTGTAGGTATTCTTTACTGGAATGAAATGAGCTACCTTCATCAAACGATCGACTACAACCCAAATCGAGTCATAGCCTGAACGAGTCCTGGGCAATCCCGTGATGAAATCCATGCCTAGTTTATCCCACTTCCATTCGGGTATAGGCAATGGCTGTAACAATCCCGCTGGCTTTTGATGTTCTGCTTTCACCCTCTGACATACATCACAAACTGCTACATACTCTGCAATATCCTTCTTCATTCCGGTCCACCAGAAACTTTCCTTCAAATCCAAATACATCTTCGTATTTCCGGGGTGAATCGAATATGGTGAATCATGTGCCTCTTGCAGAATCAACTTCCTTATTTCCGGGTCATTGGGCACATAAACACGGTCCTCAAACCATAAGGTATCGTGCTCATCCTCACGAAATCCTTTAGCCTTTCCCCTGCTCATCCTTTCCTTAATGGAAGCAATTTCCTTATCTGCCTTTTAGGCTTCTCTGATTTTATCCATCAACGTAGACTGAATCTCCAATGCTGCTACATAGCCTCTCGGAACTATTTCCAAACTTAGATCATGAAGATCCTCGGCTAAATCCTTGGGTATTCCTCCCGTCATTAGTGTATTGATGTGGCTCTTGCGGCTCAACGCGTCTGCTACAACGTTAGCCTTCCCGGGGTGATAATGCAATCTCATATCATAATCCTTAATACGCTCCAACCATCTCCTCTGCCTGAGATTTAACTCCTTCTGTGTGAAGATATACTTCAAACTCTTGTGATCCATGTACACCTCACAATGATTTCCAATGAGAAAATGTCTCCATGTTTTTAGTGCGTGCACTACGACTGCTAACTCCAAATCTTGAGTAGCATAATTCAACTCATGAGGCTTAAGCTGTCGTGAAGCATACGAAACAACTCTTCCCTCCTGCATAAGCACTGCTCCAAGTCCTCGACGTGAAGCGTCGCAATACACTTCATAATCCTTAGTCTGATCTGGCAGAATTAATACTGGTGAGGTAACCAAACGTTGCTTCAACTCTTGGAAACTAGCCTCACACTCCTCAGTCCAAATGAACTTAGTATCCTTCTTCAACAACTCTGTCATAGGCTTCGCAATCTTCGAGAAATTTTCAATGAATCTCCGGTAGTATCCTGCGAGTCCAAGGAAACTCCTGATCTCTCCAACTGTTGTTGGTGCTTCCCAGTTTGTCACAGTGACAACTTTAGTGGGATCTACTGCGATACCTTCTCCGGATATAACATGTCCGAGAAATCCAACTTCCTTCAACCAAAACTCACACTTGCTGAACTTGGCGTATAGCTGATGTTCTCTGAGCTTCTCGAGTACCAAATGCAAGTGCTCCTTATGTTCCTCTTCATTTTTCGAGTACACCAAAATATCATCAATGAACACCACGACGAACTTATCCAAAAACTCCATAAACACTTTGTTCATCATGTTCATAAAATAGGCTGGGGCATTAGTCAGACCAAATGACATAACGGTATACTCATACAGCCCATACCTGGTGGTAAAAGCCGTCTTTGGTATATCTTGCTCCCGAATCTTCAACTGATGGTATCCTGATCGCAAATCGATCTTGGAAAACACCTTAGCTCCTTGCAACCGATCAAACAGATCATTGATCATTGGTAGTGGGTACTTGTTCTTGATTGTTACTTCATTCAATCCGCGATAATCAACAACCATTCTTAACGATCCATCCTTCTTCTCCACCAGAAGTACTGGCGATCCCCAAGGCGAAGAACTTGGGCGAATAAAACCTTTGTCCAACAACTCCTTAATCTGCTTCTTAATTTCCTCCAAATCTTGGGCTGGCATCCTGTACGGTCTCTTGGATATAGGCCCAGTGCCTGGCAGTAGTTCAATTAAGAACTCAATGTCTCTATCCGATGGCATGCCTGGCAACTCTTCTAGAAATACATCGGGGAAATCCCTTACCACTGGTACTTCCTCCTTCACAACTCCTGATAAGGAATTTACATGTGCTCTTCTCGGCTCATGCCGTGATACATACTTGATTCTTCTTCCTTCAAGGGTGGTAAGCAAAATCGACTTACTGGCGCAATCAATATTCCCTCCATACTTCGATAACCGATCCATGCCTAATATCACATCCAAACCTTGCGATTCCAAAACTATTAGGTCCGAGGGAAATACATGGTGTCCAATCCTTAATGGCAGTCGATCACACCATATACTAGCCGTATACTCTGCTCCGGGTGAGGTTACTAGCATGGGTAACCTAAGTGCTTGGGTCAGTAGTTTATATTTATCCACAAATCCCCTTGATATGTATGAATGCGATGCACCAGTATCGAAAAGAACAACTGCAGTAAATGTCTTAACCAAAAACTTACCTATTACTGCGTCTGGCTGAGCTTCAACCTCCTCCACGGTAATGTGGTTCACTTGCCCCCTGTTGAAAGGGTTCGGCTTCTTTCCTAAGCTTCCATTGCCATTTCCATTTTGGGCTTCTGGGCAATCATTTGCATAATGCCCCGTCTTACGGCACTTATAACAAGTGATATGGCTTAGGTCTGCCTTGGATGGTGTTGACGGGTTGGTGCGGCTTTGTCCATTGCTTCCTCCATTCCCGTTTCCATTCTTTGCGCCGTTATGATTGTGCGAGCTGCCTCCTCCGTGAGTATGCTAAAAATGTCCTCCTGACTTTGGGGTAAAGCGTGGCTTCTGCTGAGCTCCAGAATTGTACTTCCCCTGTGCATACTTCCTCTTACGATTGTCAATCTGCTGCTACTTCCCCTCAATCATAAGAGCATGATCTACTAACTCCTGGTAGTTATTGAAAGTGGCTACCATCAACTGCATGCTCAGCTCATCATTCAGTCCTTCTAGAAACTTCTCCTGCTTAGTTGCATCCGTAGCAACGTCATCTGGGGCATAACGTGCTAGCTTACTGAAATCATCCACATACTGGCCAACTGTCCGTCCTCCTTGGCGTAAGTTGCGAAACTCGCGCTTCTTCATGGCCATAGCTCCGGCTGAAACATGGGCAGTATGAAAAGCTTGCTGAAACTAATTCCATGTGACAGTGTCTACAGGGTAAGTGGCTATAAAATTCTCCCACCATGCTGCTACGGGTCCGTCAAGCTGATGTGCGGCAAACTTCACCTTTTCTCCATCTGTGCATCCTGCAGTGGTCAACTCCCTCCTTATCTTACGGAGCCAATCATATGCTACTATCGGCTCGGTGCTACTGGAAAACACCGGCGGATTCAACCTTAAGAAACGTGCCAGATGGTCAACAGGTGGTGGTGGTGGGTTGTTGTTGTTGTTGTTGCCTTGGTTCTGTACCAATGTTTGAATCAAGGTATTCTGCTACTGAATCAACTGGGTGATCTCTGGCGGGAAAACAAACTCGGGGTCGCGTCTCGGAGGCATCTGAGGGTTTAAAGGGGAGAGTTAAGAATAGAATGAGGTCTAGTGAGATAACACTACCCATATGCACATGAGACAAAAACACACAATATCATTCCAATCAATTCAAACAAGGGCATACAACGGTCTAACTATCGTTACAAATGTGCTTGGACTAAAACTAATTAAATGGTGGAAAATTCTACTACTGTTATGGTGGTCAACTAGAAAAATTGCTCCGATGTAGATTCCATGATATTTGCTCCAGCTTCATCAACATAGTCATCATCGCTGTCGTCGGGATCCGAGTCGGTGTCGTCGATGATGATATAATTATCTGGACAAGTAGGTTCATCCTCTTCCTCTCTGGGTGCTGATCCTCCCATAAATACTCCAATCTTCTCCTTAAGGTCACCGTTCTGTCTTACTAGAGCGACGATTTCTTCCATATAGTCCTTACGTGTAGCCTTGAGTTCTGCTTCTAGCTCCTTGATCCTGGTCATAGCCTTCTGTAGTTCCTCCATATCTGCGCACATCTGATTCTCCTGGCGTCGGATGTGTTGGTTTAACTCCTGAATGTAAGCTGCGATTGATCTGTCCTTCCTGGTGGTGATCATCTCCCAATGCTCATATCGGCGCCCACAAATCTGGTAGATAGTATTCTTGAGGTCGTTGTGGTAAACTTCTCCAACTCGTCCCATGGCGATGTGAGCTGCCATGCTTTTTCCTAGGCTCCATGTTGGTACATCAAAGGTAAACTCTATTGGCTCCGTGACTGGTGCAAACGTCCTTCCTGGAATGTAGACTTGAATTCTCCAACGCTCCTCTTAGGGTAAAGTGGCGTTGAAAGTCCCGGTGAAGCTTGGTACTCCTATGTTCAAGTATCTAGTGGCTTCCTTCAAGTGATATCCAAAAGGTGAATTCTCATCTAGTTGCGCGAACTTGATCCTTGCATCTGCCATCCTAAAGAATAGAAAAGATGAGGAGTCAGAAATGAGAAGAAAGAGTAGTGATCTAGGGTTTAAGCTTAGTGGCCGTGTCCTACAGTCAGTGTGTGCTCTGATACCACCTTTGTAGCGACTAGACCTCAAACAGTCTGATCTCTGTGCTCAGTGTCATCCCTGGATCAGTAATGCTGACACCACACAGTACTTGGAGGATTTATAACAGAGTAGCAATCACACACTTATTACATCGAATGTCTCAAAAGAGAACTTATTGAAATAAATATGGCTTAAGGCCATCTAAAATCGATAACAGCGGAAGGCTTGGAAGATAAGTGAGTCCATCAACTCCAACGGCATCACTGAGTATAGAACCACGACCTAAAAGCATCTTACTAGTCGTCTGAAAAGTCTGCAACATGAAACGTTGCAGCCCGAAAACAGGTCAGCACATGGAATATGCTGGCAATGTAACACATAGAGAATAACAATGGAATAAGCTATACTACATGCATATTTGGCTGGTGGAAAAGCTCTATGGTTACAGTTTTTGCATAAAGCAAATTTTTCCCTACTCCAAAGGAATAAAGTTATTTAACTATCATGGTGGTTGTTAAACATTGAGAATGGTTGACAGCATTCTCAATCCCAATTAAAAGTACTCATTAAAACCCAACAATATTGATTATAGTAACATGATGAGATTCACATGATATCCAGGTACTAGATACTCAAGATGTCCATAACCGGGGACACGGCTAACCATGATTAGTTTATACACTCTGCAGAGGTTTGCGCACTTTTCCCCACATGACTCGATCGCCTCCGCTTGGTTTCTCGCTCTACATGGTGTTTGAGAAACAGATGACCGAGACATAGTCTTTCAGAAGCACTTGCACCTTACATAATGTCGGTGTACTAGAGTAGGGGTACCCTAGTATCCCGAACTTGTGCACGGGCAGTCACAGCACCCCGCGACAAGGTTTGCCGGGTGACCGCCAAGATCCTCCGTGGCTCCTTAAGAGACAAGGCCCCGGCAAGAGGAGCTTGCCAGGAAGCCATTCAAGAACAAAGTATTTAAGCCAAGGAGACAAGGCCCCCCCAAGAGGAGCTTGCCGGGAAGGCCAACCAAGGCATCTCAAGGAACTTGCCGCGACGCGCCACGCGTCCCGGCAAGCCCCGGTGAGCGACAAGCTTCCCGACGCGACAAGATAACGACCGCTGCAAGACGCTTGCCGCTGGAAGCCATCACTCTGTACTAGCGCTCCAGCACATCCACCAACGTGTCGCCCTGGGGCATTTCCAGGCGTGCGTGGCGGAAGGCTGTGCAGCCAGCGGTGCGTGGTGGCGAGCGGCGCTGACAAGATTGCCATCGTGGCAAGCGGTGGCGTCCCTGACGGTCCCTTTCTGCACTGTTTGGGCAACACAGACGGGCATTTATTGCCTTTGTCCCCTGCCGTCAGGGTTAGGTATGATACACTGTACATGGTAGTTATACCTACCGCTAGTCCTTTTCCATTTTTACCCTTGTCTATGTTGCCACCTGTTGGTGACCCCTTGAGCATATAAAAGGAGGCCCATGCTCAACGTAGAAGGGGTTCGAGGAATTCGAAGCTAGAAACACTCTCACGCTCAGTCTCGTAGCTCTACACGCTCTCAAGCAAGAACTCAATATACACCTACATGCAGCAGTAGGAGTATTATCTCTCCAGAGAGCTCCGAAGCTGGGTAAACTGCTCGTGTGCTTCGCCTCGATCTGCTCTTCGTGCGACCTCCGCCCCCCGCCGAACCGAAAGGGGCTCGGTCCACCGGTCCCATAGGTGTTCGTGGATCAGTTTCCCTGACATCTTTGGCGCGCTAGGTAGGGGGCATCGAGGTTGTGTGAATCTGATCCGGCATTCACACGAGCTAGATCTTCACCATCTTCATCGACATGCCACCGAAGAAGAAGGCTTCGGAGGCTGCCGTTCCGTCTGCATCGATCCCACCACCACCGGAGCAAACGGGTGGTGGGGTAGACGCCGGCGGAAGAACGGGCGTCGACGAGGGTGCTCATAGTGCTGCCAGGTCCAAGGACAAGGCTGCGCAGACCTCGGCGTCCGTACGCGCACCGCGCCCATCTCAGGAGGCGCGGGACCAAGAGCGTCATGGTATTCGCAGTACCATGCGTTCATTGGAACAAGATCGAGCTGGTGGGTCTCGCGGTGCTCAAGACCGGCATGCACACCAACATGCTGGCCCGAGCGAGGCACGGTCGCCCGGACGGGATACTGCTCCTTCTAACATAGTTAGAAGTCCGAGCATATCCCGCTCCTCGCACCGTTCGCCACTACCGCCGACCACTCTAGCAGAAGCTTTGGCGCGAGCTCAACTGCTCCTGGATTACCCTCCAACGACAGACAAGATCAACAAATGGAGGGCCACCATTCAGAGTCTCATCGGCTTCGCCAACGGCGACACTCCGCGGCAGCCGAGTGCCTCGCTGCCGCGGCAGGACTGCCAGGCGCGAGACGATGGCGACAAGACCGGTGGGGGTGCAACCACCATGCACTCTCCACCCCGAAGGCCAAGATTGCCGACTCGCCGGATCCACCTCGACAGCGACTCCACCGCGTCATCAGATCCACGAGCTCGTCGCGATCAGCGCCAAGTTCTTCACGAACGACAACAAGAAGATGCTCGTACTCGCATCGAGCGCCGAAGAGAAGCGCGGCATCAATCAGACCAGCGAGCTGGGCCCACTGTCGACATGCATGCGCCAGGGGAACCAGGTGACTTGCCGTACGCGGTAGGTTGCCCTGCATTCACTCGTGAGCTGCGGCAAGTCCAGTGGCCCAGCACGAAGAATTTCAAGCCAGACGTACCAGAGAAGTACGACGGCAAGTCGCATCCTTCGGAGTTCCTCAGCATCTACACCATCGCGGTGCAGGCTGCCGGGGGGCGAGACGACAAGATCCTTGCCAACTACTTCCCGCTGGTGCTCAAGCCCAATGTCAGATCCTGGCTCATGCACTTGCCGGACAACTCCATATCTTCCTGGGCGGATCTATGCCATCAGTTTGTCGGCGCCTTTACAGGCGGCCACAAGCCTCATGGCCAAGAGAGCGATCTTCATCTGCTCGCCCAGAAGGAAGGAGAGCCCCTGTGCAAGTATATTCAGAGATTCAGCCGTGTACAGCACAACATCCCAGATGTCCACCCTGCCGCGGTAATCAGCGCGTTCCATCAGAACATGCGAAACCGCAGGATGCGGGAGGAGATGGCAATGTGCAAGATCAGAGACGTCAGTGAGCTATATGCCCTGGCCGATAAGTGTGCACGTGCTGAGGAAGGGAGGAGACTCCCCGGAGAGAACACATGAGCAGGAGGATCTGACAGTGAGGATGCTGCCCCGGCAAAGAAAGGCCGGCGGCAGAACAACAGGAAGAAGAAAGGCAAAGAAGTGCTAGTTGTTGAGCAGTCCGGCGACGGAGGTGGCGCCAAGAAAGCCAAAGCTGGTAGCTCCGGCAAGGAGATTGCCGCGGGCACCAACTACCAGGCTGTGGCAGTCGCCGACAAGCAGGACGGCACCAACAAGCAGTACTGCAAGATCCACCGCACCAAGGGCCATGACCTCCAGAGCTGCAAGAAGGTCGAGCAGCTCGTCGAGCAGCAAAAGGCTGAATACGAGCGACGCGACAAGGAGAAGGCCCAGGAAGGTGCTGGAGGAGCCGGCAAGAAACGTCCAGGCAGAGGAGGACGCCGCGGCAAGGCCAAGCAGCGGCAAGGAGACAGGCCTCCCCGCGGCCGTGACAAGGATGAAGATGACAACGACGATGAAGATATGGATGATGACGAGACCGATGAGCAGGAGTTCCAGAAAGCCACAGAGGTCCTCTACGTTGACGGCGGTGCTTCTCTGCTTACTTCACACCGCCAGCTCAAGCAGTGGGTGCAGGAAGTCAATGCAGCAGAACCACCCGTCGAGTCACGCAAGCCTCTGAAATGGTCCAGCACGCCTATCATCTTTGATATTGAGGACCACCCTGATCGCATAACTGCGGTCGGTTGCTTGCTGATGTTGGTTTCACCAACTATCCGCAACCTCAAGGTCACTAAGATGCTAGTTGACGGCGGGGCCGGCTTGAACCTGATCTCCTCCACGGTACTATAGAAACTCCAGATCCCTGACAGCGAGCTCGAAGAGACCGGCACATTCCAAGGAATCAATCCGGGAAGGAGCAAGCCGAAGGGAAAGATCACGTTGCCAGTGACATTTGGCAGCGAGTTGAACTTCAGGACTGAGAGGGTCACTTTTGACGTTGCTGACTTTCCATTGCCCTACAATGGGATACTCGGCCGTCCAGCACTCGCCAAGTTCATGGCAGCCTCTCACTATGCATACAACATGTTGAAGATGCCAGGCCCGGTAAGTGTCATCTCTGTCCCTGGCGACAAGAAGGATGCTCTTATCTGCACCGACAAGATCTACCGGGAAGCAGCAGCCGCAACAGATCGCAAGTCACTTGCCGTTGAAGCTCCCGGGGGGAAGAAGAAGACCAAGTCCGGCAAGAGCTCTGATGCCCACTCCGGCAAGCGCACCTCTTCGGAGTGCTGCGCTACCGTCGAGGACGCACCATCGAGCTCCACCGGCAAGTGTAAGAAGACGATGGCAGCTCCACCAGAGACCAAGAAGGTGTCCGCCAAGGAGGACGGCACTGGTGGTACCTTCACCATCAGTGCCACTCTCGACCCTAAATAGGAAAGAGCGCTCGTTGCTTTCCTGTGGGCGAACGTCGACGTGTTTGCGTGGCAACCGTCTGACATCCCCGGTGTTCCCAGGAAAGTAATCGAGCACCATCTTGCCGTCTGCCCTCATGCGTGGCCCGTCAAGCAGAAAGTCAGGAAACAAGTAGTGGAGCGCCAAGAATTCATCGCAGAAGAAATCAAGAAATTGGAAGCAGCAGGCCTTGTCAGAGGAGTGCTCCATCCTACGTGGTTGGCCAATCCTGTAGTCGTGCGCAAGGCAAACGGGAAATGGAGGCTTTGTATCGACTTTACCAATGTCAATAAAGCTTGTCCCAAAGACCCATTTCCCTTGCCGCGCATCAACCAGATTGTTGACTCCACGGCCGGATGTGATTTGCTTTCATTTCTTGACGCATACTCAGGATACCATCAGATCTTCATGGCAGAAGAGGATGAGGAGAAAACCGCATTCATCACTCCATGTGGCACATACTGTTTCGTACGGATGCCTTTCGGTTTAAAGAATGCTGGTTCAACATTTGCAAGGGTAGTCCATGTCGCTTTTGAGCCACAAATACACAGAAATGTAGAAGCCTACATGGATGACATAGTGGTCAAGAGCAAGGACAAGGCTACTCTGATTCAAGATTTAGATGAAACCTTTGCAAATCTGCGCAAGATCAACCTCAAGCTTAACCCCGAGAAGTGCGTGTTCGGAGTTCCCTCCGGCAAGCTTCTCGGGTTCTTCGTGTCTCAGCGAGGAATTGAAGCCAATCCCGACAAGATCAAGGCCATTGAGAAGATGAAAGCACCAAAGCGCGTTAAGGATGTACGAAGACTTGCCGGTTGCGTGGCTGCTCTCAGCAGGTTCATCTCTAGGTCTGCTGAGCGCGCCCTGCCATTTTTCAAAATATTGAAAAGGGCAGGTCCAATGAAATGGACTCCGGAGGCGGAGGCTGCGCTGCAGGACTTGAAGAGATACCTGTCCTCCACTCCAATACTTGTCGCACCTAAGCCACAAGAGAAGTTGCTGCTGTATCTAGCGGCAACCAATCAAGTTGTTAGTGCTGCATTAGTGGCGGAGAGGGAGGCGGATGATGAGCCAGCAACCACGACAGATGCATCCAGCGACAAAAAGGCGGCTTCACCGACAAGCTCTGGTCCCAACAAAGATGGATCTGCGTAGGCGTGTAAGGAGATGCAGAAGAGAATGGTGCAGCGCCCAGTTTACTTTGTCAGCTCCCTTCTGCAGGGGGCTAGGTCAAGGTACTTTGGTGTGCAGAAATTGCTTTTCGGCCTTCTCATGGCCTCAAGAAAGCTGCGCCATTACTTCCAAGCACATGAGATCACAGTTGTCACTCGTTTTCCGCTGAAGAGGATACTACAGAATCCAGAAGCAACAGGCAGGATTGTCGAGTGGGCACTGGAACTGTCAAGCTTTGGCCTCAAGTTTGAAAGCACTTCAACTATCCAAACAGAGCATTGGCAGAGTTCATAGCAGAGTGGACGCCAACACAAGATGAAGAAATTCCAGAAACGAGCATCCCCGTCAAGGAAGCAAGCAAAGAGTGGCTGATGTACTTTGATGGTGCCTTCTCGCTGCAAGGCGCCGGTGCGGGAGTGCTACTTGTTGAACCCACTGGAGAGCACCTCAAGTACGTAGTCCAGATGCACTTTCCCAAGGAGCAAGCAACGAACAATATCGCAGAGTATGAAGGTTTGCTTGCCGGTCTCAGGATCGCAGCAGACCTTGGGATCAAGAAGCTCATTGTCAGGAGTGACTCACAGCTTGTCGTCCGCCAAGTGAACAAGAATTATCAGAGTCCATTGATGGAAGCTTACGTCGATGAAGTGAGAAAGCTAGAAGAGCACTTTGACGGCCTGCAAATGGAACATGTTCCAAGAGCTCAGAACGACATTGCTGATGGTCTGTCAAAGTGCGCCGCACTAAAGTTACCTGTGGAACCAGGGATCTTTGTGCTCAAGTTGACTCAACCGTCTGTAACACCATCAACTGGACAGAGCAAGAAGAGGAAGTTGGTTTCTGGTGACCATTTTCCGGCAGAGCTCCCCGAAGCCGCCGCCAAGAAGGTCCCCAAGATCAACACCAAGAGTGCTGAGGAGCAGTCTGCTCTGGCAAGCCCTAGGGTTTGTTCCGTTGAAGCAGACGCTCCCGACAAGTTTTGCTCCGGCAAGCTTGCCGGGGGATATCAAGCTCCGGCTAAAACGCAGGTTCTCGCCGTCGAAGTGGATGTTCCCGCAGCAGCAGATGTGCCTTTAGTCCTTGTTGTCGAGCCGCAAGCTCCAGCATGGGCACAACAGATTGTCCGTTTCCTCCAGACAGGAGAACTTCCTGAAGAGCAAGAAGAAGTGGAAAGAGTAGCCCGGCAGTCAAGTATGTACAAGTTTGTCGACAACACACTGTACAGAATAAGGCTCAACAGTGTGAAATTGAAGTGTATTCACCGGGAAGACAGACAAAAGCTGTTGGCAGAGATACATGGAGGCATATGTGGTCACCACATTGGCGCAAGAGCACTTGCCGGCAAAGCGTTCCGGCAAGGTTTCTTTTGGCCGACAGTCCTCCAGGATGCAACTGCACAAGTAACCAAGTGTGAAGCGTGCCAGTTCCATTACAAGCAGATACACCAGCCAGCTCAAGCTCTCCAGACGATCCCTTTATCCTGGCCATTTTCGGTCTGGGGGCTCGATATCCTCGGCCCCTTTCCCCGAGCTGTCAGGGGCTTTGAGTACTTGTACGTTGCAATCGACAAGTTCACAAAGTGGCCGGAAGTGGAGCCAGTGAGGAAGGGGACAGCACAGTCAGCAGTCAAGTTCTTCAGGTCGATTGTTTGCCGTTTCGGGATCCCTAACAGGATCATCACCAACAACGGCACACAATTCACGAGCCACACCTTCATGCAGTACGTCCAAGATCTTGGCGCCAAGGTTTGCTTCGCTTCTGTTGCTCATCCAAGAAGCAACGGTCAAGCGGAGAGGGCAAATGCTGAAGTGCTGTGCGGGCTCAAGACCAGAACTTTCGACAGGCTGCACAAGTGCGGAAAGAACTGGATTGAGGAGCTGCCGGTGGTTCTTTGGTCGATCAGGACGACGCCAAATCGAGCCACTGGCCAGACACCTTTCGCTCTAGTCTATGGAGCAGAGGCAGTTCTCCCCACGGAACTCGTATACGGGTCGCCTCGAGTGCTCGCTTATGATGAGCTTGAGCAAGAGCAGCTGCGACAAGATGACACGCTGCTCCTTGAGGAAGACCGTCTTCAGGCTGCTGTACGAGCTGCTCGATACCAGCAAGCTTTGCGCCGCTACCATACCCGCAAAGTGAAGGCCAGAAGTTTCGAGGAAGGCGACCTTGTTCTTCGGTGCGTTCATTCCGCCAAGAATTCCAACAAGTTGACGCCGAAGTGGGAAGGCCCTTATCGGGTGAGACAAGTCACTAGGCCTGGCGCTGTCCGCCTTGAGACCAAAGATGGCATTCCGGTGAGCAACTCCTGGAACATTGAGCATCTTCGTAAGTTTTACCCGTAGGGCGCGGTTGCCGGAACCTGTTCCGGCAACCACCTTTTGTACAAGTCTTGCCGATGTTGCATGTAATCCTTCGTACAAAGCCGGGCGCAGACCCCGTGCATAAATAAAGCTCATGTGCCCCGCACATCTTGTCAATTCCATGCTTTCTGCTTTTTTCGCATGTATTATCTGACACTTTGTGCAGCACCAACCCCCGGTAAGCAATAACAAGCTGTAAGGCTCCATATCTTTATTTTCTCTTCTTTCTCTTTCTCAAAGGAAGGAAGGTTCCCTCGCACACAAGTTTGCCGGGGGGGAGGAGAAGATAATGATGTGGACCAGGCGTCGTTCAAGGTGTTCTCGTCTTGCCGGGAAGCGAACGACAGAAAAGCTAAGTTGCCAAAGTTTGAGCAATCAGTTTTTAAATTTTTTAAGTTATCTTCCTCGAACGACCGCGCTTTGTATGGAAAACCTGTGCGCGGAGGAACCAACTCGTAGCTAGTTGCGCCCTTACTTTGTTTCGAGTCCACTCAACAACTTAAGTGAGCTGCCACTAGTTGTGACAAGGTTTCTTATCAGTAGCGGCACCGCCAGCAGGCTGCTGACGTCCCGCACTCAGCGCTCGTGGCTCAGGTGCCTGCGCCGACAAGTTCCCTAAAAGCGTAGGGCAAAAACATACAAAGGAAGGAATCAAGTAAAGGAAATAACATAGCGATAGATACCCAAAATTGAGTTATATTACAAGATAGCTTGTCGCAGCTCTAACAGATTGTTTTCATAACATGACCAGCAGCGACAAAGAGAAAACGGGCGGCCTAATCTACGCGATCGCCCTCAACCCTCTTGATCCCGCTCACCTTGTCCATAATGGGTGTGACAAGGGCCTTGAGCGCTTCCAGATCAGCATCCGGTGGCAACGACCTAAGGACGTTGGTGAGGTTGAGGCCTGGGTTGCGGAAGGCCACCTTCACCAGCACCTTCTGAAGAGCTCTCGCGCAGATCTTGCGCGACTCGTCGGCCAGCTGCTTTGGGATCCTCTCCCGGAGTCGCTGGAGGGCCGTCGCCATGCCTTTGAAGAACAAGCTGAGCTTGGCGCTGGGTGGGAGGTGCTCATCGGAGGAGTACCCGAGATCCTCCATCCCCAGCTGCGGCTGCTCCCCGTCGATGGTGGCGGCAACATCCACTAGACCCTCCGTCCAGTGCTCCACATTCTCCCTGAAGGTGTTCTGGGCGGCAGCAGCACTCGCCAGCAGCGCCTCGTTGGCCTTGATCTCCTCCTTCAAGGCCGCCTCCTGCTTCCTGACGCCGTCCAGCGTCTGGGTCAAGGTAGCCAGCTTCAGCTCGAGATCTGCATTAGAGTCCTTGGCGGCGCTAAGCTCCTGGCCCCTCTCGGCGAGATGACCCTGCAGCTCGCCAAGGGTGAGGGCGTCCATCTCACGCTCACGCTTGAGCGCAGCAAGCTCCTCGCCACTCGCTTTGAGACCAGCCTCTAGCTGCGCCACCTTCGTCTCCAGCTCCTTCTTGACGGCCTCGGCAGCTGCGGCAGCATCCTTTGCTTCCTTGAGAGCCCCGCCAATTGATTGCTCACGCGCGGCAAGTTCCTCCTCGTGGCTGTCAAGGTTAACCTTCCGCTGCGCCAGCTCACCTTCTTGCGCAAACAGCTTCTCGGCGGCAAGTCGCTGTTGCTCCTCAGCTTCGGCCTTCTCGAGGAGGAAGGCTTTCCGCTCCTCGGCAAGTTGCTCCCGCTCCTCTGCCAAGGCCCGGAGAGCTTCCTGGCGAAGACCCCGGAGCTCCTCCACGCGCTTCTCGATGTCCACTCCCGCCTTCGCGAACGAGCGCCTCTCGGGACTCCAACTTGGCTTGTCGGGCGCGGTAGAGCAACATCAGCCTCCGCAGCAGCCGCTCTTCCTCAGGCTCGTCACTGCTGCTGCTCGGCGCGTCAACAAGCGTCAGCCCAGCGGAGGCAAGCACTTCTCCATCCAGGATTTCTCCTTCAACCGGCGCCCTGGAGCTCGACACCCAGGGGAGCTTGATGAAGATGCCATCACCGGCCTTCAAATAGGCGCCGGGCTGGGGCTCTTCGGAGCTAGCGCTGCAGCAGCGGCGGAGGGATCGGCGGTCGGCGTAGCGCCTGGCGCTCCTGCGGCCTTAGGGCCGTCAGTGAGATCGCCGGACCCCTCGCCAGTTTCTGCGGCGGCAGCCTTGGCGGCCTCTTCGCCGGCGGGATCATCAGCGCCGGCTCCTTCTTTGGTGGCAACGGCGTCGTCGGTGTCGCCGCGCGCGTCCTCCTCGCCGGCGACCTCGGTCTCCATTTGCTCCGTGACAGATGGATCAGAAGACCGGAGGAGGGAGAAAAGTCAAGCGAATATTCAAAAATAAAATTAGGAGAAGAAGAACTCAAGGGCAGTTTTCAAGCAAGAAGGATTACCAGCACTAGGATCTGTGGTCGTGGTCTCAACCACCGGAGGGTCGCTGGTGATGTCCCTTGCCGGAGAACTGTCCCTTCCCGGGGAATCCTCCCTTGGCGGTGTAGTCGAAGCAGATGGCGCGTCGGGAGCGGCTTCCGGCACTCCTGGTGAGGCTGCTCTGCTCCTACACAAACCAGCAGTCAGATACCAGCAAAGAAAGAGCAACCATGCGCGCCTAACAACAGGAAGTAAACCATATACGTACGATGGGGGCTGCGCTGGGGGCTGCTTTGAGGAGTAGTTGCCGGGTCCGGCAAGGTGGTCTCGGGCACGTCCCCTGTTGTCACGGTGGGTTCGTCCTCGATGACAATCACCGGGGCCTTGGCTCTCTTCGCTGCTCTCTGGGCCAGAGTCCTGAAAAGGAAAGGGTTCAGAGTAAAGCAAATCAGATACAAGATAAAACAGCAACAATTGAAGAACTACAAGTACAACAGAGAATCTTACTCTTCTTCTTCTTCCTCGTCGGAGCTGAGCGTAGAGAGGTCGAAGTCCGACCCACCTTCGGCGCGACGAGGCGGAGGAGTAGTTTCCCTTGGGCGCTTGGCGGGAGCTGGAGCAGTGGATCGGGAAGACCCCGCTCCAGTTGCCGCAGCAGCGTGAGGTGCTCCCGCGGCAACGGTGCTTGCCGCGGTGGAGCGCATCGCGCGGTGCGGCGGCTGTTGTGTGGGGACCCCGACTCCTAAGTCGTGATCACCGAATGCACGTGTACAGTGATCCCAGAGATCAATGCTCACTGAACACACAGAAGCTGAATAATAAGAGTCTTACACCCATACATACCGTATTACACAAGTAGGACCATTATGGTTGAGCCTTGAGTATAACATCGCAGCGGAAATCTTCGTCGATAACTTGGACCCATGCCATCTGCCTTAACCCTACAGGCATTCTGACTGGGAAACGTCCTAGCTCGCATGTTCGTCACCGAAGTATTCTTCATCATATCCTATTCTTTCATGCCTGGCCAATAAAATAACCAGTGGCAAGCCAATGAGTACTTTGAATGTACTCGCAAGCAACCCATGTTTTGGTTCAAGATACAACAGTGCATGATATAGGTAAATTTTTGCAGAAAGCTAGTTTTGAGTGCAATGACATGTTCAACAACTTGTAAGACATGCATCAGGAGAATTCAAGTAACCACGAGGACAGGTTACAGATATCAACATAAATAGAGTGGGCACCAACCCAACTCAATCATGTCAAGTCCTTTGACTTGACCCAAGTAGTTTTATCAACTCACACACACACGATTGTAAAACTCTGGACATAGTTTAAGCAGCACCGCCCAACCGTCCTTGACCGTGGACACGGCTATTCGAATAGTTTTACACTCTGCAGAGGTTGCACACTGTACCCACAAGATCCAGGGAACTTCCGTGTCATCCACGACCCGCGATACCTCAAGTACCCGGGGTAAGCACCCGATCACTACCTTTCCCTAGACGACACTAACATGGAGTCCACTCGATTGGTAGTAACCCCCGTGCCCAACATTTCACATCATAAAGTTGTGGAGCCTCGCTCCCATATTCATCACATACCACAAGCACGGGGTACCAACGGTGTGTCCGGTGCCCTGTGAAAATAGTCATGGCCGCCCTACCTGGCATGACCCCATCCCGAGAGAGAGCACCAACTCTCCCCCGTCACTAGTAATGCGGGCTCAAAGCTAGTATCGACCTAGGTAATCAATAATGCCCTTTCCCATATAAGGGTAGAGTGGTTGCGCATGTAAGGTTGGGACAGTCATCAAATCTTAAATTTAATCCGTTTTCGAAAACAACACACACACTTGCCTCGGTACACCACTTCGCCATCAAGTGGTTACCCATCTCATCATCTCCCTCGGGCATAAGTGGCACCCGACGGGGTTTTCAAAAAAGTCTTTTGAAAATACTTTGTCTCCATCACCATGCATATTCCCGTCCCTTTTTGCATAGCACTACTTTAGCATCCTATCTACTCCCACCGGCATAACCCTCATAAGAAGGTAGGGTCACGCACAATGCAAGTATCAACGAGGAAGTAATAGAGGCAACCAACCCACGTGGTTCACCATCTCATCATGATTCCGATGCAACAATAATAAAGAGCTATATGACATGCATAAAAAGGGTTTCATAGACATGGTCAAAGGGCTGCTTGCCTGTTTCATCAGAGTCTTGAAATCTTCTGGTCCTTCTCCAAATACTCCGTCTACTTCATCAACTAACGTCGAAACAAACACAATGAGCAACACAACAAGGCAGGAAATAAAAGTGCTCTAAAAATATGAGTTGGACTTTTCTGGGATACCTCTGGTCATATGAGGGATGACCAAAGTGGTTTCATTAGGATTTGATCAATGGACATCTCTGAACATTTCAATATGATGGAATCAAGGGATTAATGGGTTTGCAAGAAGTGTACAGAAATATATTTGTGAAAAATGTGCAAAGGCACCCATTTAACAAAGGATGATTTTAGAAGCATCTAGGAATTGGTTTCTCTCGATTTGGAGTTCAAATGAATATCCTATGATTTTGCAAAGTTGGCTATATATAAAGAAATAGACCATTATTTGAGGTGATACAGAAAGTATTAGTAAAAATGTTCAAAAACTAAGTTTTGAACTTATAGACATGTAGGATTTTGAATCATGGAGTTTGGATAAAAAATGGGCTCTCTGTGATTTTCTAAAGTTCATCATAGAAATAGGAAAAATAGGGTTTGGTAAATATTTGTGAAGAAAAGTTCTCTGGAAAAATGTGCATGTTGCATCACCAGGTAGATCATGATTTATAGTGTCATTAGAAATTTGAATCATCAAATTTGGAGTCCATTTGAATTGTTTATGGATTTTACAAGTCTATAGAAAAAGAAAAAGGAAAGGGGAAAGGGTTGTACCCTTATCCAGCGCACTGGGCACAGTTTAGCAGTGGGCCGGCCCAGTGGCTCGGCTGGACGGCAGAGGAGGCGACGTCGATGGCGGTTTTTCGGAAGTACGCCAACGCGCGAGGAAAGCGGATCCGGCCGAAGCCGTCTCCACTTAAACGAGCGGGGCCCAGCCGCTTGGTCGCCGACACGCGGGCCCCCACGCCAGCTGGCGGGGCGGTCGTCCTCTACCTCCTGCTCGAGACAGAGCAGGGGAGGCAGAGCGCATGCTGGCGCTTGTCCGGCGATAGCCGGCGCCTCCGGCCGTCTCCCGCGGCGCTCTCCCTATGGGCGAGCTCAGCGCGGAGCGGCGCATCCGCTGGTGCAGGTCACGGCCGCCGGAGGGGGCCGAGGTGGCCGCAACTTTGACGGTGGTGGGGGGAGGTCATCGGCCATCTGTGGTTCTCGGCGATCGAGCATCCCTGCAACGGTTCGAGGAGGTGGGGAGGTTGGCCGGACTACGGGGAGCCTTTGTGTGGAGAAAAAGGAGGGAGGTGAGCTCGGCGTTGCTCGAATTTGAGCGAGCCGAAACGGCGGCCGTGCGGTGGTAGGAGGAGAAGGGAGGCACGGGAGGAGGAGTGGGTTGGTCCGGGGGTGCAAGGGAGGGAGATAGATCCAAAGGAGTGGAGAAGGGACTCGGGGGTGACCTTAAATATAAGGGGGCGAGGTGCACCGTGGCTCGTGCGCCGGCGAGCTCCTAGCCATTGCTGGAGGCCACGGGGGCGCGCGTGGGCGTGTCTAGGGTGTTCGTGGGGTTGGTCTAGGCTAGAGGAGGGGAGAGAAGGAGCTGGGAAGGGCCAGGGTGCCGCGCGTGTGAGGCCGCCCATTGGAGCTCTCGGGCGGCCGGCGCGCGTGTGAGCAGAGGCAGCAGGAGGGAGAAGGAGGAGGGGGACCAGGCCATGGCGTGTCGCGGACGCCGAGGCGCGTCGACTGGCGCGCTTGGGCGGCCCGAGGTGGACGGGAGTGCGGCGGCAGGGCTCGGCCGCTACTGTAGCGCGCTCCAGAGCAGGCTTTTGGCCGGCATGAGCGCGTTTTGCGCGCTCTGCCATGTCCACTTGCGTCTGGAGTGTGTGGGGTGATGGGCTAAAGCCTGGGGAGAGCCTTGGATGCTCTGGAATGCCAAGGAGGGAGAGAGAGGCTGAGAGAGAGGGAGAATGTTGTTGCCCAGAGAAGAAAAATGGGGTTCTAACCCCCTTAATCATGGCTCCTCGGGCAGGGAAAGATGCAGGTGGTAGAGGGGGACCAGATGAGGCTGTGGGAAAAAGTTGAGCTCACGGAGATTAGTGGAAATGGCCAAAACAGGCATTTTATGTTTCTGCCAGAAGGTGTTGGATGGTGGTTTGGGAAAGTAGATGATCTCCATTTGCCATGAGACTCCACAGGGTGAAATGTCACATATAAATAGGGCCTCCCACCAATTTTGAGCTCATTTGGGCAAAGTTGCCAATGCAACTTTGTAAACCCTAAAAATCAACAGAAATGGACTTCCCAAGATTTAGTCATGCAAACCTATTCTCCTTGATGCACCACTTGGTGTAGTGTCATCACATGTGGTTTTGAACATGTCCTCAAAAGTTGAGATCAAAAGGAGAAAGTTTCCAATGTAGAGTTGTTCAAATTTGGTTCTGGACAGGAAGGGTTTTGGGGCACTTTGATCAAGTTAACTTGTTCTCCAACTTGTGCCATTTGGTATAGATTAATTATTAGACCATTTGAGCATGTTCACAAGGTTTGAGAACATTTGGACATGTTTGGCAATGTAAAGTTGCTCAAACTTCAAAATGGACAGAAATGGTTTTGAGGGGATTTCATGGAGTTATACTATTCTCCATGATATGAGACTTGGCAATATCATCTAATATGTCATATGTGACATGCTAGAATTTTCTTGGAATTTTTGGAGAATATTTCCTTTGTAAATATTTCAAAATCTTGAAATACCCAGAAAGGGTTTTTGAGGGATTTGACCAACATTTTGAACATGACCATGTGTTGAAACTCTTATATATGGACAATATATGTCCACTGATTTTCTCTAGATTTTTGTCAAATATTTTTGAAACAATAAAATAATTTTTCCCTATTAAAGACCATTTCTGGCCTTAAGAAAAAGATTTTAAATAAAATAGGAAAATAACTTTTAAAATTATATTTTTGTGGTTTCTGGGTAACCTATATCTAATAGGAGTCAAATATATTTTTGGAAAGATTTTTGCTGCCCTTAATTAAGTACTTGCAGTGCAAACCTCAATTCAGGGGTTTTGGGA
The DNA here is from genome assembly GCF_002162155.2 of Triticum dicoccoides. NCBI lineage: Eukaryota > Viridiplantae > Streptophyta > Magnoliopsida > Poales > Poaceae > Triticum > Triticum dicoccoides. Next base: position 205,519,453 of record NC_041389.1, on the reverse strand, counting down.
AAACTAATTTGTGAAAATACTTTTTGGCCAAATTATTTTTGTAAGAAAATACTATATTGCTCTATACACATGGCATGATCGTTGGGAAAAGGTTTTGGATCAAGGAGATGAAGTATAGGAGTTGGAGGATTTATTTGATTTTTAGAGCACTTGCAAACAGCAAACAAAAATCCAATCAAGCAAAGTCCAAAACACTCAAAAGTTTTTGCCAAAACACATTTTATCATGATTCATTAGCTTAAGTGTTGTGGCATGAAAATCAGGGTGTGACAGAGCTACCCCCCTTACAAGAATCTCGTCCCAGAGATTCCCGAACTAGGCGCGGAAAGGAGTATGGAAACTTGGATTCGGGGTAGTCTTCACGTCCTCATACTGCTTCTGCTTCTGTTTGGTGCTCCATTGAACTTGAAGTACTTGATGGTGTGGCTTCGTGTATGACGTTCTTCTCGATCCAAGTTCCTAAGGGGTTTCTTGCGGTGGTCATATTGGGCTAGAGGTCGATGGCTCGGTGATCGATGTCCTTGTAGAGACCGGGCTAGTTAGGAAGTTGGAAACACCTCCGGGGTTGTGATGCATGGAAAGCGTTGTGCACATCAGGCAACTCAGGTGGAAACTCCAGCTAGTAACTGTCTTCTCTTCATCTTGTAGTGATCTCGGAGGGGGTTGTTAAATTTTGGAGTGATCTCGAAGGGGGCCGATGAATCTTGGTGTGGGTCTCCTTGTCATGGAAATGCTTGGTTCCTTAGAGAGAAGTGGCCCGTAGATATGCCTGGTCTTCGATGCGGAAGTATACTCCTTGAAGATGGTGGTTTGTGTAGTTCTTCCTCCTTGGCATGGCGGTCTTCAAATGTTCCTTGACCAGTTGAATGACTCTTCTTCCGTCTTTGGTAGACAAGTAGGACAACTATCTTGTCTAAGTACTCCATGAAGACGTTGTTCATGGGGTACATAAAATAGGCTGGGGAATTAGTGGTGGTCACGCTTGAGTATGGTCCAAGGTGTTCTTGATCTAGAGTCATGACCCACAGTCATGGTCCGACCATGTTGTAGCTTGGTAGGGCTTAAGGGTTCCAAGGATTCTAGGGTGCGAGTGAACGTTCATCCTTGAGCACAATTCCTGAGATGCCAATTGTTCTACCTAGTCCTCCAAACAGATCACCTTATACTGCTGAAAGCATCATCTCGTGTAGGTCAACTCCAATCATCACTCATGCTATTCATATCCTCATGACTCTTGAGAGGAGGTCTAACAAAATCATATATGTCCATGATCCCCAAACTCATATGTATGGCTACCCCTAAAAATCCATGGGTAGAGCATATAAGCTGCTAAGCTTGAATTTAATCACCACAATCCAAGTGCTCAGTCTATTGACCCAAGGTCCATGATAAAGCATCTCTATCCTAAGGAAACACGTCGTAAGCCACTCCAAGATCTTGTTTCCTTCCTATGAATCAACTCCAATAGCCCATCACTACACAATCCATTAATTCTACAAATCCAATGTTTATGGTGTTCCACATGATTTGCTAAAGTCCTTTAGTCCCCAAATACTTGAAAGGGCTTCCTTGCTATAGTCAGTCCACCAATTTCCATTATCATGGTCATGTAACCTCCAACCTCAAGCTTATATAGATCCCTAAATCATCCCCGACACTTAATCCAATCTCTTAGTTTATTGTCCACCGAGAAACATGGTATCATAATCAAGATCATCAATCTAAATCCAATTTACTCTGAACCATGTAGACTTACTCAGCATCTATACTCAACTAGGATCACCTATTTAAATCCAAATCTCTTGTCCAACGAGGGATCCTACATGTTTCCCTCAAGTTATTTACGTAATATCAACTATATGCTATCAATACCATCAAGTCAAATCCTTGCACTTCCAGGAGTTCAGCTTGCGATCATAATTGTCCTATAAATCCAATTTACTCAGGGGTAATGAAAGCTATGCTACTCTATATTAATGACCCCACCAAGTTCATCTACCAACATGAAAGCCTCATAATCCACCAAATAGTCTCGGACGATTCCTCAAAGTCATTGATATAAACTCACCAAGTCATTTGTCCTTTGCTCCTATATCCTCAGATTGGTCTTCCCTATGGCATCGTCAGTTTTGGTGCTATCTTAGGATGATAATGTGCTCGTTCGCTATGTCCACTAGTTCCCTAATGAACCCAGTGATAAGCAAGGTTACGGAGGCTTAACAGGTTCTCTTGCACTTCTGTGGGTTAAGCACATGGTTAAGGATTCGAGCTGGGGTATCTTATGAAGTCTCGAAGGGTCTAGGAATGGGTTTCTAGTCTTGAGGTGTAAATATACGGGGTTGTACTTGGTCGAGGAGGTTGTAGCAAAAGGTTTCAGTGCTTGTTGGTCGCCGAGGTGGAATCCTTGGTGCATATTGTCTTGCTTGTCTTCAGTTGAGGAGAGAGATGAGAGGGAAAAGTAGCATAGAGGAGGGGAGTGCCTAAAGGGGGTTCTATAGTGCAAGTGCAACAAACAGGTGCAAAAAGGGCCAAACAGAAAAAGCAAGGTAAGGAAGGTGATATAGTCGCATACTTTTCGCTTAGGGCAAAAGTGCGACCTATATCAAAACACAAACAAATAAAAACAAGCAACACTCAACATGGTTCTATTCGAACTACCATACGGACTCGACTGCGCATAGGGGGTACACGACTCATCCTACCCTAGGGGTTCTCGGACTCAGTAGTCGTGCCTTGTGCCTCATGCAGTCTTCTGAGTTTTCCTCAGGTGTTGCTACGTCTCTTGTAGTTGTTCGATGAAACAATCTGGGTTGAGCCTGAAGATTCTTCAACAACTTCTCGCCTGTTGAAGGGATGGGGTGAAGGTGGCTCCTCGTAACTGGCATTGACTTGGTCTTCTATTGTCTTCTTAATCACGACGATCCCTTTTTGCATTCTAAGGCATCAGCAGTTCCGGGTGGCACTCCTTTATGCAATGTCATTAACAAGGCGTAATAGAGGCCCAATCTGTCGGACACATTGTTGACAATATCGTCACCGACAGCGGGGGATGAAGAGAACCATTTTCCTGCTCACTATAGTGAGGCGGACCAAATGGCTAGGTTCTCATCCACCGGTGGTTGCCGATACAACAACGGTAGTGACAGGGTTACTATATTAGTGATGTATATCATGATCTTGCATATCCTATGCCCTGATCATCGTAGGCTAAGGTTGCATCATCTTGGGGTAGTGTCAAGGGTGTCACCATCTCCTGCGTCTTCAGGTCCTCATTCCTCGAGGATATATCTTCTGTTAGTATCGTCTTGTTGTGATGTCGCCAATCTTGTGTTTAGGAGATGTGGGTGAATGTCTGGCAAGGCATCTTCCTTCTAGATTATCCACGAGGATTACAAGGAATCCAGTGGTCAGGGGCATAAGGGTTCTAGCGACAAAAGGTTTTGAAGGGGAAGAGATCAATAAGGAAAGTATACCTTAGTTTTCGAAAAACTGAGAAGGGAAGAGAAGTATGGATAGTTTTGAAAACTAGTAATAGTTTTGGAAATAGCTTTACCCTAACTAACGACCATGCTAACTAAGGCTTCCTACAGTCAGGATGGCTCTGATACCAGCTCTGTGGGGACCCCGACTCATAAGTCGTGATCACCGAATGCACATGTACAGTGATCCCAGAGATCAATGCTCACTGAACACACAGAAGCTGAATAACAAGAGTCTTACACCCATACATACCGTATTACACAAGTAGGACCATTATGGTCGAGCCTTGAGTATAACATCGCAGCGGAAATCTTTGTCGATAACTTGGACCCATGCCATCTGCCTTAACCCTATAGGCATTCTGACTGGGAAACGTCCTAGCTCACATGTTCGTCGCCGAAGTATTCTTCATCATATCCTGTTCTTTCATGCCTGGCCAATAAAATAACCAGTGGCAAGCCAATGAGTACTTTGAATGTACTCGCAAGCAACCCATGTTTTGGTTCAAGATACAACAATGCATTATATAGGTAAATTTTTGCAGAAAGCTAGTTTTGAGTGCCATGACATGTTCAACAACTTGTAAGACATGCATCAGGAGAATTCAAGTAACCATGAGGACAGGTTACAGATATCTACATAAATAGAGTGGGCACCAACCCAACTCAATCATGTCAAGTCCTTTGACTTGAACCAAGTAGTTTTATCAACTCACACACACACGATTGTAAAACTCTGGACATAGTTTAAGCAGCACCGCCCAACCGTCCTTGACCATGGACACGGCTATTCGAATTGTTTTACACTCTGCACAGGTTGCACACTGTACCCACAAGATCCGGGGAACTTCCGTGTCATCCACGACCCGCGATACCTCAAGTACCCGGGGTAAGCACCCGATCACTACCTTTCCCTAGACGACACTAACATGGAGTCCACTCGATTGGTAGTAACCCCCGTGCCCAACATTTCACATCATAAAATTGTGGAGCCTCGCTCCCATATTCATCACATACCACAAGCACGGGGTACCAACGGTGTGTCTGGTGCCCTGTGAAAACAGTCATGGCCGCCCTACCTGCCACGACCCCGTCCCGAGAGAGAGCACCAACTCTCCCCCGTCACTAGTAATGCGGGCTCAAAGCTAGTATCGACCTAGTTCATCAATAATGCCATTTCCCATATAAGGGTAGAGTGGTTGCGCATGTAAGGTTGGGACAGTCATCAAATCTTAAATCTAATCCATTTTTGAAAACAACACACACACTTGCCTCGGTAGACCACTTCGTCATCAAGTGGTTACCCATCTCATCATCTCCCTTGGGCATAAGTGGCACCCGACGGGGTTTTCGAAAAAGTCTTTTGAAAATACTTTGTCTCCATCACCATGCATATTCCCGTCCCTTTTTGCGTAGCACTACTTTAGCATCCTATCTACTCCCACCGGCATAACCCTCATAAGAAGGTAGGGTCACGCACAATGCAAGTATTAACGAGGAAGTAACAGAGGCAACCAACCCACGTGGTTCACCATCTCATCATGATTCCGATGCAACAATAATAAAGAGCTATATGACATGCATAAAAAGGGTTTCACAGACATGGTCAAAGGGCTGCTTGACTGGTTCATCAGAGTCTTGAAATCTTCTGTCCTTCTCCAAGTACTCCGTCTACTTCGTCAACTAACGTCGGAAACAAACACAATGAGCAACACAACAAGGCAGGAAATAAAAGTGCTCTAAAAATATGAGTTGGACTTTTTTGGGATACCTCTGGTCATATGAGGGATGACCAAAGTGGTTTCATTAGGATTTGATCAATGGACATCTCTGAACATTTCAATATGATGGAATCAAGGGATTAATGGGTTTGCAAGAAGTGTACAGAAATATATTTGTGAAAAATGTGCAAAGGCACCCATTTAACAAAGGATGATTTTAGAAGCATCTAGGAATTGGTTTCTCTCGATTTGGAGTTCAAATGAATATCCTATGATTTTGCAAAGTTGGCTATATATAAAGAAATAGACCATTATTTGAGGTGATACAGAAAGTATTAGTAAAAATGTTCAAAAACTAAGTTTTGAACTTATAGACATGTAGGATTTTGAATCATGGAGTTTGGATCAAAAATGGGCTCTCTGTGATTTTCTAAAGTTCATCACAGAAATAGGAAAAATAGGGTTTGGTAAATATTTGTGAAGAAAAGTTCTCTGGAAAAATGTGCATGTTGCATCACCAGGTAGATCATGATTTATAGTGTCATTAGAAATTTGAATCATCAAATTTGGAGTCCATTTGAATTGTTTATGGATTTTACAAGTCTATAGAAAAAGAAAAAGGAAAGGGGAAAGGGTTGTACCCTTATCCAGCGCACTGGGCGCAGTTTAGCAGTGGGCCGGCCCAGTGGCTCGGCTGGACGGCAGAGGAGGTGACGTCGATGGCGGTTTTTCAAAAGTACGCCAACGCGCGAGGAAAGCGGATCCGGCCGAAGCCGTCTCCACTTAAACGGGCGGGGCCCAGCCGCTGGGTCGCCGACACGTGGGGCCCCACGCCAGCTGGCGGGGCGGTCGTCCTCTACCTCCCGCTCGAGACAGACCAGGGGAGGCAGAGCGCACGCCGGCGCTCGTCCCGCGATAGCCGGCGCCTCCGGCCGTCTCCCGCAGCGCTCTACCTATGGGCGAGCTCAGCGCGGAGCGGCGCATCCGCTGGTGCAGGTCACGGCCGCCGGAGGGGGCCGAGGTGGCCGCAACTTTGACGGTGGCGGGGGGAGGTCGTCGGCCATCCGTGGTTCTCGGCGATCGAGCATCCCTGCGAGGCAGCAGGAGGGAGGGAGGCCGCCCATTGGAGCTCTCGGGCGGCCGACACGCGTGTGAGCAGAGGCAGCAGGAGGGAGAAGGAGGAGGGGGACCAGGCCGTGGCGTGTCGCGGACGCCGAGGCGCGTCGACTGGCACGCTTGGGCGGCCCGAGCTGGACGGGAGTGCGGCGGCAGGGCTCGGCCGCTACTGTAGTGCACTCCAGAGCAGGCTTTTGGCCGGCATGAGCGCGTTTTGCGCGCTCTGCCGTGTCCACTTGCGTCTGGAGTGTGCTGGGTGATGGGCTAAAGCCTGGGGAGAGCCTTGGATGCTCTGGAATGCCAAGGAGGGAGAGAGAAGCTGAGAGAGAGGGAGAATGTTGTTGCCTAGAGAAGAAAAATGGGGTTCTAACCCCCTTAATCATGGCTCCTCGGGCAGGGAAAGATGCAGGTGGTAGAGGGGGACCAGATGAGGCTGTGGCAAAAAGGTGAGCTCACGGAGATTAGTGGAAATGGCCAAAACAGGCATTTTAAGTTTCTGCCAGAAGGTGTTTGATGGTGGTTTTGGCAAGCAGATGATCTCCATTTGCCATGAGACTCCACAGGGTGAAATGTCACATATAAATAGGGCCTCCCACCAATTTTGAGCTCATTTGGGCAAAGTTGCCAATGCAACTTTTGTAAACCCTAAAAATCAACAGAAATGGACTTCCCAAGATTTAGTCATGCAAACCTATTCTCCTTGATGCACCACTTGGTGTTGTGTCATCACTTGTGGTTTTGAACATGTCCACAAAAGTTGGGATCAAAAGGAGAAAGTTTCCAATGTAGAGTTGTTCAAATTTGGTTCTGGACAGGAAGGGTTTTGGGGCACTTTGATCAAGTTAACTTGTTCTCCAACTTGTGCCATTTGGTCTAGATTAATTATTAGACCATTTGAGCATGTTCACAAGGTTTGCGAACATTTGGACATGTTTGGCAATGTAAAGTTGCTCAAACTTCAAAATGGACAGAAATGGTTTTGAGGGGATTTCATGGAGTTATACTATTCTGCATGACATGAGACTTGGCAATATCATCTAATATGTCATATGTGACATGCTAGAATTTTCTTGGAATTTTTGGAGAATATTTCCTTTGTAAATATTTCAAACTCTTGAAATATCCAGAAAGGGTTTTTGAGGGATTTGACCAACATTTTGAACATGACCATGTGTTGAAACTCTTATATATGGACAATATATGTCCACTGAGTTTACCTAGATTTTTGTCAAATATTTTTGAAACAATAAAATAATTTTTCCCTATTAAAGACCATTTCTGGCCTTAAGAAAAAGATTTTAAATAAAATAGGAAAATAACTTTTAAAATTATATTTTTGTGGTTTCTGGGTATCCTATATCTAATAGGAGTCAAATATATTTTTGGAAAGATTTTTGCTGCCCTTAATTGAGTACTTGCAGTGCAAACCTCAATTCAGGGGTTTTTGGAAAACTAATTTGTGAAAATACTTTTTGGCCAAATTATTTTTGTAAGAAAATACTATATTGCTCTATACACATGGCATGATCATTGGGAAAAGGTTTTGGATCAAGGAGATGAAGTATAGGAGTTGGAGGATTTATTTGATTTTTAGAGCACTTGCACACAGCAAACAAAAATCCAATCAAGCAAAGTCCAAAACACTCAAAAGTTTTTGCCAAAACACATTTTATCATGATTCATTAGCTTAAGTGTTGTGGCATGAAAATCAGGGTGTGACATGTTGACTCGTCTACCGCCCCGCCACGTCCCTGGCCTTGCGAAGACGCCTTTTTGGTGGAGCTGGGGGCTCCGCTTGCGGCGAGCTGGCTGAAGGTGGGGAGGAGGAGGAGCCGATCGCGCCCTCGGCGGGCTCGCTCGACTCAGCTTCAGGCCCGGCAAGCTCTTCCTCGCCGGCAAGTTCTTCCTCGCCGGCAAACTCCTCTCGCTCGGCAAGGCTTGCCGCCTCTGCTGCCTCCGCCTCCTCAATGGTGAATCCAAACACGCCCGCGGCTGCGGCTGCCACCGCCTCTTCTAGCCTGGTGGCGATGCGCTGCATCTCATCGTCGGTGGTGTCGCGGGTGAGGCTCTTCTGTTCATTAGCGCGGACCGCCACTTTCACCAGGCTATCGAAGAACTCCTGCACGATGTCGTCGGCAGGCTCTTGCCAGGTTGGGACAATCCCATGCGAGTCACACAGCGGCATCATTGCACGGATGCGGTCGAGCGATGAGTTGTTGCACAGCAGCAAAACGTTCCTCGGCAACCTGAACGCTCCGGGATGTTCAGGATCATGCTTGAACAGCTCTAGGAGCATTGCGTCCAGTTCCAGGACGGTGAAGTTGAAGTTGAGGCCCGGGCGCAGCCTCATGATATCCGTCGCGTTTTAGAACTCCCAGGCGGGTCTCCTCCTCTCCTGCAGGGGGCGATGCGGCGGGGAAGGAAATCTGCGCCAACGGCGCCTACAGTCAGCCTGGCAAGCCTGAGGCGTAGGATCCTGGTGATGGCAATCTTCAGCCTAGCGTCCTCCGGGGCCACGCTGCTCCAATCGTTGCCGCGCACTACTGGGGCTTGGCGCTCGGCGGTGAATGGCTGCGGGTTCTCCTCGACAATCCAGCACCAATCTACTCTCCACTCGTCCCACTTGCTGCGGAGCTCGCCCTCCAGATAAGCGTCCTTCTTGCCGAGTCTCGAGATCCAGGCGATTCCGCCAGACAAGGGCTCTCCTCTCTCGACTCGGGGTATGAAGAAGTGGCGGAAGAGGGCTACATTTGGATGGATTCGGACAAAGTTTTCACAGAGATGCGCGAAAACTGCCACGGTCAGGACAGCATTGGGGGTGAAGTCAAGGAGGTGGAGCCCGTATGTGTTCATGATATCGCAAAAGAATTCAGAGGTAGGCAGGCAGAGCCCGCAGTAGAAGAACAGCACGAAGAAAGGGTATCCGATCGGAGCCAGTTTCGAGGCGGCGGCTGAGAGTACCTTCGTGCGCGGATGCGCTCGCGTCTCCGTCGACCAGAAGAGGTAGTAGTACTCCCTCAGCTCCTTCGCGGCAAGCTGGGGGGGGAGGTTGCCCGCTCCTTCGGCAGCGCCGCGAGCCGCTGCGTCTTGGCCGACTTCACGCCCTTCCCCTTGTCGGCTTTCGGAGCCATGGCGGAGGTGGTGGGGGAGATCGACGGCATTGGCGGTGCTAGTGGCGATGGGGGGCGGAGCGCTGCCCTCTTTCAGCTTTGGGAAGAAGGAGGGAGCGGCGGAGATTTCTGAGAATGGAGTAGCAACCGGCGAGATGGGCGAACTGCCCCTGTTTCCCCAGCTTATAAAGGGGGAGTGATGAGGACATGACTACCTTGGATATGACCAAAAATATTGCATATATGCATATTTGTCAGGTGATTTCTAGTGCAAACTATTCAATAATCTATTTATGTTATCCAGAACAAAAATACTTCACACACTTTTGTGTTTTGTCTAATTGCAGGTGTATGGGACATTTGTACAATCCACATATGAAGATAAGGAAGAAAGAGATGTTTATTTGCTGTCCAAAAAGTTCTCTCACGTCACTTTTGGCCCAAGAGAAGATAGAGTCCAAGTCTCTCACGTTCTGGATTCAGATTCGGACTGCACAGACATACCTGACTCAAAACGCACACAAGTTTTTCATACGGACTCCGAATTGGGTGATTCTTTTTTTGTTGGAAACTAGATTTCGTGCACTTTCCAACCCAATTGGAATCACCTTTAAATTCGTCCGGAGCGTTGAGTTGTGGACGAAATAATCTGATGCTGCAGCAGAATCCGAGTCAAACTACAAGTCCAAAGGTGTTACATCACCTCCACTTGGGCCCATTGGCCTTGTACGACCTAGATTTAGTTTTAGGCTGCCTTGGGACGTCCTCCCACCTCCTTGGCCGCCACCCCTTGCTCCTATATAAGTAGATCCATCTAGTAGCTTTTCCTTGGGATTTGTTTAGTTAAAAGTTAGCCATTGCAACTTCGTGTACTTCGTTTGTGTCCAACGACCAGACCAAGACCGCTTCCGGATCCCCACCATTATCAATACCTCATATATATTTGCAATATTCAGATTGCTTTATCATATTCTTGCTCGTTCTTCGATTGCTTGCAGGAATAGACCTTCGTGGTCAGGCTGACCGTGCTTCCGGCGTCGTCAGTAACCTCAGGAGATTGGTTTAGCGATTGCTAAGGCGCAACGTCGTGCACGTTTGTAGTCGGATTGTCAAAGTCATCTCCACCAAATCGATAGTTATCATCTCATCGAAAGATCGGGACCCTCGCTTCTATCAAGTGGTATCAGAGCTACTAATCATGACAGGATCCAGAGTTAATTCATGGGCTTTGTCGATCGCGGGAGACGTGCCACCACCTTTGCAAATACCACAACCGTCACGAGAGGTGCACAAACATCCAAATGCACATGATCAGGTTAATGTATCTATACCACCATTTAATGGCCGTTTTAAACCTGCTTTATATATTGAATGGGAGTTCGACATAAAAAATATATTTGCTTCCCATAATTTCGATGAACATAAAAAGGTTAAGGTTGCGGTTGGTTCTTTCACTGGTTATGCTTTGGTTTGGTGGAGTGAATATTGTCGGTTACACCCTGATTATATACCTACTACTTGGGATGATTTGAAACTTGCCATGCGACATACTTTCGTCCCTGCTTATTATACTCGTGACATGATTAAGAAGTTGCAACACTTAAAACAAGGTAGTGAAACTATAACAAAATATTATGATGATTTACAAACTACCTTGTTGCATTCCTCTTTAGAAGAAAGTGAAGATGATTTTATGGATAGATTTTGGGGAGGATTAAACCGTGATATTCAAGAGATACTAATTCATGAAGAGTGTTATCCTATGGACCATTTGTTTCATCTTGCTTGCAAAGTTGAACAGGAAATAAAACGACGTGTTGGCCACGAGGAAAACAAGCGCACGGTGCACATTCCAAGAGTTGATATGATTGTTCCTTCAACTACTAGGCATACTATGACAACCACATCCGTTGTTGTCAGGACTACATCACCTCCACCATGTGACACATCGCCCCCGAGAGTGGCTACATCATCTGAGTTGATCATAAGAGGTAATGACAAAGGTACTGATCTTCCATCTCTACATGAGAATGATGAATGCCTTGTCAATTTGAATGCACCATCTGATGAGCTACCCACTACTTTGATCACACCACCTATTTTAGAGGACTGCGTTGATAATTTGACTTTGCCATGTGATCAAACAACTGAAATACCAACAATTTTGAGTGCACCCATTGAATTAACTATTGATGCAAAAGAACCAATGTTTAATCATTTTGATATGACCTCTAATCTTGGTGATGATTCTGTGTTGAATGACTTATTGCATGTTTGCTTATTTAAGCATGTTGTAGCATGTAAATTTGATGCAAGTAAGGTTTATTCACCAATGTTGGGATGGTTTAATGATGAACATTGTCAATCTTTTGAAATGAATAAGAGCTTCACTTATATGTGCAAACTGAGTTGCAATATTTTCATGCCTTCTACTTCTTGTGCTAATTTTTTGGCTTTAGATTTTATGAACTATGCAAAAATCAAGGGGAGTAAAAATCAAGGGAAGTAAAAATGGATGACATATACATATACAACATGTACACCTTGTCTCTTTTGTTAGCCACATTTCAGATTAAGCAACGCCGAGGACGGCTTTATTTTTAAGAAGGGGAGGATGATGAGGACATGACTACCTTGGATATGACCAAAAATATTGCATATATGCATATTTGTCAGGTGATTTCTAGTGCAAACTATTCAATAATCTATTTATGTTATCCAGAACAAAAATACTTCACACACTTTTGTGTTTTGTCTAATTGCAGGTGTATGGGACATTTGTACAATCCACATATGAAGATAAGGAAGAAAGAGATGTTTATTTGCTGTCCAAAAAGTTCTCTCACGTCACTTTTGGCCCAAGAGAAGATAGAGTCCAAGTCTCTCACGTTCTGGATTCAGATTCGTACTGCACAGACATACCTGACTCAAAACGCACACAAGTTTTTCATACGGACTCCGAATTGGGTGATTCTTTTTTTGTTGGAAACTAGATTTCGTGCACTTTCCAACCCAATTGGAATCACCTTCAAATTCGTCCGGAGCGTTGAGTTGTGGACGAAACAATCTGATGCTGCAGCAGAATCCGAGTCAAACTACAAGTCCAAAGGTGTTACATCACCTCCACTTGGGCCCATGAGCCTTGTACGACCTAGGGTTAGTTTTAGGCTGCCTTGGGACGTCCTCCCACCTCCTTGGCCGCCACCCCTTGCTCCTATATAAGTAGATCCATCTAGTAGCTTTTTCTTTGGGATTTGTTTAGTTAAAAGTTAGCCATTGCAACTTCGTGTACTTCGTTTGTGTCCAACGACCAGACCAAGACCGCTTACGGATCCCCACCTTTATCAATACTTCATATATATTCGCAATATTCAGATTGCTTTTATCATATTCTTGCTCGTTCTTCGATTGCTTGCAGGAATAGACCTTCGTGGTCAGGTTGATCGTGCTCCGGCGTGGTCAATAACCTCAGGAGATTGGTTTAGCGATTGCTAAGGCTCAACGTCGTGCACGTTTGTAGTCGGATCGTCAAAGTCGTCTCCACCAAATCGGTAGTATCATCTCATCGAAAGATCGGGACACCTTGCCTCTATCAAGTGGTATCAGTTTTCAGGTTGCTCGGTGAGAATTTCCAGTTTTTCCTAGATTAGATTTATTTTCTTACCTATTGTCCAAGAAAAAGCCACAAAACAAAAGTTAGATCTATTCATCCTTTGTCCTAGCCAGACTGAGCCTTTGCAATTTTCTTTTCATTGTTTGCATTATTGAATTATCGGTTGCATCACCGTGTCGAGTTGCTGGTCTTAGTGTCTAGTTCCTTTAGAGTTTCGAGTTCTGTTCACATTAGTCACGCAGTCGCTGCATCATTATTCCATCCGCTGTCCACCATCCCATCCACCAATTTCCACCACGTGCTACGCACTGTTTATTGTCATAATCATAGTTGAGGTCACTCACATCTTCGCCTGATCGAATCTGCATCTTATCTAGTTTGTCTTGGAAAGAGGGAGAAAAAGAATATAAAGAAAAAAAAAAGAGAAAAAAGGAAAGAAAAAAAAAGAAAAAGAGGGAGAAGAAAAAGAAAAAAAAAGCGTGAGAAAAAAAAGAGAGAAGAAAAAAAAATTGGATCTATCTAGAATCAATCTCGTACCTGAATTCGGATTGGAATCTGTTTTGCGCACTGTTCAGTAAAACAGGTGTATCTTCCTCATACGAAGTCAGTTTTGGCTCCGTGAGTATTCAAATTGAATATAGCGACGAGCCGCATCTAAATAGTTGCAGAATCTAGTTCAATATTTGACACCTCAAAATCGGCTTCTAAATAGGTCTTTTTGCCCTCCGAAGTTCGTGAACACAACTTGTTCCAATTTTTCAGGCCAGTTTTAGAATTCTTTGACTCCTCATATCAACTCGGAATTGAGTGATTCTTTTTGCATTGGAAAGCTTGAGTTAGTAGCATTCTTTGAAAGAATTTATCAGAAAATTGTCTCAAACTTTTCAAGAGGAAAGTTGGAGAGAGAGTTGTTGTATATCCTGCTTGGCAGTTGTTTTTCATCATTATCTTCACTGCCGTTGTGATCTTCACTTATATCTTGCTGTCAAGAGCTACTTAGTATCCTTCATTGATGCTAGTTGTGCTACGCCGTGACCTCATTAGTGTTCTAGGCTCGCGTCTCTAGTCCGGTCTAGTCTAGGACCAGCACAGTACCGTCGTTGAGCGTTTATTCAACATTGCATCTTTGAATTGATTATTGCTAATCTTTTGCTACCATATATAGCCAACCCAGCTCCACATATTTCTACACCGTGTATACGTACGCTCCCCTGGCAATCGCTTTACTCAATATTCGGAGTTACTTGACACCGCTGGTTGCCGATCACCGCCTGCTGCATGGTAAGAACTTGTAAGACATTGATATTTGCTTTACTGTGAGCGTTTTACCACCACATCCTAGTAGTTATAGGAACATTATTTTTGGGTTTTGTTTCTTGTTCTACTAATCATGACAGGATCCAGAGTCAATTCATGGGCTTTGTCGATCGCGGGAGACGTGCCACCACCTTTGCAAATACCACAATCGTCACGAGAGGTGCACAAACATCCAAATGCACATGATCAGGTTAATATATCTATACCACCATTTAATGGCCGTTTTAAACCTGCTTTATATATTGAATGGGAGTTCGACATAAAAAATATATTTGCTTCCCATAATTTCGATGAACATAAAAAGGTTAAGGTTGCGGTTGGTTCTTTCACTGGTTATGCTTTGGTTTGGTGGAGTGAATATTGTCGGTTACACCCTGATTATATACCTACTACTTGGGATGATTTGAAACTTGCCATGCGACATACTTTCGTCCCTGCTTATTATACTCGTGACATGATTAAGAAGTTGCAACACTTAAAACAAGGTAGTGAAACTATAACAAAATATTATGATGATTTACAAACTACCTTGTTGCATTCCTCTTTAGAAGAAAGTGAAGATGATTTTATGGATAGATTTTGGGGAGGATTAAACCGTGATATTCAAGAGATACTAATTCATGAAGAGTGTTATCCTATGGACCATTTGTTTCATCTTGCTTGCAAAGTTGAACAGGAAATAAAACGACGTGTTGGCCACGAGGAAAACAAGCGCACGGTGCACATTCCAAGAGTTGATATGATTGTTCCTTCAACTACTAGGCATACTATGACAACCACATCCGTTGTTGTCAGGACTACATCACCTCCACCATGTGACACATCGCCCCCGAGAGTGGCTACATCATCTGAGTTGATCATAAGAGGTAATGACAAAGGTACTGATCTTCCATCTCTACATGAGAATGATGAATGCCTTGTCAATTTGAATGCACCATCTGATGAGCTACCCACTACTTTGATCACACCACCTATTTTAGAGGACTGCGTTGATAATTTGACTTTGCCATGTGATCAAACAACTGAAATACCAACAATTTTGAGTGCACCCATTGAATTAACTATTGATGCAAAAGAACCAATGTTTAATCATTTTGATATGACCTCTAATCTTGGTGATGATTCTGTGTTGAATGACTTATTGCATGTTTGCTTATTTAAGCATGTTGTAGCATGTAAATTTGATGCAAGTAAGGTTTATTCACCAATGTTGGGATGGTTTAATGATGAACATTGTCAATCTTTTGAAATGAATAAGAGCTTCACTTATATGTGCAAACTGAGTTGCAATATTTTCATGCCTTCTACTTCTTGTGCTAATTTTTTGGCTTTAGATTTTATGAACTATGCAAAAATCAAGGGGAGTAAAAATCAAGGGAAGTAAAAATGGATGACATATACATATACAACATGTACACCTTGTCTCTTTTGTTAGCCACATTTCAGATTAAGCAACGCCGAGGACGGCTTTATTTTTAAGAAGGGGAGGATGATGAGGACATGACTACCTTGGATATGACCAAAAATATTGCATATATGCATATTTGTCAGGTGATTTCTAGTGCAAACTATTCAATAATCTATTTATGTTATCCAGAACAAAAATACTTCACACACTTTTGTGTTTTGTCTAATTGCAGGTGTATGGGACATTTGTACAATCCACATATGAAGATAAGGAAGAAAGAGATGTTTATTTGCTGTCCAAAAAGTTCTCTCACGTCACTTTTGGCCCAAGAGAAGATAGAGTCCAAGTCTCTCACGTTCTGGATTCAGATTCGGACTGCACAGACATACCCGACTCAAAACGCACACAAGTTTTTCATACGGACTCCGAATTGGGTGATTCTTTTTTTGTTGGAAACTAGATTTCGTGCACTTTCCAACCCAATTGGAATCACCTTCAAATTCGTCCGGAGCGTTGAGTTGTGGACGAAACAATCTGATGCTGCAGCAGAATCCGAGTCAAACTACAAGTCCAAAGGTGTTACATCACCTCCACTTGGGCCCATTGGCCTTGTACGACCTAGATTTAGTTTTAGGCTGCCTTGGGACGTCCTCCCACCTCCTTGGCCGCCACCCCTTGCTCCTATATAAGTAGATCCATCTAGTAGCTTTTCCTTGGGATTTGTTTAGTTAAAAGTTAGCCATTGCAACTTCGTGTACTTCGTTTGTGTCCAACGACCAGACCAAGACCGCTTACGGATCCCCACCATTATCAATACTTCATATATATTCGCAATATTCAGATTGCTTTATCATATTCTTGCTCGTTTTTCGATTGCTTGCAGGAATAGACCTTCGTGGCCTGGTTGATCGTGATCCAGCGTGGTCAATAACCTCTCGGAGTTGGTTTAGCGATTGCTAAGGCGCAACGTCGTGCATGTTTGTAGTCGGATTGTCAAAGTCGTCTCCACCAAATCGATAGTTATCATCTCATCGAAAGATCGGGACACCCCCGCCTCTATCAAGATGATGAGGACATGACTACCTTGGATATGACCAAAAATATTGCATATATGCATATTTGTCAGGTGATTTCTGGTGCAAACTATTCAATAATCTATTTATGTTATCCAGAACAAAAATACTTCACACACTTTTGTGTTTTGTCTAATTGCAGGTGTATGGGACATTTGTACAATCCACATATGAAGATAAGGAAGAAAGAGATGTTTATTTGCTGTCCAAAAAGTTCTCTCACGTCACTTTTGGCCCAAGAGAAGATAGAGTCCAAGTCTCTCACGTTCTGGATTCAGATTCGGACTGCACAGACATACCTGACTCAAAACGCACACAAGTTTTTCATACGGACTCCGAATTGGGTGATTCTTTTTTTGTTGGAAACTAGATTTCGTGCACTTTCCAACCCAATTGGAATCACCTTCAAATTCGTCCGGAGCATTGAGTTGTGGACGAAACAATCTGATGCTGCAGCAGAATCCGAGTCAAACTACAAGTCCAAAGGTGTTACATCACCTCCACTTGGGCCCATGAGCCTTGTACGACCTAGGGTTAGTTTTAGGCTGCCTTGGGACGTCCTCCCACCTCCTTGGCCGCCACCCCTTGCTCCTATATAAGTAGATCCATCTAGTAGCTTTTTCTTTGGGATTTGTTTAGTTAAAAGTTAGCCATTGCAACTTCGTGTACATCGTTTGTGTCCAACGACCAGACCAAGACCGCTTACGGATCCCCACCTTTATCAATACTTCATATATATTCGCAATATTCAGATTGCTTTTATCATATTCTTGCTCGTTCTTCGATTGCTTGCAGGAATAGACCTTCGTGGTCAGGTTGATCGTGCTCCGGCGTGGTCAATAACCTCAGGAGATTGGTTTAGCGATTGCTAAGGCGCAACGTCGTGCACGTTTGTAGTCGGATCGTCAAAGTCGTCTCCACCAAATCGGTAGTATCATCTCATCGAAAGATCGGGACACCCCGCCTCTATCAGGGAGGGGGCGGACGTTCCGCTTTTCCGAATAAAGAAACCACCCACGATCTCTCCCACGACGCCGCATTCAACGCGTGCCATTAGGGGAGGGCGCGGTGGATACGGAGTAAGATACGGCGTAACCCAGGCCGCGCGTGCCCGTGCCCTGTTTTGGGCCTGGCCCAACAGCGCTCGGCACCGTGTGTGGACCAGGCCCGGGGGCTCCTGTCGGTGTACTAGAGTAGGGGTACCCTAGTATCCCGAACTTGTGCACAGGCAGTCGCAGCACCCCGCGGCAAGGTTTGCCGGGTGACCGCCAAGATCCTCCGTGGCTCCTTAAGAGACAAGGCCCCGGCAAGAGGAGCTTGCCAGTAAGCCATTCAAGAACAAAGTATTTAAGCCAAGGAGACAAGTCCCCGGCAAGAGGAGCTTGCCGGGAAGGCCAACCAAGGCATCTCAAGGAACTTGCCGCGACGCGCCACGTGTCCCGACAAGGCCCGGTGAGCGACAAGCTTCCGGACGTGACAAGACAACGACCGCGGCAAGACGCTTGCCGCGGGAAGCCATCACTCTGTACCAGCGCTCCAGCACATCCACCAACGTGTCGCCCTGGGGCCTTTCCAGGCGCGCGTGGCGGAAGGCTGTGCAGCCAGCGGTGCGTGGTGGCGAGCGGCGCTGACAAGATTGCCATCGTGGCAAGCGGTGGCGTCCCTGGCGGTCCCTTTCTGCACTGTTTGGGAGACACAGACGGGCATTTATTGCCTTTGTCCCCTGCTGTCAGGGTTAGGTATGATACACTGTACATGGTAGTTGTACCTACCGCTAGTCCTTTTCCATTTTTACCCTTGTCTATGTTGCCACCTGTTGGTGACCCCTTGAGCATATAAAAGGAGGCCCATGCGCAACATAGAAGGGGTTCAAGGAATTCGAAGCTAGAAACACTCTCATGCTCGGTCTCGTAGCTCTACACGCTCTCGAGCAAGAACTCAATATACACCTACATGCAGCAGTAGGAGTATTATCTCTCCGGGGAGCTCCGAAGCTGGGTAAACTGCTCGTGTGCTTCTCCTCGATCTGCTCTTCGTGCGACCTCCGCCCCCCGCCGAACCGAAAGGGGCTCGGTCCGCCGGTCCCATAGGTGTTCGTGGATCAGTTTCCCCGACACATAAGGAGTAGACCGTACCAACCTACATCCCCTACATCTGCTAGTCCACCCCGTAAGAGTTCGCACAACTTAGTAAACTATGCTAGAGCCCATAATAGCATGTGGCTGCACACGGAAGTTTCTAGTTTGAATAATCTCATGATCCCTTTGAGCCTGGGTGGCGGTCCGAAGAAATACAGGCAAGTCCTGATAGAAACCAAGTGCCTCAATCCACCCAGATGTGTATTCAAGTTGCCACCTTAAATAAACCATTAATTTAACAATCTCGCATCTGTCATGGATACACTCACCCAATCCACGTCTACTAGCATAGCATGGCATAATAAGCAAACGTAGAAGTAACTCCCAAAGGTTTGATAATAAAACAGGTAATAGGTACTACCTCATCTACTTCCCATCCCACAATTTACTTAGATCCTAATCATGCAATGTTTGAGGATTGATCTAATGCATAAAAACTGGGTAGTAGAAAGGTATGATCAAGTGTTACTTGCCTTGCTGATGATCCGCGAGACCTAGAGACTCGAAGTAACAGGCGGCGCACTCCGGGTATTCCATCGCAGACAAACAAACAAGCATACAATAAGTACTCATCTAATGCACAGGTAAAACTCAAGTAAAAGACCTAACCAGAATGTTCAACTTAAGAACTCCGGTTTGCAAAAAGAATCAAATCAAATAAAGCAACGAAAGTGAAACGGTGAAAGAAAACAGCTTCGTTTTACTAATCTGGATGTAAGTCAAATTTTACAGAAGCAAAAACTTGTTTAAGTAGATTATTCGCAAAGAGGGTTTCGAGACGAAACTCTAGGCACTTGAATCGCCTGATTCCGATAAACGAGCGAAAAGTTAAACTAAAACGAAAATCGAATCAGGAATCGCGATCACAAAAATCGCGGATTAAATCCGAGAAAAAGAAAAATGACGAACGGGTCAACAAACGAACGTTCGTTAACTAAACTAATCTGACGAACACGCTTGTTAAAACGAACGAACGAGCGAACGCTCGCTAATTAAACTAAACCGAAAATAAAACCGATCTAATGAAAAACCAAAGAAAAACTCGCTCGGTTTTCTAAAAAAACGGCACGGAAAACGAGGCGGCGGCGAACCTCGGCGAGCGTGCGGGCGGCGGGGTCGGCGGGGTCTGGCGGCGGTGCCGGCGGCGGC
>NC_041389.1:205450944-205498862 GCF_002162155.2 Triticum dicoccoides | reverse complement strand
GGGTGGGCCGGCGACGGCTGGCGGGCTGGCGGGGCGGGGCGGCTAGGCCTGGGGGGCTGGGGCGGCGCTATATATAGTGCCCCCCGAGCGGAGTCCCGCTCGGGCACGGCCCGTAGGTCGGTTGCGTTTTTTTTTAAATAATTTCGTGCAGAAGAAAAATAAAAAGAAATACTAAACAGACTCCAAAATTCCCGAAATAAATTTTCCCCGGCTTCTAAAATCAAGCCGGACAAGATGAACATTTATGTGGGGCCTAAATTCAATTTTGAAAAACGCGCATTTTTCCTAAATTCAAATAAAAGGCGAAAAACTCCAAAATAAATCTTATTTGATTTTTTTATTAAATCTTCTTTATTTCTTTATTTTGGGAAAGTCATTTTATTCCCTCTCTGAATTTTTGGTAGTAAAAATAATTGAAGATAAAATAAATAAAATCAATGATCCTATTTTCAAAATTTGAGAAAACCCCAAATAAGAAAATAACGAAACCCCAACTCTCTCCGTGGGTCCTTGAGTTGTGTAGAATTTCTAGGATCGAGCCAACAATGCAACAAAAATATGATATGCAATGATGATCTATGTATAACATTCCAAATTGAAAATTTGGGATGTTACACAAAGAGTCTCTTGTGTCCCCAACACACCTAATACAATGGTAAATTGTATAGGTGCACTAGTTCGGCGAAGAGATGGTGATACAAGTGCAATATGGATGGTAGATAAAGGTTTTTGTAATCTGAAATAATAAAAACAGCAAGGTAACTAATGATAAAAGTGAGCGTAAACGGTATTGCAATGATAGGAGACGAGGCATAAGGTTCATACTTTCACTACTGCAAGTTCTCTCAACATTAATAACATAGATAGATCATATAACAATCCCTC
The DNA here is from genome assembly GCF_002162155.2 of Triticum dicoccoides. Lineage (NCBI taxonomy): Eukaryota > Viridiplantae > Streptophyta > Magnoliopsida > Poales > Poaceae > Triticum > Triticum dicoccoides. The sequence continues at coordinate 205,497,977 of NC_041389.1, read as the reverse complement.
AACATGCAACAAAGAGTCACTCCAAAGCCACTAATAGCGGAGAACAAACGAAGAGATTATGGTAGGGTACGAAACCACCTCAAAGTTATTCAAGAGTTCATACTAGAATAACACATTAAGACACAAATCAACCAAAACCCTAATGTCACCTAGATACTGCATTGTCACCTCATGTATCCGTGGGCATGATTATACGATATGCATCACACAATCTCAGATTCATCTATTTAACCAACACAAAGTACTTCAAAGAGTGCCCCAAAGTTTCCACTAGAGAGTCAAGACGAAAACGTGTGCCAACCCCTATGCATAGGTTCATGGGCGGAACCCGCAAGTTGATCACCAAAACATACATCAAGTGGCACGTGATATCCCATTGTCACCACAGATAAGCACGTCAAGACATACATCAAGTGTTCTCAAATCCGTAAAGACTCAATCCGATAAGATAACTTCAAGAGGAAAACTCAATTCATCACAAGAGAGTAGAGGGGGGAGAAACATCATAAGATCCAACTATAATAGCAAAGCTCGCGATACATCAAGATCGTGCCATAGAGAGAACACGAGAGAGAGAGAGATCAAACACATAGCTACTGTACATACCCTCAGCCCCGAGGGTGAACTACTCCCTCCTCGTCATGGATAGCGCCGGGATGATGAAGATGGCCACCGGTGAGGGATTCCCCCTCCGGCAGGGTGCCGGAACGGGCTCCCGAGAGGTTTTTGGTGGCTACAGAGGCTTACGGTGGCGGAACTCCCGATCTATCTTGATATTCGATGTTTTTAGGGTACGTAGGCTTATATAGGCGAAAGAAGTCGGTCGGGGGAGCCTCGAGGGGCCCATGAGAGGGTAGGGCGCGCCCAGGGGGTGGGCGCGCCCCCCTTTCTCATGGCTTCCTCGATGCTCCCTTTACTTCAACTCCAAATCTCCTCGGTCATAATCTTCCCAAAAATCACGCTGCCGAAGGTTTCATTCCGTTTGGACTCCGTTTGATATTCCTTTTCTTCAAAATATTGAAACAGAGAATAAAACAACAATATGGGCTGGGCCTCCGGTTAATAGGTTAGTCCCAAAAGTAATATAAAAGTGTATAATAAAGCCCATAATCATTCAAAACAGATAATAAAATAGCATGAATGCTTCATTAATTATAGATACGTTGGAGACGTATCATCCCCCGGCTCCTGTTACCATTAGCCTTGGACGCACAGTTCGGGACCCCCTACCCGAGATCCGCCGGTTTTGACACCGACATTGGTGCTTTCATTGAGAGTTCCACTTTGTCATCACGATAAGGCTTGATGGCTCCTTCAATTATCTTCAATGATGCGGTCCAGGGTGAGGTTTTCCTCCTCGGGCAGATCTTCGTATTCGGCGGCTTCATACTGCGGGCCAACTCGCTTGGCCATCTAGAGCAGATCGATAGCTACGCCCCTAGCCATCATGTCAGGTTTGGAAGCTTTAACTATACTACCGACATCCGCAGAGACTTGATCTTCGACGGATTCAAGCCCTTGTTAGGTGCGACGAATAGTCACAACGAGCATGACTTAGATCTGCCATCGGACAGTGTTCGGGAGATCACACCTGTGGCTGCCCCGGCCCTCAATCCGGAGCAGATCATGCCATCCGAGGACGGGTGGATGGACCCCGCCATGGAGGCCGTACACTCAGCGATGATAGAGCCGAACACTGGCTTCATCCCCTATAAGGACGGTGTCATCGGACCGTCGGACTCGTCTCCGGCCACAGGCTCCGAACCGCGTGCATCCGTGCCTATCGAATCTGATTGGGCACCGATCATGGAGTTTACCTCTGCGGATATCTTTCAACACTCGCCCTTGGGCGACATGCTAAATTCATTAAAGTATCTCTCTTTGTCAGGAGACTCTTGGCCGAACTATGTCCGGCTTGAGTGGGAAGCAGCCGATGAAGAAATTCGTTCCCCACCCACCAACCAGTTGATAGCCACTGTCGATGACTTAATCGACACACTTGACTTCGACTCCGAAGACATCGACGGTATGTACGACAATGCAGAAGAAGAACAGGAACCACCGCCTAAAGGGCGCTGGACAGCCACCTCATCATATTATATATACATGGTGGATACACCCAAGGAAAACAACGGCGAGGATGCAACGAAGGATAATCCCCTTGAGAAGCCACCAAAGCGACGACTTAGGCGCCGCCCTAAATCCCGCCACAGTAAAAACAATGATAACAGCGCAAGAAAGAATAATACCTCGGTCGACTCCAAAGGAAACAACGACCCCATGGACCTAGCGATGGAGCAGGATGAGCCAGGGGACGGTGAACATAGTCCGGTGCCGACGTCCGATGACGCTGATCCTGAGGGTAAAACTCATCAACCTGTCTCTGGAGAGGAGAACAGTCCGGACGACGATGCACTCATCATCCCGAAAAACACTTGGAACAATAGAACCTCCATAGAAGGATTATTGCCACCACGAGGAGCTTGAAGAAGCAGAAGCAAAGGCTTAAAGCCGCGCAGGATACACTCAGCCGTAGATGGAACAAAGTGCTTGACACTGAAGAAAAATATAGTGGTGATCTCCACAGAAAGAGCTATCCAAAACGCAAGCTGCTGCCCGAATTCAACGACGAGGCTATAGAGCCCATCCAGCCGAAAAATAAAATGGCTGATCAGCTGGACCGACCACCCCATGGCCGCGACAGGGCGGCTCATGATGCCGCACACAAGTCAGCACATGATTTACGTGAGCTCCTGGACAAAATAGCCGGTATGGCCAGGTCCATCTATGGATCTAGGAAGCGTGCTCCGGCGCAGGATCACACCCACCAAAACGATCATATTGATCGAATACCAGCTCGGAATCAACACCGAACACAACAACCGTCGACAGCATGCCATGACACATCCAAAGACAGGGGTGCCGCGCACCCCCTGTGCTTCACCGATGAGGTGCTGGATCATGAATTTCTAGAGGGATTTAAACCCGTTAATATAGAGGCATACGACGGAATGACAGACCCTGGGGTTTGGATTGAGGACTTTATCCTTCACATCCACATGGCTCGCGGAGATGATCTTCACGCCATAAAATACCTTCCCCTCAAGTTGAAAGGACCAACTCGGCACTGGTTGAAAAGCCTTCGAAAACTCAATTGGAAGTTGGGAGGAACTTGAGGATGCTTTCAGGGACAATTTTCAAGGGACCTATGTCCGACCTCCGGATGCAGACGATTTAAGTAACATAATCCAACAACCCGGAAAATCAGCCCGCAAGCTTTGGAACAGATTCCTCACTAAGAAGAATCAAACCGTCGAATGCCCGGATGCCGAAGCCTTAGCGGCTTTCAAGCATAGTGTCCGGGATGAATGGCTTGCCAGACACCTCGGCCCTAACAATCCTTATGACCCGCTTTTGCGCGGGCGAGGACAGTTGGCTGGCCCGTAGCGGCACGAGCGACCCATGCACATCGGAAGTCAGGGATGGCAACGGGAAGCCGCGACGCAATAAAAAACAAGCGTCGAAACAATGAAGACAGCCAAGATAACATGGCGGTCAATGCCGGATTCAGGGGCTCTCGACCCGGTCAATGGAAAAATCCATTTAAAGGCAGCAGAGATGGACCGTCTAGCCTAAATAAGATACTAGACAGATTATGTCAGATTCGTGGCACCCCCGAAAAACCTGCAAATCACACCCACAGAGAATGCTGGGTTTTCAAGCAGGCCGACAAGCTAAACGCCGAACACAAAGGGAGTGAGACGCCAAGTGAAGACGAGATGATCCTCGCCAGCCGAAAACTGGGGGACATAAAAAGTTCCGAGCAGAAGTCAAAACAGTGAATATGATTTACGCAACTCACATACCAAAGAGAAGGCGCAAACGCGCATTTCGAGACGTATACGCTGTAGAGCCCGTCGCCCCCAAGTTCAATCCTTGGTCGGCCTGCCCGATCACTTTTGATCGTAGGGATCATCCGACTAGTATCCGGCATGGCGGATCGGCTGCCTTGGTGGTCGACCCAATAATTGATGGGTACCATATCACCCGAGTCCTTATGGACGGTGGCAGTAGTCTTAATCTGATATATCAGGACACTATCCGCAAAATGGGGATAGACCCGTCAAGAATCAGGCAAAGTAATACTACCTTTAAAGGAGTAATACCAGGCATAGAGGCCCGCTGCATAGGCACTCTAGTACTAGAGGTTGTATTCGGTTCTCCCGACAACTTCAGAATCAAAGAATTAATCTTCGACATCGCTCCATTCCGAAGCGGCTATCATGCACTACTGGGAAGAACGGCCTTCGCTCATTTTAATGCAGTACCGCACTACGCCTATCTTAAACTTAAGATGCCTGGTCTACGTGGCATCATCATAGTTAGAGGAAATACAGAGCATTCCCTACGCGCGGGAGGATGTGCGGCAGCTCTAGCAGCCAAACACTAAACGGCCTCTCCAACCAGAATAAATGATCGGTCGTCAAGACCACGGACACAGTTAGACGAGTCTGGCGCACCATCGGTTGTAATAGCGTAGATAAACCTGAGCTTTGGTCTATGGATGTACCCCCATAGGTGGTGCTAGGAGCTGCCCACATGTAAAAAAGCCCATAGTTTGGCTTGACCCTATTAATACAATAACGGATTGCATTTCATGGTTCATTCAGAATAACCAACTTTTCGCACGAAATCTTTCACCTAGGTTTTTCCTTTTTACAGATGATCATCGTGCTACACCCTTCCAGGATACGGCACAACGGAGACAAAGGCGCAGACGTGCAGCAGGGCCCCGCTCAAAGGTTTCTTTTTAGATTAAGACCCTGTGTAAACCTTTTTTTAATGTCTCTTGTTGCTTCATACCCTCCGGACACTTAACACAACTGGGAGGGATACTGGCGTTATTGGCATTTCGTCATGCCAGACTAATGCATGTACCTGGAAACTCAGGGCTCATTATCGAGGGCATTACTCAGCCCAGTATATGTTGTAAAGTCCGAATACCTTAGGGAGTGTTCCGCGTCGAGAGTTTGGCCTTATATGCATCAGCTCCGAATCATGTCTTTGGTCAATAGTTGGGGTTGCCCGGCTCCCGTGTTTTGCTACCTTACGTTCCGCTCTATCGGCTAAGGTGGCACCTGGAGAACTAGTGCGATTGTGCCCTGGTTCATCTGGATGAGCACCTCAGTAGAGAAAGCCGAAAAATGACTGTCATGATATAGCGCGATACTGGTCAACCACTCGATGACTCAGTGGAATCTTCGCGATTCCTCCGCATTAATGAAGGACAGGTTTCCCGGTCATGTACGTACGCACACCGTATTCGGATAAACGCGGAAGTACCAGGGGCTATATAGTAGCCCCACCATCAGACTCCTAAGGCTAAGTGAAAGTGTTAAAGTTATATAGTCTGATTGCCTGGTTTGCCGCGCTAGCACCTTCTTAACGGACCAAGACGTTGGATCAAGTGTGATTACGCGCTTTTTCGAACACCCCCACATTATATGCGTGGGGGATGAAGCCGACGACTGCAAACTTTCAGGTTATATACATACATAAACGGCCGCATGGGAGGCACTATAATACTTTCGGGAAAAAGTATAAACACAGCCTTTATAATCAAAATAGCATTGTTTTTACAATTCAGATACATGTCACTCGAACATGGTACTCTTCGAGCACTGAGCCTCTCTTAAACGGGCACCTTCTAGGACTTCTTCAAAATAGTGCTCGGTCCGGTCCTGGCCTCCCACCAAACCCCGGGTTGCAATAGAGATGGCCTCCATCCCTGCCCAATATGTTTTAACACGGGCAAGAGCCATCCGCGCACCCTCTATGCACGCCGACCTCTTCACAGCGTCGATATGCAACAAAGCACCAAGGAATTGTTGCACTAAACCAAAATAACTGTCCGGCCTTGGTCCCTTCGGCCAAAGATGATCCTCGACAGACCTCATAGCAAGCCCGAACAACCTATGGAGCTCAGCCCATGCGGCCATTTTTTCATTCAACAGCAGCGGACGCGTCGGGGCACTGAACTGCGACCAGAACAACCTTTCAACCTCATGATCTTTCTGATCTTTGAAAAACTCAGTCGCATCAGCAGCACTCTTTGCCATGTCCTCATACCCGTCTGCGGCACTCCATAACTGATCCAGAGGGGCATACTTCGGATCTCCGAACTTCATCCGCAACAAAAAGGGCCTCCCAGCCGTGATATCTCCGGCTTCATGAAGCTCCTCCCTTATCCCTCTAATTTTAGAGCGACTTTCCTTGGCCACTTCCAAGGCCTTCTTCAGGTCGGCCGCTTTCGCTTGGCTTTCCTTTTCAAGGAGCTCATATCGGCAGGCGGCATCTTTCAGCTCAACAACCATCTTGCCCATCTTATTTTCGCTCTTGCGATGAGTAGCCTGTTCGGCTTTTAACTCTTCGGCCGCCTTTAGGGCAGCCGCATCGCTTCTCTTGGCTTGTTCCTTGGCTCGGGCAAGCTCCGTCTGAAGGGTCTCCGCGACAGCAGCTCCATCTGCAGTCACAACATATTATAGAGACTAGCATCATGCTCCTTATAATATTTGCTGACAAGCCGAAAATACATACCCTGTGCATCGTCAAGCCGCTTGTTCACAAGCGCGATGTCGGCATCTGCCACGTCAAGCTGCCGTTTCAGTTCGGCATAATCAGCAGTCCGGTCAGCCGCCAGACCCTCAGCCGCCTGCACATAAAAGCAGCGAGATCATTACCTGGGACTACGATCCTCTGTTTGCCGCCTCTGGACGGCAACCAGAGTCTCAGGGGCTACTACCTATACAGAGCAAACCTAGCTTGTGCGGTACTGTCCAAAATACACATATATTACTTGGCGTACCTCAAAGCCTCTTAACAGGCTCGTAAAAGCTTCATTCAAACCGGTTTTGGTGGATGAAATCCTCTCAACCACCGTACCCATTAGGGTACGATGCGCCTCTGAGATAGCCGCTTGATCCAGAAGACCCATCAGTGTATTCGCTTGTGCACCCGACAGTCCAGAACTCTTTCTGTTGCTCTCCTTTGGAGCCGAATACTTTGGACTTCGGGCGGCCGAAGAGTTAACTTCTTGCCTTGGCGGATCAGGAGAAATCCTCCATGATAACACCTCAGGGTCGTCCACCCCATGAGGCGGGGAGGCAGGAGGAGGCGTCTCGCTCTCCATCATCTCCAGAAGAAGATCCCCAAAGACGAACTCTGTTGAGAAGGGCTGCGAGCCGGACTACAAGAAATATGTGTCGGTTATTATTCTCATAGATGAAGCAGGATATATTTACCAAATTACTTTTTGATCCACTTATAGCTCGGTGGAGGGCTGGCCCCCTTGCGGGCACTGTGCGGTAAGGACGCCCTCTGGCGCAGGGCCCCCTGGCGAAGAACTCTTCCCTCGTTTGGAAGCCTCCATTTCCAAGTCTTCAGGGACGACCCTTTTCTTTCCTTGAGGAGAGGGGACTCTAGACTCACCTCTCCGATTATCATCCTTTGCGGAAACACTAACTCCCCGGGTTGGATGTGTAATATGTGAAGCCCGCTCTCCGCTTCTTGATTCCTCCCTTCATCTTCTCTTGATGGCACTTGATAAGGTGCGCGCTCGACCATCCTGGTTAAAACAGGATCCGGTGAGCCTTCGGGAAGGGGGGACGAACACCTGATCCTCTCCGCCTTTCTTATCCAGCCCTAGCCGAGAGCAATTTTTCAGAATGATGTTGTGAAAAATATAAAAGGCTGCATGTTCGGTCGCGGAATTACTTACTTGGGTATCCGGACGATTGCAGTTAAGACCCGCATGCTCGGTGGTGTCCAGACACTTTATTCATTATCCAAAGAACAATCAATACATCCCTTCGAGCGTCACGCCGAAGAATTGTTGAATAGTTTGCGGTCCTTCCGGGTTGAACTCCCACATACAGAGAGATTGATGTTGGCATGGCAGGACCCGACGAACTAGCATTACTTGCATTACCTTGACAAGACTGACATCCCTCTCAAGGAGATCTCGGATGCGTCTTTGCAATGTCAGAACGTCATCAACTGGCCCCCAGTCCAGCCCCTTGTTGACCCATGATGCCAGTTGAGGCAGAGGGCCCGGGCAGACGACAGGGGGGCCGCCTGCTTTTTACGTCGGGGAGCTGTGATGTAAAACCACTCCCGTTGCCATAAATCAAACATCTTCGGGAAGGAACCCTTTGGCCATGGGGTGTCCGTGCCTTTGCTTATTGTAGCACCTCCGCACTCTGCGTGTCACCGGTCGATCATCTTCGGCTTCACATTGAGGGTCTTGAGCCATAAGCCGAAGTGTGGGGTGACGCGGAGGAAGGCCTCACACACAACGATGAATGACGAGATGTGAAGGATGGAAACAGGAGCTAGATCATGGAAATCTAGCCCATAATAAAACATGAGCCCTCTCATAGAGGGATCAAGACTAAAACCTAGTCCTCGGAGGAAGTGGGAAACAAATACGACACTCTCGTTGGGTTCGGGAGTGGGGATGACCTGCCCTTGAGCAGGCAGCCTGTGCGGGATTTCAGCGGTGAGATACCTGGCCTCCCTAAGCTTCTTAATGTCCTCCTCTGTGATAGAGGAGGCCATCCACCGGCCTTGAAGGTTGGATCTAGACATGGTTGAAGGTATGAAGCGTTTATCTTGAGCCTTGGGTGTTGGAACTCGAGGTGGGGGAAGGGCAGGATCGAGCGTGGGAAGAAAAGGACAGGCCTTGGCCCCTTTATAAAGAGGGCGAATATCAAGCGTCCTCCGCGTGGCCGTTTGGAACTTGCCTAAAATCGAGGAGTCATACTAACAATCATGGTTGGGTTACCCACACCCGTATTGATGAGAATCCGGTGATAAGGGGAACATGACCTCTGCTTCGATAAGACATGCCAATAAAACCGTCTCGCAACACGTGCAGTGGCAGGCTGGGAAAAACGGTTCGTAATAACCGGGCCGCGGCGTGATGTCACGCTATTAAAAGTTGTCAGTAGATTAGATTTGTGAAATATTGTGCTCTCTACGGTGGTATGTGGAAATTATTTTGCAGAGCCGGACATGATCCTTGTGTTCAAAATCTTCTATGGAGTATTCTTAGAAGGAACCTGCCTTGCAAGGCCAAAGACAATCTGCGCACCGGACTCATCGTCATTGAAGCCTGGTTCAGGGGCTACTGAGGGAGTGCTAGATTAGGGGGTCCTCAGATAGCTGGACTGTATACTTTGGCCGGACTGTTGGACTATGAATATACAAGATTGAAGACTTCGACCCGTGTTCGGGTGGGACTCTCCTTTGCATGGAAGGCAAGCTTGGCAATTCAGATATGTAGATCTCCTTCTCTGTAACTGACTCTGGGTAACCCTAGCCCCCTCTGGTGTCTATATAAACCGGAGGGTTTAGTCAGTAGGACAAGAACAATGATAATCATAGGCTATCTTCTAGGGTTTAGCCTCTATGATCTCGTGGTAGATCAACTCTTGTAATACTCATATGATCAATATCAATCAAGAAGGAAGTAGGGTATTACCTCTATCGAGAGTGCCTGAACCTGGGTAAACATCGTGTCCCCCGCCTCCTGTTACCATTAGCCTAAGACGCACAATTCGGCACCCCCTACCTGAGATCCGCAGGTTTTGACACCGACAGAATGGAAGGACGAGAGTTAGGCCTTGCCGTTCTGCGTCGGCAGGGCCCGGCCCCACGCATACCTCAGCCGCCGTTGGGTCGTCCGGATCGCCCGGATGAGACCAAGGGGTGAGAGGCTACGTGGCCAGTTAGGCTCCTGAGACGCAATGCTCAGAAGTCCCCCTTGACATACGAATAGACCATCATACATCTCCTCGCCGGGCTCCCGCTCGGGAGGGGCGCGCGAAGACCAGGTCCATGGGACCTGGTGAGGTGGCGTATGCGAGGCATGACCTGAGTGTAGCCCGCGTGCCCAGCCCCCTCCATCTACCCCCCAAGGAAGAGCAGTGCGGTGAGGCTAAGTAGTGAGCCCGGAGGCTCCCTGAGGTTACTGCAGCCTTGAGGCTACCCTCAGTTCTTAATCACCAGCGCAGAGCATGGCGCTCGCTCTTGCACGGGCATAGCCGCTCCTCGGCAGTGTCGACAGCCAGCGTGGATCATGGTTCTTCCATTGGTGCGTTGGAGGGGGCTCCCTCTAAGGAGAGCCCCCGGGGTATGTACAACCCTGCCCTGACACGTGGTTTTCATGGCAGGGCTAGAGAAGGTGTGTATGGGCACCTGTGAGCTAGCGTGGGACTCACAAGGCCCTACCTCAAGGCGGGTTGTGCCTGAATTTGATCGGGAGCTCTTGTGTCAGTCCTGCAAGATGGTCAGGCAACCTGCACCGGATGAGTCTCCTGAGGTTATTGCATGAGAAGGCCAGACACCAATGACCCCAGGAGGTGACGTGAACAGGGCCGGCCCGCCAGACAGAGCTCAGCCATTGGGCTTATCGATGCTGCAAGGACGGACCCGAGCACAGACGCCGTGCCCTGCCTTCTCATGCAAATGTCCTAAAGAAAAACAACCTGCGCGCAGCTCCCGTGGTGACGAGGCGCCATGTCGCGTGCCCTCACTCATCCGCCCGCGATTAGCTCATGACAGAACAAGGCACCAAGGGCCATGGGAGGTGACATACACGGGGCTGGCCCATGAGCCAGAGCTCAGCCTCTTGCGTTTAGCGATACTACAGGGACGGACCCGAGCATAAATGCCGTGCCAGTACTTAATCATGAGGTGGTCATGGGTGGGTGTCGGATTTAGGGTTCCGGCAAAACCCTTGTGGTTCGAACACTGGGGTGCGCACGAAGATTTCCCCCTACCGAATCTCGCCCTCAGCCTCGCCGCAATCTCTAAGCTTAGATCGATGAACTCACAACATAAGAGACACAAGATTTATACTGGTTCGGGCCACCATTATGGTGTAATACCCTACTCTAGTGTGGTGGTGGTGGATTGTCTCTTGGGCTGACGCTGAACAGTACAAGGGAAGAACAGCCTCCTGATGAGAGGTGTTCTTGTGCTTGGTGGATGCGAAGATGAACTGAGTTCGTTCCGTCCCCTTCTACTATGGTGGCTAGTCCTATTTATAGAGGCCCTGGTCCTCTTCCCAAATATTGAGCCGGAAGGGATCCAACAACAGCCAATTTGAAAGTGGACAACTAGCACAAGCTATCCTGACTAAAGGTGGTCTTTGCCTGTCAAAGGCACTGGTGGTGACGCCGTCTTGGGCTCCACAATGACCTCTGTCCTATCGTCCTGCTGGTCTTGGTCTTGTTGCGCCGATATGGAAACCTTTGCCTGCTGCCTTGGTACTCCACGCCTGCTCTTGTCCCTTAGCAAGAAAGGGGAAACGAAGACACTGCGCGTGACCTTGGTCGTCATGGCTTGCGTCACGGGAACCGCATGAGGTACACCTTGCCTTGATCTCTCTGCCCCCTCACGAGCCTGCCTGGTGAGGCCGCTCCTGAGGATGCCTTGTGCCGTCCGCCTCGTGAGGCTTGGCCCCTCGCGAGGGTCTTGAGTGTTGGTTGAAGAAGATGGGCCGTACTGGGTCGCTGGTGGAGCACGCCGTGGGCCGCAGGCAGGCAAGTCTGGGGACCCCCGTTCCAAGAACGCCGACAGTAGCCCCCGAGCCCAAGGCGCGCTCGGACTTGGCTTAGCGGCGAAGCCAAAGGGAAAGTGCGGAGCGCCGCGGGCCCCAACAGCCTCCGGCCTTGGTCGATGCGTGGTGACTGATTGGACGTGGGTGTCTCCACTCCCCCATGCTACCTCGGCAACCGCCTGACTTGACGAGTCCCTGCTGTATGCAAAAAGGGTTATCATTACCTGCGATCGTGTAGGTCGATGGTTGGCCTCCCATGGGCTATAAATGAGAAGGGGTTAGAGCCCCTGTCGCCCATCTCTTCCCATTCCGCTCGCTTCTCCTCCTCGCTCCGTCGATTGTAGCGTCCCCCATGGTGCCTGCGAATAGTTTTTCGACTGCGGAGAAGGGGAAGGCTCGCCAGGAAGGGTCTGGCTCTCCTCTGGCCAAGCGCGAACGCAGTCTCCCTCGCAAGCACTCCGCAACCCCCACCATGGCTCCCCACGGCCATGGTGGTGGCCCTTCACGTGGTGCGGGCTGCGCATGTCGAGGCAGTCCAGTTGGTGGAGTCAGGAGTGTCGTGGCCGCGCGGCCTCCCCGGCCGCGCTTCCTCTCGGTGGAGGTGCTGCTGGAATTCGTCGTGTGGTCGGAAAACCCGGCCGGCAACTGGCTTCAGCTCCCGCGCTTCTTCGTCGGTGAGATGCCGACCGCTGGCACAGGCGGGCTCTGGTTGCAGGCGGACGGCTGCTGCAGGAGGGCCTCCTGGGTCACGGTGGAGGTCTCCATCGCCGGCAATGCAGCCTTGGCCCGAGGCTGGCAGACGTTTGCCCGCGCCCGGGGTCTGGGCAGGCGGTGCACCGTCGACTTCAAGTACGATGGTGACACGACCCTCTATGTGAGGGTGTTCGGAGAGGATGGCCGCCGCGTTGGGTGCTGCCTTGAAGACAGCAATGGCGACGAGGTGCTCGCTCTTGGCGACGGTCGTGATGAGGGTGAAGGCGAACCTGCTCCCGGCGGCGACCGCGGCTCTTCAAGCTACGACGGCTCTTCCTCCGGCGGCAGCTCCTCCAGTGGCGGCTATGATCAACCGCCACGCTGCCTTGCCCGCCTCGAGGGCGGCAGCGGGTCATCCCGTCACTGCGCTCCGGTGAAGCGCGAGGTGGGGTCTGGCTGAGCTCAGGGGGTCGCCGTAGATCCCTCCTCGCGAACTGCTGCAAGGCGTGTCCTGCTTTCGTTTTGTTTTCCTTCGTTCCTGCATTGAGAGAGATAAGTATGGGGCCCCGTGGGGGCGTGCAACAAACTATGATTTCCTAGTTAACATGCTGAATTTTTTGTTCTTGTGCTGTGTCATGGCGTCGTTGTTGTACGTCGGCGTGTAGGAACAACTTAGCTTGGCATGTTTGAAGTAGTTTCCGCGTTGTGAGGTGCCCGCTTCAGGCCTTGCCGGGCGCCTTAGGAGCTACAATAAACTCGTTGAGAGACTATCATTTTCTTAACCCTGGTGGCAAGGGCTGCCGGCCGTGGCCCGGCGCTTCGTGTCGCGGTGCCCGAGGGGCATGGATTGAGAGGGGTGCTCCCGCTGTGAATTCGAACGAGTGTGCCTCAAGAAAATCAGAAGAAAAAGAAGGCTCACGAGGGAACCCGCACCCGTACAGCCCCCTCGCGAGGTATGCGAGAGAGGGCAAGTCAGACAAAGAGCTGAAGACAGAAAACAGAGGCAGAAGGCGATGGAACAGAACCGACAAAGAACACCAGAAGCAACATTAATCAAGGAAGAGCGAGCCAACTTCAGAAAGCCAATGAAAAGCCACGTCCGGCACCTAGTCTAGTCTTCGAGTCTTCTCACCAGCGCGAAGCTAAGTGCTTCCAGTGGGCGTGGGAGGGAGCCCCGAGGCCCAAGGGTGGCACTCCTGAGACTCTGGAGCATGTACAACCCCACTCATTATTACGTGAGAGTGTCACGGGCGGCTAGCTTCACAGGCACTGGGCCTTCTTCACAGGCACCAGGCCTTTCTTCAGGGGTAGAACTTTCGGAGGTGCTGGATGGACCACAACACAGACTGGAGCTCATCGTGCCAGCCCCTGACGCAGGCCTCCAGCTTCTTCTTGAAGGTCCTGGTCTTGAGGCCCCATAGGACCTCCGTGTTGGCACGTTCGGCCTGGCCATTGCTCCGGGGGTGTGCCATCGAAGCGTAGCAGATCAGCGTTCCAAGGTTAGCACAATATGTCTTGAAGAGATTGCTAGTGAACTATGAACCGTTGTCGGTGATGATGCGGTTAGGGACCCCAAACCGGCTCACGAGGCCTTTGATGAACTTGACCGCGGAGCCGGATGGGATGGTGCGGACGGCTTCCACCTCCGCCCACTTGGTGAACTTGTCGATGGCGACGTAGAGGTAGCGGTAGCCCCCAGGCGCTTAAGGGAATGGGCCCAAGATATCCAGCCCCAGACCGCGAACGGCCACGAGAGCGCGATGGTCTGTAGGCCCTGAGCTGGCTAATGGATCTGCTTGGCATGGAATTGGCAGACCTTGTATGACTTGACCAGCTCGGCCGCGTTGTTGAGTGCCGTAGGCCAATAGAATCTGCTGCGAAATGCCTTGCTGATGAGGGTCCATGACGACGAGTGGTGTCTGTAATCTCCGCTGTGTATGTCGGCAGCAGCTCTTTCCCCTGTTCCCTAGAGATGCAATGTAGGGAAACGTCATTCGGCCGCTTCCGATATAACTCACCATATTGGATGCAGTAGGCCGTGGCCTGCCTGTCCACGTGCTCCGCGTACTCCTCTTTCTCCGGCAGCGTCCCTTGTGTCAAGTATTCCTTGAATTCCTTGGTCCAGCATCCCTCTCGAGGCTCCAGCGCCAAGAGTAGGCGCGCTCCCGAGGTCGGGCCATAGGCCGGGGCTCCTGTGGCAGGTGGCTGAGGGAGTTCTTCCCGGGGTTGTGCCGTTCTTGAAAGTGGTGGTGCTGCCGACGGCTTGAAGAGTCGTTCCTCGAAAACTCCAGGCTCCTAGGGCAGCCATTTGGATGCCCTCATGGCTATGTCGTCAGCCTCTTGGTTGGTGCCGCGGGGCACATGCTGCAACTCCAACCCCCAGAACTGCTTCTCCATCTTGCGTACTTCCGCGAGGTATGCTTCCATGTGCTCGTCCTTCGGCTCGTACACCTTGTTAGAGAAGTTGATGAGGAGTTGTGAGTCGCCCATGATGACGAGGCGCTTCACTCCCAGTGCTGCTGCAGCTTTCAGGCCTGCTATGAGGCCCTTGTATTCTGCTATGTTGTTTTAGACCTTCTCGCCCAGCTGGAAACAGAGTTGTACGACGTAGTAGAGCTTGTCCTGAGTGGGTGATATAAGCACTGCACCAGCCCTGCGCCCTGCCACGAGAAGTCACCATTGAAATACATTACCCAGCCATCTGGTGCCTCACTTCCTGGGGAGAGAGACCGATCCTCGCCCACCTTGAGATCTGGTGTGTCCGTCTATTCAGCCACGAAATCAGCAAGTGCGGCTCCCTTGTTGACCCTGGTTATGCTGAACTCCAACTGAAACACCTGCATCTTGATGTTCAATTTAGCGACCCTCCCAACAAAGTTGGGGCTCCTGAGTACCTTTTCCAACGGGTAGGCTGAGACGACCTTGATGGGGTAACGTTGAAAGTAGTGCCGCTGCTTACGCAAGACCACTAAGAGCGCAAGTAAGATCTTCTGAGGCATGGGATACCACGCTCTTGCATCCCGCAACACCGTGCTGACGAAGTACACCGGATGCTCGATGAGGGTCGGGGCGCTAACGTGGCCTGCGTCTTCCGGAGGTTGAGGCACCTCCTGAGATAATGGAGCCCCCAGTGCCTGGTCGCTTGGTGGGGCCTCTTCAGTCCCGGGGGCATCGTCCTGCTGAGCTTGGTCCTTTGCTCCCGTTGTCGTGGTCCTCACGAGGCTTTCCTGGTCTTGTGTTTCCCCAGCAGAGGTCGTAGCCTGGTGGGACGCGACCTTAGCCTGGCGCTCCTCCCGAACCGCCACCAGGGTTTCGCTGGCGGAGGCTCACGAAGGTCTCCTCCAAGTACTGGATCAAGGTCCTTTCCTCCCGAGATTTCACCACAATGTCGTCGATGTAAGCCTCGGCGTTTCTCCCGAGCTGCCAGCCCAAGGCAATGTGCATCAGCCATTGGAAGGTCGCACCCGCATTGCGCAACACGAACGGCATGCAAGTGTAGCAGTATACCACACATGGGGTCAGGAAGGCTGTCTTCTCCATGTCTTCTACCGCCATCTTGATCTGGTGATAACCCAAAAATGCATCCAGGAAACACAGCAGGTCGCACTCAGCGGTGGAGTCGACGATCTGGTCGATGCGGGGAAGCGGGAACAGATCTTGGGGGCAGGCCTTGTTGAGGTTTGTGAAGTCGACGCGCATGCGCTCCTTTCCCCCCTTTTTGGCATGACAACGGGGTTCGCCAGCCATTTGGGGTAGCGAACCTCGCGAATAACACCTACTGCCTCCATCTTGCGGGTTTCTTGGACGATGAAGGCCTGCTTCTCCATGGACTGCCGCCTCGCCTTCTACTTCATAGGGCGCACATTGGGGCACACCTTCAGGTGATGCTCAATCACCTCCCTTGGGACCCCCACTAGCTGCTTGGGTTCCCATGCGAACACCTCCTTGTTCGAGCGGAAGAACTTCACCAACACCTTCTCCTAGTCGGGGTCAAGGTCGGCACCTATGGGGAAGGTGGCTCCCAAGGACCCGTCTTCCTCAACTGGCACCTGCTTGGTCTTCGCCTTATCCTGAGTGAACAACTGCTTCTTTTTGGTCGCTGCAGCTTCCTTGGCCTTGGAGGCGTCCACGTCAATGGGCTGCGCCGCCGCGGCGTCCTTGAGGGCAAGCTTGAGCGCCATAAGAGCCTCCTTCGTATCTCCAGCTATGGTGAGGACGCCCTTGCTTCTGGGCATCTTCATGAGGTTGTAGGCCGGATGGGTTGCTGCCATGAACTGAGCCAGGGCAGGGTATCCGAGGATGGCATTGTACGGGAGGCCGATGTAAGCAATGTCTAAGTCGACCCGCTCCGTGCGGTAGTTGTCGCGGGTGCCGAAGGTCACGGGAAGGCAGATCTTCCCCAGGAGACTGGAGGAACCACCTCCGACTCCTGAGAAGGGCTTGCTGGGATGGAGCCGCTCCTGAGGTATGTGGAGGAGGCCGAAGGACTACACCGAGAGCACGTTGAGTCCCGCACCATAGTCGATGAGGGTTTTGGTGACAGCCACTTGGCAGATGGTGGGCATGCAGAGCATCCGGAGTGCACCCAAGAAGGCGGTGGTGATGGGGAGATCTTCCAAGAGCGCTACCCAACCGGGGGAGCTCCTTGCCGCGCGAGGACGGTGATGATCTGGCGAAAGAACGGCTTGGCGTGGCGGTCTAAGGATGGCGCTTGTGAGCCGCCGAGGAGGGTCGCGACCGCGCGGGGCTTCAGAGCCGCGAAGCGCGCAGCGAAGAGACTACGCAGCTCCTCCCAAGATGCCACCGTGGACCTGGGAAGGTTGAGTAGCCAGGCGCGCGGGACGCCAGTGGGGGCCACGGGAAGCCAGTTGGCCATGCGTCGCCGTTGGCCTTAAGGACGACCTCCTCGTACACCAGCAGGAAAACCACTGGGTCCGTCGTGCCGTCATAGCGCGGCGGCATCTCTGGCTTCAATTTGGGCGGCCAGTTGATGAGGACATGACTACCTTGGATATGACCAAAAATATTGCATATATGCATATTTGTCAGGTGATTTCTAGTGCAAACTATTCAATAATCTATTTATGTTATCCAGAACAAAAATACTCCACACACTTTTGTGTTTTGTCTAATTGCAGGTGTATGGGACATTTTTACAATCCACATATGAAGATAAGGAAGAAAGAGATGTTTATTTGCTGTCCAAAAAGTTCTCTCACGTTACTTTTGGCCCAAGAGAAGATAGAGTCCAAGTCTTTCACGTTCTGGATTCAGATTCGGACTGCACAGACATACCTGACTCAAAACGCACACAAGTTTTTCATACGGACTCCGAATTGGGTGATTCTTTTTTTTGTTGGAAACTAGATTTCGTGCACTTTCCAACCCAATTGGAATCACCTTCAAATTCGTCCGGAGCGTTGAGTTGTGGACGAAACAATCTGATGCTGCAGCAGAATCCGAGTCAAACTACAAGTCCAAAGGTGTTACATCACCTCCACTTGGGCCCATTGGCCTTGTACGACCTAGATTTAGTTTTAGGCTGCCTTGGGACGTTCTCCCACCTCCTTGGCCGCCACCCCTTGCTCCTATATAAGTAGATCCATCTAGTAGCTTTTCCTTGGGATTTGTTTAGTTAAAAGTTAGCCATTGCAACTTCGTGTACTTCGTTTGTGTCCAACGACCAGACCAAGACCGCTTTCGGATCCCCACCATTATCAATACCTCATATATATTTGCAATATTCAGATTGCTTTATCATATTCTTGCTCGTTCTTCGATTGCTTGTAGGAATAGACCTTCGTGGTCAGGCTGACCGTGCTTCCGGCATCGTCAGTAACCTCAGGAGATTGGTTTAGCGATTGCCAAGGCGCAACGTCGTGCACGTCTATAGTCGGATCGTCAAAGTCGTCTCCACCAAATCGATAGTTATCATCTCATCGAAAGATCGGGACACCCCCGCCTCTATCACCAGTGCACCCGCTGTAAGGCGGGGGCCAAGGCTCGAACCTCCCCTGGCCCCTGCACTGGCACCGGTCGCTGGGGCCGGACGCGTGATGTCCGCCATGAGGGCGAAGCGTGGTATTGGCGGAGTGCAGGCTGACGGAAGGAAATCTCCAGCACACCCCTACCTGGCGCGTCAAATGTCGGACTTAGGTTTCCGGCAAAACCCTTGAGGTTCGAACACTGGGGTGCGCACGAAGATTTCCCCCTACTGAATCTCGCCCTCAGCCTCGCCGCGATCTCTAAGCTTAGCTCGATGAACTCACAACACAAGAGACAATATTTATACTGGTTCAGGCCACCGTTGTGGTGTAATACCCTAATCCAGTGTGTTGGTGGTGGATTGCCTCTTGGGCTGACGATGAACAGTACAAGGGAAGAACAGCCTCTTGAGGAGAGGTGTTCTTGTGCTTGGTGGATGCGAAGATGAACTGATTTCATTCCGTCCCCTTCTACTGTGGTGGCTAGTCCTATTTATAGAGGCCCTGGTCCTCTTCCCAAATATTGAGCGGGAAGGGATCGAACAACGGCCACTTTGAAACGGGACAGCTTGTACAAGCTATCCTGACTAAAGGTGGTCTTCGCCTGTCAAAGGCGCTAGTGGTGACGCTGTCTTGGGCTCCAAGATGACATCCGTCCTGCCGTCCTGCAGGTCTTGGTCTTGTTGCACCAATATTGAAACCTTTGTCTGATGCCTCGGTACTACGCGCCTGCGCTTGCCCCCTTAGAACCAAAGGGGAAATGAGGACACTGCACATGCTGGCGCCCGCCTGGCGCCCGCTTGGCCTTGGTCGTCATGGCTTGCGTCACGGGAACCTCACGAGGTACCCCTTGCCTTGATCTTTCCGCCCCCTTGCGAGCCTGCCTGGTGAGGCCGCTCCTAAGGAGGCCTTGTGTCGTCCGCCTCGCGAGGCTAGGCCCCTCGCAAGGGTCTTGATTGTTGGTTGTCGAAGACGGGCCGTACTGGGTCACTGGTGGAGCCATGTCGTGGGCTGCAGGGAGGCAAGTCTAGGGACCCCCATTCCCAGAATGCCGACAGTGGGCTTGTAAGGGCGCGAGACATTCTTGGCAATGAAGCATCGGTCATGCAGTTGATAATCTCAAGGCAGCTCATAAGGGAAGGTAAACTAGCTCTAATAGATGCAAAAGAGATACATGTCATAGGGACGGACCCACACGACTTGGGGATAATGCAGCCCGAGGGGCGCCCCCAAACTAAACAAACTGAAAAGATGTCACCTAGCACCGTTGCTGAAGAGATGTCCGGGTAGCAGAAGATGCGCGCTGCCGAAGTCGTCCCTCACGAGCCTCCTTGGCCTTGAGCCTCTGGAGGCTCCGGGGGCCTGGGGGGCTCCAGAAGATGCATCTCCATCTCCGCCAGGATCGCCTGGTGCCTAGCCTCCCAAGCCGCCAGGACGTCCCGCATTGCAGTGCTGAAACGCCACAGCCGCGCTCGGCAGGCCGAAGGGCATGCAAACGTAGTTGTGAGGTTGACCCTCGCATCGGCCGACACGGGACGGCCAAAAGAGCTGCCGAGATGCGGCCCTATTGAGCCTTGGGGTGTCGATGCAGACGGGGAACTCCTTACCCTATGCAGGGCGATGAGCCTCGCCCCGCGGAGGGTAGCGATCGCCTTGTAGAATCCTTGCCTCTTGAATCTCTTCGACTGCCATGCTGATGAACTCCTGAGCATCTGATGCCTTACACCCTACGCCTTCCCCTGGGAAGCGTGCGTTGAAGCATGGCTCCACGTGGTGCCCGAGCGCCTCCCTCACGAAGTTGGCTAGGTTTGAGGCCCTCTAGAGGAGAGCCCCTGAGGCCAGCCTGAGAGGGGCGCCGGGCGCGCCTTCCTATGCAATAGTTGAAGGCGCCCCATCCATGGACGCGAGGCTCAGCGTAGTGCTATCGGGTGATGCCTTATAGTGAGATCCTTGACCCAACTGTAGCTTCATTGTCTTGGGGGAGACCTCAGGAGGGAGGACACCACCCTCGTCTTCAGGGTCCTCAACTGTTGTAGCCTGGTAGGCGCGCTCGAGGGAGCACACCGCGTCCTTTTCCTTGTAGGCGACTGTGATGATGCCGCTGCTCCCTGGCATCTTGAGGACGTTGTTGTCGTGGTGTGTTGCTGCCATGAACTTGGATAGTGCTAGGTACCCAAGGATCGCATTGTATGGCAGACGAATGTCAGCAACGTCGAAGTCGATGAGCTCGGTGTGGTAGTTGTCGCGCTCGCCGAAGGTGACAGGGAGATGGATCTGCCCTATTGGATACATGGAACCGTCGGTCACTCCTGAGAACGGCTTGGTAGGCTGAAGCTGGTGATACGGCACTTGGATCCTGTTGAACATCTGGACAAAGAGAACAATGAGCCCAGATCCACCATCAATGAGGGTCTTGGTGATGACCACGTTGCTGATGACAGGCGAGCAGAGCATTGGAAGCGCGCCAGTAGTGGCTGCGCACTTGAGCTGATCGAAGGAGTTGAAGGTGTATTTGGACCACCCGAGCGGGTGAGTTTCCTCGGGTTTGGAGAGCACTGCGTTCACCTCGCGCGCGAACTGCTTGAATTTGTGGTGAGAGGCTGGGGCCTGAGAGCCGCCCAGAATGCAAGCGACGGCTCAAGGCTCCTGGAAGCCCCCAACCCCCTCCTCCTGGTGATGATCTTCGATCCTTCTTGGTGATGGAGGCAGTGACGGTAGAGCGGCGTTGCCCTGAGGCCGATCCTCGCGAGGCTGGTCCCTCCAGGGACCCTTGCGAGGCTGGCTCTACCAGTGGTCCCCCCGAGGCTGGTCGCGCCACTCCTGGCCATGGTCACGGCCGTCCCAGCGTCCTCCACCTCTGCCACCTCCGTGACCATAACCTCGATCGTTGTGCTCAGGGCGTCGACCGAAGCGCCCGTCACGGAGGGCCCTGAGCTCCTGGCAGTCGTTGGTATTGTGGCTGTGAATGTCGTGGAAGAGGAAGAACGGTCGGTTGTTCTTGGATGACTCGGGGTGGTCACAGTCGCGCTTCATCTCTTGTTCGGTTGCAAGCACAGCTAGTCCCTTGCGCTTCACGTCTTTGGTCATGGCTTTCTTGTCTTTTGGGTCAGCATCAGGGAGCTCGAGGAGGGAGAGGCACCCCTCCTCAGCCCTCGCACACTTGCCATGTTGAACATCTCCAGGGCTGTGTAGAGGTCCTCGTCAATGGAGAGATCCTCCTTCATCTTAATGTCACGGACGCCATCAGTGAATGCCGAGATGATGGCCTTGTCCGAAACCTTGGAGATCTTGAGGCGAACGTTGTTGAAGCGCTGTACATACTTCTGCAAGGTCACCCCTGGCTACTGCTTGATGCATCGTAGGACACCCATGGCCGGCGGGCGGTCGCGAGTGCCCTGGAAATGGCAATGAAGCGGTCATGCATCTCGTCCCAGGAGGAGACAGATCCCATGGGGAGATTCAGGAGCCAGGAGAGCGCGCCATCCTTGAGGTCCATGGGGAATTAGTTCGCCATGATCTTCTCGTCGCCTCTAGCCGCCTCGATGCTCACCTCCTAGAGCTGCCGGAACTCGGCGGGGTCGGCAATGCCATTGTAGCGTGAGGGCAGGTCAAGCTTGAACTTGCCCGGCCAGACGACGTTGCGAAGCTCCGGGGTGAACGCGCGACACCCTGCTGTGGTCACGGGAGCCCATCAGGGAGCTACAGCTTGGTCTTGGTGCCCGCGTGCCACCATCATCACAAGCGGGACACGGTCTTGGCGTGGGGGTGCTGGGAGCACACGTGCATCTTCTTGGGGCCGCTGCACCACTTGGCAACTTGCCTCTTCGCGCGCAGGCACCTGGCGCGGCGGGTCGCGCCGCGGTGCGACCCACCTTGGTTCGATAATGGCGCCCTGGGCTGGCGGTGGTGGAGGTGCCCCATGATCCACGTCGCCTGCGGCAGGCGGCTACTGAGGCTACGAGCGGGCTGGTATAGTGGAGTCTCCGGCGGCGCTGACAAGCTCGGCGATGCGCTCGAGCTAGTCCTCGTAGAGGTCGTTGTCGGTGTCAAAACCGGTAGATCTCGCGTAGGTGGTCCCAAACTATGTGTCTAAGGATCTAAGGTAACAAGGAGGCAGGGAACACAATGTTTACCCAGGTTCGGGCCCTCTTAATGGAGGTAATACCCTACTTCCTGCTTGATTGACTATGATGAATATAGGGGTTACAAGAGTTGATCCACCTCGAGATCGTAATGGTTAAACCCTAGATGTCTAGCCTGTATGATTATGATCTTGCTCTATGGACTACAGCCTCCGGTTTATATAGACACCAGAGGGATCTAGGGTTGTATAGAGTCGGTTACAGAAGAAGGAAAGTGCATAATCCGAATGCCAAGCTTGCCATCCACGCAAAGGAGAGTCCTATCCAGACACGGGGAAGGTTCTTCTATCTTGTATCTTCATGGCCCATCAGTCCGACGCACATCACACAGCCCGGACGCCCGAGGACCCCTTAGTCAAGGACTCCCTCAATCGTCGACTGGGCGGTAGCGGAGGAGATCCCGCGCCATGAGCAGAGCAGCTTGCGCGTTCGCTAGGACACGACGCGTGTGGGAGGACGAAGCAGCCGGGGTCAACAATGGAGTGGCGGTGCGCCCATCACGGCGCACCAAGGGGTGCAGCAATGAAGCTTGCTTCTCGTGGCCAGCAGGGCCCATCATAGCGTTGGCTGGCGGTGACGGGGGACGACAAGGATAGTCATCTCCCGCCTGAGCTGTCTGAGTGACGCAAGCGGCAAGCGCGGCCTGGCACTCAGCGCGTGCCCGATGTGCGTCAGCCATGGAAGTGTCAGAGTGGCGGTGGATCGATCGATGGAAGAGAGGATCCTACGCACTCCTACCTGGCGCGCCAAATGTCGGATTTAGGGTTCCGCAAACCCTTGATAGGTTCGAACTCTGGGGTGCATGCGGAGATCTCAACCTACCCAACCTGCCTACTCGTGATCTTCCTAAGCCTTAGGCGTCAAGCACAAAGGGGCAGAGAGACACAACAGTTTATCCTAGTTCGGGCCACCTTGCGATGTAATACCCTACTCCAGCGTTTTGGTGGATTGCCTCCAAGGGCTGAGGATGAACTAGTAAAGTGGATGAACAGGCCTCAGGAGGTGAGGTGTTCTTAAGCTCGAGAGAGCTAGTGAGGTGGAATGGCTTTGCTCTGTTCATCTCTCCCCTTCTTTGGTGGCTAAGTCCTATTTATATTTTATAGTGGCCTTGGTCCTCTTCCCAAATGTTGGCGGGAAGGGATCCCACAACGGCCAGATTTGAAGGGCAACAAGTAGTACATCCTATCCTGACAAAAGTGGTCTTCGCCTACGAAAAGCTTGTAGCCGTGACGCTGTAGTGGGCTCGGCGATGACCTCCGTCCCGCCGTCCAGGCGGTCTTGGTCTTGTTGCACCAGAATGGAAATCTTTGGCTGATTCCTCGGGACTCTGCGCCTGCCGCCTACCTCCTTTCCAGCAAAGAGGAAACTGGTGCTCTACGCCCGCTGGCGCCCGCCTGGCCTTGGTCGTCATTGCTCACATCGGCTGAGCCTCATGAGGTGCACCTTGTATAGAACTCTCCGCCCCTCAGGAGCTAGCCTAAGGAGGCCAATCCCTCGGGGGTCATGGCGTCGTCCGCCTCGTGAGGCTTGGCCCCTGACGAGGGTCTTGAGCTATTGATGCTGGAGCTGGGCCAGACTAGGCCGTCGATGGAGCCACGTAGTGGGCCGCAGGCAGGCAAGCCTTGGTACCCCCATATCTAGAATGCCGACAAAGACCCAGATGCAATCTTGGACTTTCCTCTAGACAATCACTCCAAACTGTCAAGGTCTGCGCTCATTGGGTCCGATTAGGTGTCCCATGACGAACTGTGCCTTGCAGATCCATCGTTTTCGGTCCAACTTCTGCTCCTGGATGAAGCATTGGGATTAATGCAGTCGCTTGCCAAGACTTTGCCTCCGAAGTGTACCCAGCTCAGGCTAGGGGCTGAGAGCGGGGAATTTTATGCCCCACCCACCACCCACTACTTAGTAGCCACTGTCGAGGATTTAACTCACATGCTAGACTACGCGTCCGAAGACATCAACGGTATGGACAACAATGCCGATGCCGAACCGAGCCAAGTCCCACCCGTCACAGGGCGTTGGACGACCACTTCAACCTATTATGTATACATGGTGGACACTCCCAATAAAAAGGACGACGAGGATAATCAGAACCCCGATGAGGACAAACCCATCGATAAACCACCAAAGCGCCGACGTCAGCGGTGCCGCTCACGATCGTGTCGGGATAAGGATAGTAATATCGGCACCAGAGACAATGAGACTCCGGATGATGCCAAAGATCCCGAATACCCCGTCGAGCCCACATCCAATCAAGATGAAAGGGAAGAGGGTCAGTATAGTCCAGAACATGCTATCACGAAGATTCGGAAGATAACCACTATATGCCAGAATACGAAGAGGACGTTAGCCTCGGTGACGAAGACTTTATCATCCCAGAGGAAACCCTCGAACAAGAATGCTTCAAGCGACAGCTCATTGCCACAGCGCGGAGCCTGAAAAAGAAACAACAGTAGCTCAAAGCTGAACAGGATACGCTCAATGAAAGGTGGACTAAGGTCCTGGCCGCTGAGGAGTACGGCCACGAGCGACCTACAAAAAGTTACCCCAAGCGCAAGCTGCTTCTACAATTTGACAACGAAGCCCTTGAGTCAATACCGTCGAAATACAATTAGGCAGATCAACCAGACCGACCACCATGTGGACGGGATAAAGCGACATATCAAGCCGAACACCAGCCAGCACCCCCTCATTGAAGAGCGGAAGAGGCAGGGAGATGGCGGCTTCAGGCTACACATATGACTTGCAATGTGACCTAGCCAATAAAGCTGGCCAGACTAGATCAATCTATGGGTCAAGAGGTCTTGCCCCGGCGTGAGATAACGGCTATGAAGCCTGGCGTGACGACCAGTACTATATTCGGGATCAGAACCAAACTCAGATGTCATCCGACCTCCGACGTGATATTGCGCGATACAGAGGGGCTTCACACCCCTTATGCTTCACCGATGAGGTAATGCAGCACCAATTTCCGGAAGGGTTTAAACCCGTAAACATCAAACAGAACAATGGAACAATGGATCCAGCCATCTGGATTGAAGATTTTCTTCTCCATATTCACTTGGCTCGTGGGGACGAGCTCCATGCCATTAAATACCTTCCTCTAAAGCTGAAAGGACCAGCACGGCACTGGCTGGACAGCCTCCTAGAAAACTCCATTGGAACCTGGGGAGATTTGGAAGATGCTTTTCGGGCTAACATTCAGGGCACTTATGTCCGGCCACCGGATGCTGACGACTTGAGTCACATAATCCAGCAACCAGCCGAATCAGCCCGCAAGCTTTGGAATTGGTTCCTAATTAAAAAGAACCAGATCATGGACTGTCCAGATGCCAAAGCCTTAGCGGCCTTCAAACATAGCGTCGGGACAAATGGCTCGCCCGACACCTCGGGCAGGAAAAGCCAAAGACGATGGCAGCCTTACTACACTTATGACCCGCTTTAGTGCAGGTGAGGATAGCTGGTTGGCTCGTAGAAGCAACAGTTCAGGCGACCCCGGCACTTCTGAGGCTGCAATAAAAACAAACGTCAGAACAACAACGACGACGTAGATGATATGACAGTCAATGCCGGATTCAGTGGCTATAAATCCGGAAAGCGCAAGAAACCTTTCAAAGGCAACAGGGATGGTCCATCGAGCTTGGATAAAATCCTTGAGAGGCCCTGTCAGATTCATGGCACACCCAATAAGCCTCCTAACCAGACCAACAAGAATTGTTGGATTTTCAAACAGGCCGGTAAGATAAATATCGAACACAAGGGAAAGGGTCCCCCAAGTGAAGACGTTGATGAGCCCCGTCAGCCAAACACTGCGGGGCTGTTTCCTCCCGAGGTGAAAACAATGAACATGATCTATTTCCCTCACATCCCCAAAAGGAAGTGCAAGCGCGCACTAAGGGATGCTATGCTGTAGAGCCTGTCGCCCCCAAGTTTAACCCATGGTCAGCCTGCCCGATCACTTTTGATCGTAGGGATCCCCCAACCAGTATCCGTCACGGGGGTTCGGCCACCCTAGTAACTGATAAAATTATTGACGATTACCATCTCACTAGAGTCCTTATGGACGGGGGCAGCAGTCTCAACTTGATCTATCAAGACACTATCCGCAAGATGGGCACTGACCCATCAAGAATCAAGCCTAGTAACTCTACCTTTAAAGGTGTGATACCAGATGTGGAGGCCCGTTGCATGGGCTCACTAACACTGTAGGTAGTATTCGGCTCCCCAGACAACTTCTGCAGCAAAGAGTTAATCTTCAACATCCTCCCTTCCGCAGTGGCTATCACACATTGCTCAGACGAACCGCGTTCCACCGCTTTAATGCAGTCCCGCACTACGCTTACTTGAAGCTTAAGATGCCTAAACCTCGTGGCATTACTACAGTCAATGGAAATATGGAGAGCTCCGTCCATACCGAAGAGCACACCGTGGCCCTTGCAGTCGAGGTGTACGGCGGCCTCATCAAGCCAAACAGTTCGTTGGGCAATAAATCCAACGACGTGTCTAAACGAGTCTGGTCTGCCCATGATTGCGATAAATCAATGGATATGGAGCTTGATTAGCAGTTCGGCCTCCGCCAGCTGCCCCATAAGGTTGTGGCTTATGTACCGCATGTACATAACTACGCATTGAAAATACCTTGTGCAGCACCGGAGGCACACTGTGGAAAAGGTCCATAGTACGACTTGACCCTCTAGACTAAATATACCTTCTTTTCACTACATGTTCATTAAGAGCCCCACTCGTTGTATGGTTGCTTCAAGAGATCCTTTTAATGCTAATGTTTCCCACCCATCAAATACTCCTATCAAAGGACTTATTACTAAGGAGAAACGGCGCAGACGTGCGACAGAGCATCACTGGAGTTTTTTAACTATTATTTTTAGGCCCTGTGTTAAACTTTCCCTTATGTAATTTTTTCTTTGCCTTTTCTTTTTAGGCATGTAACATGACCTTAATATTAGTGGCATTGTGTGTCGAAACACGCCTCGGCGTATTAATAAGGATATAAAGGAAGCATATGATCATCACCTTTTTTGTTGGGTTCTTGTATTATCTTGTCATCTGTATCCCCCCTTGCGTTCGAATGACATACAAGCTTCGGCACGACCTTCGTACCAGGGGCTGTATTCGGCCTCGCAAACTCTTAAGTCCAAACACCTCTAGGGAACTCTTCGGTGTCCCGGATAATGCATTATATGCATCAGCTCCGAATCACGTCTCGGGTCTATAGTTGGGTTGCCCGGCTCCTGTGTTTGCCACCTTTCGCTCCGAAAGTTCGGCTAAGGTAATAAAGGGAGAACTACTGTGATTGTATTTATGGTTCGTCCGGTTAAGTACCTCAGTAGAGAAAGTCTAAAACTGACTGTCATGATATGCATGAGCGGGTTAGCGATCCGGTGACTTAGTGTTATACTACAAATCATTTGTGATTTATGCCGTGTTATACGAGGGGCTGGGCTTTTAACAGCCGCGTTGCAAAGGTGTCGTACTCCGGATTGCCGTTCACGCAACAAGGGGCTAGTACTTAGCCCCACCAATAGACTCTTATGGCTAGGTGAAAGTACTAAAGCCGCATAGTCAGATTGCCAAGTTCACCTCGCAAGACGCCTCCTACATCGGACCAAGACGTTGGATAAAGTGCGGTCATGTGTTCCCGAACACCCCTGTAATATTTACGTGGGGGTAGAAGCCGACGACTGGTAATCTTTCAAACTTATAAATTAAACGGCGAAACAGGAGGGTAAACTAATCATAATGCGCAAGCGTAAAATATTTTACACCATAAGTTCATTACATAACTGATATGTCTCTGTCGTATCTACTTTTCCAAACACTTTTGCCCTTGTTTTTGACTCTAACTTGCATGATTTGAATGGAACTAACCCGGACTGTCGTTGTTTTCAGCAGAATTGCCATGGTGTTATTTTTGTGCAAAAATAAAAGTTCTCAGAATGACCTGAAAATCCACGGAGCAACTTTTCGGAATTAGTAAAAAATACTGGTGAAAGAATCAGCGTCAGGGGGCGCACACCCTGTCCACGAGGCTGGGGGGCGCGCCCGCTCCCCTAGGGCGCACCCCCTCCACTAGGGCGCACGCCTTGCCTCATGGGCCCCCTGGACGTCACCGACCTCAACTCTAACTCCATATATTTGCTTTCATGGAGAAAAAAAATCGGAGAGAAAGTTTCATCTTGTTTTACGATACGGAGCCGCCGCCAAGCCCTAATCTCTCTCGGGAGGGCTGATTTGGAGTCCATTTGGGGCTCCGGAGAGGGGGATTCATCACCGTCATCATCATCAACCATCCCCCATCACCAATTTCATGATGGTCACCGCCGTGCGTGAGTAATTCCATCGTAGGCTTGCTGGACGGTGATGGGTTGTATGTGATTTACCATGTAATCAAGTTAGTTTTGTTAGGGTTTGATCCCTAGTATCCACTATGTTCTTAGATTGATGTTGCCATGACTTTGCTATGCTTAATGCTTGTCACTAGGGCTCGAGTGCCATGATTTCAGATCTCAACCTATTATGTTTTCATGAATATATGTGAGTTCTTGATCCTATCTTGCAAGTCTATAATCACCTATTATGTGTTATGATCCGACAACCCCGAAGTGACAATAATCGGGATACTTCTCGATGATGATCGTAGTTTGAGGAGTTCATGTATTCACTATGTGTTAATGCTTTGGTCCGGTACTCTATTAAAAGGAGGCCTTAATATCCCTTAGTTTCCACTAGGACCCCGCTGCCACGGGAGGGTAGGACAAAAGATGTCATGCAAGTTCTTTTCCATAAGCACATATGACTATATTAGGAATACATGCCTACATTACGTTGATGAACTGGAGCTAGTTCCGTGTCACCCTATGTATAACTATTACATGAGGAATCGCATCCGACATAATTATCCATCACTGATCCAATGCCCACGAGCTTTGCACATATTGTTCTTTGCTTATTTACTTTACCGTTTCTTGTGTTACAATTACTACAAAACTGCTACTGTTACTTTTGCTAGTGTTATCGTTACTTCCATACTACTTTGCTACTAAATACTTTGCTGCAAATACTAAGTTATCCAGCTGTGGTTGAATTGACAACTCAACTGCTAATACTTGAGAAATTTCTTTAGCTCCCCTTGTGTCGAATCAATAAATTTGGATTGAATACTCTACCCTCGAAAACTGTTGCGATCCCCTATACTTGTGGGTTATCAAGACTATTTTCTGGCGCCGTTGTCGGGGAGCATAGCTCTATTCTTTGAGTCACTTGGGATTTATATCTACTGATCATTATGTGGAGCTTGAAAGACGAAAGAACTAAGATTTATCCCTCAGCTACGAGGGCAGGTAAGGAACTCCCATCTAGCTCTGCACTAGACTCTCCTTCTGTTATGAGTAAGCTTGCGACACCTAAACCTACTTCTGCTATTAGTTCTGATATGTCGCATATTATTTATGATGCCACTTCTACTATGCAAGATTCTTATGATGAAATTATTTCTGTGCTTGATACTACTGTGCCATTAGGTGAATATCTTGATGAACAACTTGCTAGGGCTAGAGAGAATGAAATTATTGAAAATGAAATTATTGAAGATAGTGATGATGAAGATTCTCCCCCTAAGTATGAATTCCCTATTGTTCCTGAGGATTATGTTATGGATGAAGAAACTGCTAGAGATTTTCTTGCTTGCAATGATAGATCAGATCTTAAGAAGTTATTAGCTAAACTGAAACAAAAATCTCTAAATGCTAGAATGAAATATGACCCTGCTTTTGCTACTTCACCTACCTATGTTACTGATAGGGATTATGAATTCTCTGTCGATTCTGAGATAATTACTTTGGTTGAATCTGATCCTTTCTATGGCTATGAATCTGAAACTGTTGTGGCACATCTTACTAAATTGAATGATATAGCCACCCTGTTCACTAATGATGAGAAATCTTGCTACTACTATATCCTTAAGATATTTCCATTCTCATTAAAGGGTGATGCTAAAACTTGGTTTAATTCTCTTGATCCTGGTTGTGTGCGTGTCGGTGTAAAAAAGTAGGGGCTCTCCTTTTGACCACTTTACTTGTGCACGGGCAATCAGAACCACCAGCCGCGGCCACGCATAATAGGGCAGGAAAGGGGAGCCGGAGAGAAGCCGAAGGCACAAGGAAAATAGAGCAACGACAAGGACCAAGGCCACAAAGATCGGATGGACGAATCAGGTTTCCCCGGCAAGGACCCTTGCCGGGGCAGCCTCAGCGGCCCCGACAAGACCCTTGCCGGGGGAGCTCGCCCCCACCAGCCGAGCGAGCCACCTTTGAGTTGGCATGCAGATCTTTGTGAAGACAAAGAATAGTCAAGATCAAATGAGGATAGGAAGGCAACGATCCTCACCAAGATCCTCACCGAAGGAACCCACAAGACCCCTGGCAAGATCCTTGCCGAGGACGCCAGCGCACCACGACAAGACCCTTGCCAGGCCACCCGGCAAGGCCCTCGCCAAGCGCGCCAGCAGGGCCACCGCCAGGCCCGCGCCAGCCAAGTCTCCGCCGCCGCTCGCATGCTGCTGCCAACCCAACCAGCTGGGCAGGCACCTGCGTGGCAACATGCAGCCCTTCGTGGAGGCTCCAGCACTGCGCCACCTCAGCTGCCTGCCTGCCTACATGACACCGCATGCACCGCTGGCCAGGGCGCGTGTCGAAGCGAGGAGGAGCAGCGACGGACGGGACGGGCCTCGCTCCCGCCCCCGATAAAGTAAAGGGACACCTAAGCCTCGCATTAAATGCGCTTTGTCCTGTAATACTAGCGATAAGCTCACAACGCTGTAGTGATTTCTACCTCCTGGTGCCACTGTGGCGGCCCCTTTCGCCTATAAAAGGAGGCCCATGGCACCCTAGAGAGGGATTCGTCTCTTTCAAACCTCACAGCACCTAGAGCTAGTTCAAGAGCTCAAGAACACTAAATAGATCCACCAAAGCAGGATCGTAGGGTTTTATGCATCTTTGCAGCCCGAACCTGGGTAAATCCCCTTTGTGTTGTCTACTAGTCCCGCTCTTCTCACGATCCCCGCGCCCCGCAACTATAGTAGGGATTCTAGTGATCCCATAGGTGTCGTTTCCCACCGACATCTTTGGCGCACCAGGTAGGGGAGCGCAATTCTGAGAATCTGGCCTAGCAGTCGACCTAGCTGTTCTTCATCGCCATGGCTCCTAAGAAGAAGCCGACCACGGCGAGCGGTTCGTCCGGGACTGGGCTGGTACCGGCACGGACCGATAGCGGGCCAGTCGTGGAGAGAACCCGTGGCGCGGCCCGTGAACATCCACATCACCTTGGCGGTTCAGGCCTGGCGAGTGGCGTCGTTTGCGCGCCAGGTGACGAGCCACTAGTCGCGGGCTCCAGGGACAGAGTCGGGCCCCCCGCAGGCGGCGTGTGGCCCTCTGGGGGCGCCGCCATCCCACCAGACGGCGGCACGGCGGCCTCCAAGATGCCAACACCGGCGCCCATGGTGTGCTCTTCCTAGGTTGTGCGTGATGAACAGCGTCGCCCCACTGGTGACCCTACGCGCCGCCCTGCGAAGAGTCCTGTGCGCCCATCACATGATGAGGAGGGCCAGCATGCGCTCCGAGGTGCTGACGGAGGTGGCGAACGGCTGCGGGGCCGTGATGCAGCTCCTTCTAACGTTGTTGGAAATCGAGGCGCATCGCGGTCCACCCAGCTCTCGCCTCCACCCACGCCAGCTGAGGCCCTAGCACGCGCAGCAGCTCCTCGATTTTCCTCCCGCCGCGGAGAAGCTCGACGAATGGAGGGCCACCGTCCGGAGCCTCGTCGGCATCACCAAGAACGATGAGTTGCGGTCGGCGGCACCCGTAGGCCGTCGCTCCACCGGGCCACCGCATGCCAGCGGAAACCGTGCTAGAGGCGATGCAGCCACGGTGCACTCCCCTCCTCCATCCCGGCCACCCCGGGCGTCGGTTCATCGCGACAACACTCGAGACGATATCTCCATCGCGTCGTCCGACCCGCGAACCAACCACAATCAGCGTCAAGTACTTCGGGAGCGGGTTCATGAGGATGCTCGAACTACCATCGAGCGCCAACATGACACGCGCTACCAGTCGGACAGGCGGGCGGGGCCTGCTACGGACCACCCAGCGCCAGGAGGCTACGGTGGCCTACCTTACGAGGTGGGTTGTCCGGCTTTCACCCGTGAGTTGTGGCAGTTCCAGTGGCCCTCCCACCGTACGTTCAAGCCTGACATTGGCGAAAAGTACAACGGCAAGACTCACCCGCCAGAGTTCCTCAGCATCTACACCATCGCGATGCAAGCTGCTAGGGCCCGCGGAAATAAGGTGCTTGCCAATTACTTCTCATTGGCACTCAAGCCTAATGTCATGTCATGGTTGATGCACTTGCCGATGGATTCCATCTCTTCTTGGGTGGATCTGTGCCATGAGTTTGTTGGCGCCTTTACCGGAGGTCACCAGGCTCATGGCCAGGCGAGTGATTTACACATCATCCCCCAGAAGGAAGGGGAGAACTTATGCAAGTACATCCAAAGGTTCAGCCGAGTGCAGTACAACATCCCCGACGTTCACCCTACCACCGTGATCGGTGCATTCCATCAGAATGTGCGCAGTCGTAAGATGCATGAAGAGCTGGCGATGAACAAGGTCAGAGATGTGGCCGAACTTTATGTTCTGGCCGATCGGTGCGCTTGCGCTGAAGAGGGAAGGAAGTACCCCGGCAAAGATGGCCGTGCGGAAACCGACTCCATGGATGATACCGCCACTCCGGTGAAGAAGGACCGGCGCCATAACAAGAAGTGCAGGAGCAAGACCGTGCTTGCCGTTGAGGGATCCGACGATACCGGCGCCACCAAGAAACCCAAGGCAAGTGAACCCGGCAAGGAGGTTGCCGGGTGTGCCGCTTGCCAGGCCTTGGCGGCTGCCGATAAGCCAGGGGGCTCCTACAAGCAGTATTGCAAGATCCACTGCACCAAGGGCCATGATCTCCAAAACTGCCAACAGGTAGAGCTTCTCGCCGAGAAGCAAAAAGCTGAGTATGAGCGGAAGGACAAGGAGAAAGGCCCAGATGGTGCCGAGGGATCCGGCAAGAAACATGGCGGCCAAGGAGGCCGCCGCGGCAAGGATAATCAGCAGGAAAGGCCTGCTCGAGGCCGCGATAAGAAGCAGGAAGATGATGATCATGACGAGGACATGAGTCCGGCGAACACGAGTTTCAGAAAGCCACAGAGGCCATGTGTGTCGATGGTGGTGCCTCGCTGCATACGTCCCACCGCCAACTCGAGCAGTGGGCGCGTGAGATCACGGTGGTGGAGCCGTCGTTCGACGCACGGAAGCCGCTGAAATGGTCCAGCACGCCCATCATCTTCGACACTGAGGACCACCCTGACCGCACTACTGCGGTCTGGTGCTTGCCGTTGTTGGTTTCACCAACAATCCGCAACCTCAAGGTGACAAAGATGTTGGTTGATGGCGGGGCCGGCCTGAACTTAATCTCGCCTGTTGTGGTCAAAAGGCTGCAGATCCCTGATGGAGACCTCGAGGAGACAGGCACATTTCAAGGAGTTAACCCGGGGAGGAGCCAGCCAAAGGGAAAGGTCACGCTGCCCGTGACATTTGGAGGTGAACTGAACCACAGGACGAAAAGGATTGTTTTCAATGTAGCCGAGATCCCCTTGCCTTAAAACGGGATCCTCGGCCGCCCGGCACTAGCCAAGTTCATGGCGGCTTCACACTACGCCTACAACATGCTGAAGATGCCCGGGCCGATGAACATCATCACCCTCCCATCCGACAAGAAAGATGCGTTGATATGCGCCGACCAACTCTACCGGGAAGCAGTTGTAGCAGCTGCCGCTTAGGCACCTGCTCCTGCTCCTGCCGTCGGAGCCCGGGGGGAAGAAGACCGGCGAGACCCCTCGCACCCACTCTGGCAAGCGCACCTCTTCGGGGTGTTGCGCTTCCATTGAAAACGTGCCAGAGAGCTCCGCCGGCAAGAGCAAGAAGTCCAGAGCCACACCACCAGAGACCAAGAAGGTGCCCGTCAAGGACGATGACACGGGGGGAGCTTTTACCATAAGCTCCACCCTTGACGGCAAATAGGAAAGCGAGCCCGTCACCTTCCTGCGGGCGAATGTTGATGTGTTTGCATGGCAAGCCTCCAACATCCCCGGCGTTCCCATGGAGGTGATTGAGCACCACCTTGTTGTCTGTCCTCATGCGCGGCCCGTCAAGCAGAAGGTCAGGAAGCAAGCTCTGGAGAGGTAGGAGTTCATCACGGAGGAAATCAGAAAGCTAGAGGCGGTAGGCCTGGTGAGAGGAGTACTCCATCCAACGTTGTTGGCCAATCCGGTAGTAGTGCGCAAGGCATATGGGAAGTGGAGGTTGTGTATTGATTACACAGACATCAATAAGGCTTGCCCAAAGGATCCCTTCCCGTTACCGCGCATTGACCAGATTGTTGACTCCACGGCCAGGTGTGACCTTTTATCATTCCTCGATGCCTACTCGGGATACCACCAGATCTTCATGTCAAAAGAAGACGAGGAAAAGACAGCATTCACCACCCCATGTGGTACGTATTGCTTTTTACGGATGCCTTTCGAGTTGAAGAGTCCTGGCTCAACCTTTGCATGAGCAGTCCAAATTGGTTTTGAGCCCCATCTACATAGAAATATGGAAGCTTATATGGACGACATAGTGGTCAAAACCAAGGACAAAGCAACCCTTGTGCAAGATCTAGGTGAAACATTTGCAAACCTGCACAAGATCAACCTCAAATTGAACCCTAAGAAGCGTGTCTTCGGCGTCCCGTCTGGCAAGCTTCTCGGGTTCTTTGTGTCACAACGCGGGATTGAAGCAAACCCAGATAAGATCAAGGCCATCGAACAGACTGAGGCACCCAAACGGATCAAGGACGTGCGTCGGCTCACTGGCTGCGTTGCCGCCATGAGCCGGTTCATCTCCAAGTCCGCGGAGCGTGCCCTTCCTTTTTTCAAGATCCTAAAGAAGGCAGGGCCAGTGGAGTGGACCCCAGAGGCCGAGGCAGCACTGCAAGATTTGAAGAAATACCTCTCTTCTACCCCAGTGCTTGTTGCGCCCAAACCACAAGAACAATTGCTGCTTTATCTAGCGGCAACAAATCAGGTGGTTAGCACCGCACTAGTGGCGCAGAGAGAGGTCGACGAGGAGGCAGCAGCAGCGGCGGAGTCAACGGTTGGTGGGCCGGAACCCTCCCCGGCAGGGCTCGGTCCCAACAAGACTGAGTCCCCGGCAGGGCTAGGTCCCGGCAAGACTGGTGCTAGAGCGATAGGACTCACGCGACTGGGTGAAGAGGCGCAGAAGAAGAAAATGGTACAGCACCCAGTGTACTTTGTCAGCTCCCTCTTGCAAGGGTCTAGGTCGAGGTACTCAGGTGTGCAAAAGCTGCTCTTCGGGCTCCTTATGGCTTCGAGGAAGCTGCGCCATTACTTCCAAGCGCATGAGATCACGGTGGTCACCCGCCTCCCATTGCAACGGATACTGCATAACCCAGACGCAACAGGGAGGATCGTGGAATGGGCCCTGGAGCTGTCAGGTTTCGGTTCAAAGTTCAAAAGCACCTCAACGATTCAGAGCAGAGTCTTGGCAGAGTTTGTTGCGGAATGGACCTCGAGGCCCGACGAAGTGGTGCAGGAGACCACTCTCCCCGGCGAGGAAACGAGCCGTAACTGGATCATGTACTTTGATGGTGCCTTCTCGCTGCAAGGCGTCGGTGTTGGTGTACTGCTTGTCGCACCCACAGGAGAGCACCTCAAGTATGTCATCCAGATGCACTTCCCTCGGGAGATGTCAACCAACAACACCGCCGAGTACGAGGGTTTGCTTGCCGGTCTCAGGATCGCGGCAGACCTCAGAGTTAAAAAGCTCATCGTCAGGGGCGACTCACAACTCGTTGTTAGGAAGATCAACAAAGATTATCAAAGCCTGTTGATGGAAGCTTACGTAGATGAGGTGAGGAAACTGGAGAAGCGCTTTGACGGTATACAAGCGGAGCATGTCCCTCGGGCAGAGAACGACATTGCCGACTACCTGTCAAAGCGCGCTGCCCTCAAGCTACCTGTGGAACCAGGTACTTTTGTCCTTCAGTTAACTCAACCATCCGTTGAGCCGTCGGTCGGGCAAAACAAGCAGAGGAAGCTAGGCTCCGGCAAGTACTTCCCCACCGAGCTCCCCGGAGCCGCCGGCGAAGATGTTGCCGTAGATGCCGATCATGCCGCGGGACAACCGACTCCGGTAGGACCTCAGGTCATGGCCGTAGAGGCGGTCGCTCCCATGGCAGAAGAGATGCCTTTGGTCCTTGTCGTCAAGCCACAGGCTCCGGCATGGGCGCAGCACACCGTTCGATTCCTCCAAAAAGGAGAGCTTCCTGAGGAGCAGGAAGAGGCCGAAAGAGTAGCCCGCCGGTGTGCTCTGTACCAATTCGTTGATAACGTATTGTACAAAATAAGACCGAATGGGGTGAAATTGAAGTGCATCTCCCAGGAGGAAGGACTAAAGCTGTTGGCAGAGATACATGGAGGCATATGTGGCTCGCACATAGGGTCGAGGGCCCTTGCCGGCAAGGCTTTTCGGCAAGGTTTCTTCTGGCCCACCGCCCTCCAGGATGCGACAGCACTAGTAACCAAGTGTGAAGCGTGCCAGTTCCATTCGAAGAAACTTCATCAACCAGCTCAAGCCCTTCAAACTATCTGTCGAATTTCGGGTTCCGGCAGACCCTTGAGGTTCGAACTCTGGGGTGCGCGCGGAGATTCAACCCTCTGCCTGCCTGTTCCTCGCCGAATCGCTAGGATCTAAACTACCAACAGAACAACACAAGACACACAAGATTTATACTGGTTCAGGCCACCATTGTGGTATAATACCCTACTCCAGTGTGTGGTGTGGTGGATTGCCTCTTGGGCTGATGATGAACAGTACAAGGAAGAACAACCTCGCGAGGGTCTGTTCTTCGTTGGTGCGACGAACTGCTAGGAGGAGTTCAATCTCTCTATCTACTGGTTTCTTGGTGAGGATCCAGATTCTAGATCGGGTCCAGATGCCTCTACCCTGGGGGTGGCTAGTCCTATTTATAGGCAAAGGCCCTGGGCCTCTTCCCAAATATTGAGCAGGAATGGCGCCAACAATTGGCCATTTTGAAGGGGAACAGCGGGTACACTTATCCTGACTAAAGTTGGTCCTCGCCTGTCAAAGGCTCTGGTGGTGACGCCTGCTTGGGCTCCACAATGACTTCTTCCCTGTCGCTGGGCTGGTCTTGGTCTTGTTGCACCGAAATGGATGCCTTTGCTTCATGCTCTCGCCTGCGCTTGCTCCCTTTGCACCAAAGAGGAAAGGAGGATATTGTGCGGGCTGGCGCCCGACTGTCGCCCCTGGTGGTCATGGCTTGCGTCATGGGCACCTCACGAGGCACCCCGCCTTGAACTCTCCGCCTCCTCGTGAGCCAGCCTGACGAGGCCGTTCCTGAGGAAGCTCCTTGTCGTCCGCCCCACGAGGCTTGGCCCCTCGCGAGGGTCTTGAGCTTGTGTTGATGAAGATGGGCCGCGCTGGGCCTCCTTTGAGCCACGCCGTAGGCCGCAGGCAGGCAAGTCTGGGGATCCCCTTTCCCAGAACGCTGACAGTAGCCCCCGGGCCCATGGCGCGCCCGAACTTGGCTGAGCAGAGAGGCGAAAGGGCAAGTGTGAAGCGTCGTGGGCCCTGATAGCCTACGGCCTTGGGTGCCGCGTGGCGGTTGATTGGACGTGGGCGCCTCTGCAACCGCGCGAGTTGATAAAGGAGCGGCATCTGTCCCTTGCCTCCTTTGCTTCCTCCAGTTGCTGCTCAGATCCCCTTTCTTGCGCCTCTCCTCCCCGCTTTCGAAATCATCAGATCTACTCCGTCCGCGCGCCCTAGCCAGACATGGCGCCTCGCCAAGCCCTGATAGAGGCAAAGGTGTCCCGTCTTTCGATGAGATGGTGGATTTCGCTTTGGTGGAAGTCGACTTTGACGATCCGACTACGAACGTGCGAGGACGTCGCGCCTTAGCAATCGCTAAACCAACTCCGAGAGGTTATTGACCACGCCGGAGCACGATCAACCTGACCACGAGGGTCTGTTTCCTACGAGCAAACGAAGAACAAGCAAGAAACTGAGATTGCAATCTGGATATTGCGAATATAAGATGAAAGCTTTATTGATCAAGGTGGGGTTCTGTGACGCCTTTGTCTGGTCGTTGAACACAAGCGAAGTACGCGAAGTTGCAGCTATGGCGAACTTTTAATCTAAACAAAACCCAAGGTCTAAACGATGCCCTAAGGGCTGTATATATGGAGGAAGAGGGGGTGGATTTCGTGGCCCTTGGTGGAGGGGTCCGAAATCAACCCTATCTCTTGTTTCCCCACACATACGGACTCTAAAAATAGCCTATACTTATGTATTTCGAAATTACATGGGCCTGGCCCAATAATAAGGTGACGCAGCACCTAAAATAGCCTTGGGACGAAATTTATGAAGTGGCATCTTGTATATTTCGTCCAAGGCTTCATCCACACATTATGGTGGCTTCAAAGTCCTGAAATCATCACTTGTAACTCCGTTCTTGTTCCCCTTGCGCATGCCATCATCTCCATGCTTGTTCTTGCTCCAATGTTCATCCTTCTCCAAGCTAGGCCCTTCATTTGTAAGAAAAACAAATGTATCCAATTTAGGCAGCATCATATTCTCATGAACATTAGAATCATTACCAAGAAACGAAAGTACCTGATAATTTAGTTGGCGTGCACGAGCTCTAGTAATTGGTCCAGTATGTATAGCAGCAGGGGCTGTGGGTGTAACAATTGTATTGATGTCCTCATCACTAGTGTACAGAATTTTTATCAAATTGCCATGGTCTACCAAGTAATAAGGAACATGCTTGCATAGGTACCACATCACAATCAACATAATCAGCATATGTAGAGATACTAAAATGCACACGAACAGTACGTGTTACCTTAACCTTGCCGCTGTTGTTGAACCATTGGATGTAGTAAGGATGTGGATGTGGTCTTGTGGTGAGAGAAAGCTTCTCCACCATCTCCATGCTAGCCAAGTTGTTGCAGCTCCCTCCGTCTATTATGACGCGCACAGAACGTTCCTTCACAACTCCCTTGGTATGGAACAAATTGTGCCTCTGATTTTGCTCAGCTTGTGTGACCTGCACACTCAAAACACGTTGAGCAACTAAACATTCATACCTGTCAGCGTCTTCAGGAGCCATGTATTGCGTCTCATGATCAGAATCATCTCCACCATGTCCTTCACGTGTAATAAGAGCCAAAGTCTCCTCATCATAGTCACTAGCGGACTCATATCCACCATCCGCGGTAGCAATCATCACACGCGGAGATTTGCATTCTCTCGCATAATGACCTCCTCCCTTACAACGACGACAAATAATATCACTTGTGTGCCCTGTTGATGCCATGGAAGAAGAAGAACGCTGTGCAGGCCCCGCAGGTGCGCTCTTGGCAGATAATGGTGGTTGTGCCTGTTTTCTTGTATCACGGCTGGAGGTGGCACCGGATGGAGGTGCTGGTGCAGTTGAAGTAGAAGATGCACGTGGTGTCCATGATGAAGGTCGGCCTGCAGAAAAGTTAGTTCGCCCCAATGCTTGTCGATCCTGCACTTCACGTTCAGCTTTACAAGCAAGATGGAAGAAACGAGTGATATTAGTATACTCCTTATAGTCTAGAATGGTCTGAATCTCTCTATTTAATCCACCCAGAAAACGTGCAAGCATAGCTTCATTCTCCTCAACAATACCACATCTAATCATGCCAGTTTGTAATTCCTGATAATATTCTTCTACAGAATTTTTTCCTTGTCTTAAACGCTGCAATTTTTGAAGCAATTCACGTTGATAATATGGTGGAACCCAACGCGTACGCATAGCAGTTTTCAAAGCAGCCCAAGTAGTTGGAATAGGATACAATCTACAATGTTCAGACCACCATACACATGCAAAACTAGTGAAAGCACAAACAGCAGCAGCAACTCGTCTCTCCTCAGGATATTGTAAACATGTAAATAGTTGTTCAGTTTCTAACTCCCAAGTAAGATATATATCAGGAACATATCTACCCTCAAATGGTGGAATATTCAATTTCAGTTTAGGAATATGGACATCATCTCGTACCTGAGGTGGTGGTGCAGGCCTACCATTACGAATATATACCTGAGGTCGACCTGCTGGTGGTGGTACAGGTGGCTGCACGTAGTGTTGATTTTGATCAACCTCATCCTCATAGTCTCCCACATAATCATCCTCCTCCGCATCAGCAGCAGGAGCCACAGAAGTATCAACAGCAGCACCAACAGTTTGGCCAAACGCAAGAGGAACACGGCTTGCTCGGCGGAGGTCTGCTTCGCGACGTGGAGGTAGTCGTTGTTGTTGTTGTTGTTGGAGAGGTGTGTTAGCTGCAGCGGGTGGTGGTGGTGGAAGACGCGCGAGCAATTCATTAAACTTGTTATCGAGCTTTGTTCCGAACGTCTTCTCAAAGCCAGTGATCTTCTCCATGGCCTCTTCAAAATTGTTCAGCACATCTTGCACCTGTTCAGTCATCATTTGCTGAAACTTATCATGAAGCTCCTTGTTCGATAAATTCTCCTAGTCAATCTCGTCGGCTTGTGATCCTGGCATGGTTAGCAGCAATAGAAACACACAAGAATATGATCCTACAGACTACGAACAAGTGGTGGTGGTGGGTGTCACAAATCCGTCAAGCAAATCTCAAATTCTTACCAGTTCTTACCCAGCAGCAGGCGGTGATCGGCAACCGTTGTAGTCAAAAACTCTCAAAGCTTGGATAGAGCGATTACCAGGGAGAGTCAAACGCACGACGTAGATGTATGTGGAGCTGGGAAGGCTTATAATATGGTAGCAAAAAGGGTCAGCAATAATCAATTCAGAGATGCAAAGTTGAATAAACGCTCAACGACGGTATTGTGCTGGTCCTAGGCTAGACTGTGCTAGAGACGCGAGCCTAGAACACTAACAAAATCACGGCGCGGCACGTAAACAAGGGAAAAGCACACTCTGGAATTTTTTTTTTCGCTCTTTTTTTTTGCGCTCTTTTTTTTTTGCGCTGCTTTTT
Organism: Triticum dicoccoides; assembly: GCF_002162155.2. Classification (NCBI taxonomy): domain Eukaryota; kingdom Viridiplantae; phylum Streptophyta; class Magnoliopsida; order Poales; family Poaceae; genus Triticum; species Triticum dicoccoides. The sequence goes on along the minus strand of NC_041389.1, from coordinate 205,456,352 downwards.
TTTTGCGAAAAATCACTATAATGGCGAGTGTCTCAAAACTCTTCTTAGCTCAAACTGACAGGATGGGCACGAAACTTTTTTGACCAATTTTTTTTTTGACTGTCCGGACCCAAAAACTGGAAACGGGTCAAAAAAAACTTCCTATAATGGCACCTGTCTCAAAACACTCAGAAACACCTAAAAATAGGATAGCCAGAAAATTTTTCGAAAAATGCATTTTCGAAAAATTTTGGGCCTAAACGGAGCGTGGCTACCCGACTCTTTTTTTTCCGAAACCTACTCCGGCAAGGAAACACGAATCGGAATCTAGATGGATCTCGAAAACAAACCTAATATGACAAGAACTCGGATTGGTGGTGGATATATGGTGGTAGATGGCAGCGGTGGTGGTATATGACAGCTGTGGTGGTATATGGATACGGATTCGAAGCGGTGGCGGATAAGCGGTGGTGGTAGATGGCAGGGGTGATGATGATGGTGCGGCGGCGGCGTGACAACTTATGACCAGAACTCGAAACTCTAAAAGACTAGACTCTAAGACCAGCAACTAGACACGACGATGCAACCGCAAATTCAACAAAGCAAAACCCTAAAAAGATTATGCAAAGGCTCAGATTGGTTCGGATATGATGAACTAACCCTAATTTTTTTTGTGGCTTTTTCATGGACTGTAGGTATGAAGAACAGACTCGATCTAAACTACGAAAAACTGTAAAATCTCACCGAGCAACCTGGAAATCTGATACCACTTGATAGAGGCAAAGGTGTCCCGTCTTTCGATGAGATGGTGGATTTCGCTTTGGTGGAAGTCGACTTTGACGATCCGACTACGAACGTGCGAGGACGTCGCGCCTTAGCAATCGCTAAACCAACTCCGAGAGGTTATTGACCACGCCGGAGCACGATCAACCTGACCACGAGGGTCTGTTTCCTGCGAGCAAACGAAGAACAAGCAAGAAACTGAGATTGCAATCTGGATATTACGAATATAAGATGAAAGCTTTATTGATCAAGGTGGGGTTCTGTGACGCCTTTGTCTGGTCGTTGAACACAAACGAAGTACGCGAAGTTGCAGCTATGGCGAACTTTTAATCTAAACAAAACCCAAGGTCTAAACGATGCCCTAAGGGCTGTATATATGGAGGAAGAGGGGGTGGATTTCGTGGCCCTTGGTGGAGGGGTCCGAAATCAACCCTATCTCTTGTTTCCCCACACATACGGACTCTAAAAATAGCCTATACTTATGTATTTCGAAATTACATGGGCCTGGCCCAATAATAAGGTGACGCAGCACCTAAAATAGCCTTGGGACGAAATTTATGAAGTGGCATCTTGTATATTTCGTCCAAGGCTTCATCCACACATTATGGTGGCTTCAAAGTCCTGAAATCATCACTTGTAACTCCGTTCTTGTTCCCCTTGCGCATGCCATCATCTCCATGCTTGTTCTTGCTCCAATGTTCATCCTTCTCCAAGCTAGGCCCTTCATTTGTAAGCAAAACAAATGTATCCAATTTAGGCAGCATCATATTCTCATGAACATTAGAATCATTACCAAGAAACGAAAGTACCTGATAATTTAGTTGGCGTGCACGAGCTCTAGTAATTGGTCCAGTATGTATAGCAGCAGGGGCTGTGGGTGTAACAATTGTATTGATGTCCTCATCAAGCCCCGGTCGGAGCTTGGTACTCGTCCGCCTTGGACTCGCCGAACGTGTCAGAGGCGAGCCTTTCCCGGATGCGCTAGATGGCGGCGGCACAGGGCATCGATGGGGCGAAGGTGTTCAAGGCCGGCTCTGCCGTCCCTGAAGGCCAAGGGAGCACCTTCTATCCGCTCTTCGTGAGCGCGATTGTCGCCGGTCTGGTGCCTCCCTTTTCCGAGTTCTTCTTCTCTGTCCTCCGCCATTATAATCTCCAAGCTCTGCACCTCCATCCCAACTCTGTTCTTCTTCTGGCGATCTTCGCCTATTATTGTGAGGCTCACATAGGGGTGAAGCCCTCAGTGGCCTTGCTGCGCCACTACTTCTCCCTCCGGACCTCCCGTGGTCCCGTCTCTGTGTGCGTGAGCTTCGTCGCGTACGGCTATTCCATTGCCATTTCGAATCCTGGGAAAAGGATTGAGGGCTTCAGGAGCAATTGGGTCTTGGTGGATGCTGGGCGTATCCACCCTCGGCTGATCCTGCCCACGGGGCACCCCGCGAGCTCTGACGACTCGTCCCGAGTGGAGCTTGTGGATCCCCGTGCGAAGCCGGTGTTGGAGAAGATGGACGCGGATCTGAGGCCGGCCAGCATGGCGGCGGCGAAGCTGACCGGTGCGTCGCTGCTGAGGGAGTTCCTGGAGCACCAGCTAGCTCCGCTTCGTCAGTACTCACTTTCGATGTGGAGGCCCCACCCGAGCCCCGCGGTCTTGGCCAACGAGGATCTGGCTGCGGTCCTCCAGTCCTTGGTTGGGGGCGACGTGGCGAGGTTGGAGGGCGCTCCTACGCCCCTGTTCCTCCGCGAGGACTGGGAGTAGGTAGCGGGGTCCATGCCCGTCTTCAACGGGGACGGGCCCATGCCAGCGGAGGCTCCAGAGGACCTGGTGGACGTGTCCTCTGGCGACTCCAGCGAAGAGAAGGAAGAAGGGGAGCGGGATGAGGGGGTTGACTCCGAGGCGGAGTCAAGGGCTCCCCCCCTTCGGCGCAGGTCCTGCGCTCTCCCCCTCTCTGTGAGTGACGACGACGAGGACGAGGATGAGCAGGGCGGCGGGAGCCTGCCTCCGATCCCGAAGAAAGACTGGACCGGGCTGATCCCCCGCGGGTCTGCCCCAGCCCCGAGGCGATCCGCAGGCGCACCTCCTGCTCCCGAGCTCCTTGAAGCTGACCCTTGCAGCCGGCTCTCGGGCTTTAAGTACGACTGGAGGCTGCTTGAGCCCGCAAGCGACGACCTGTAAGTGCTTGATTCCCGTCTTGATTATTGTTCTGTTGCTGAGGCTTGATGTCCGTGTCTCTCGGCTAGGCTGGCGCCAGCGGCGAAGAAGTCGAAGGGAGCTCCTGAGGTCCCATCCGTGGCAGCGCCTCTGCCCGAGAAAGAAGGTGACTGTGACGCACGGGCCTCTCCCGCCCGGGCGTCCTCACGAGGCCTGGCTGAGCCTGCTGGGGCGAGCCCAGCCCCCTTGGCCCAGGCGACTCCCGAGGTGCCCTTACCTGATGCCGCCACCACAGCCGTCGTGGCGCAGCAGGTTCCGCCTCAGGATAATGTGGTCACGCTGTCGTCTTCTCCTCCTACTCCACCGATTGCTGCTTCCCCGACTACTGTTCTGGATTGTGTTGTTGCCGAACTGGACCGTCTGCGGCAGGATCTTCTGGGCACCGACCCTCGTCTAGTGGCCGGGCGTTTGGAGTTGGCTTTTGGCTGGATTCGCACCGACGCTTCGATACAGGCGGCGCTGGTCCAGGCCTCGACGGCTTGCGACGAGGAGAAGTAGGCCATCCTTGGGGCGAAGGTTACCCGCGATGCTGCCTTGGGGGAGGTAGCTAGTGTCCGAGGTCGCTGCGATGCGCTGGAGAGCGAGCTGAAGGGCCTGCAGAACCAGCTTGCCGAGGAGGCCCGCCTTCGCCAAGAGCAGGAGGAAAGCATGAAGGCTCGCGAGGCGGCCGTCAAGGACCTGGACGACAAGCTCCAGAGGCGCCGTGGCCGCCTAGGCGCGCTGGAGCAAGAGATGCAGGCGAGGAAGGTTGAGCTGGACGGCAAGGCCCGGGTTCTCACCGAGGATCGCGTGGCCTTCGCGGATATGGAGGAGAAGGCTCGCACTTCATTGAAGATGCTTTATGCTAGCGGCCTTGAGAGCCCGCTGGCCGGTGAGGAGGATGGCCCCGCCAAGCTGCTTCCCTTCCTGGTTCGCGCCCTTGAAGATGTCACCCTTGGCCTTGGCCCTATGGCCGAGGCCGAGGCACACTTCTTGTGTTCCGCAGCGCTGACACGGGTCTTCACCCACATCTATCTTCGTGACCCCAACATTGACCTCGACAGCCTGCTGGAGCCAGCGAGCGGCGAGCGTGCCGCTGCCGCTACTGAGGCCGTGAAGGGTCGTGCGGAGGCCCTGCTGTGGAAGTTCCGGGTCTTCAGCACCAAGCCGAAACGGAGCGCTGCTAGCCCTGCTGCTCCACAAGGCGAACCTGCTCCGCGCAGCTCTACCGCCAGCAAGTGACTCCGTCGTGGCTCCCATCCTGCTTTTAATTCCTGCGCATGTACCATGCCTCGGGGAGGCGTTAAAACTTGCATTTGGTGTTGTGATAACAGTATGGACTGTAATATTTGCTTTTGAATTCCCTGAAATTTGCGCTATTCCTTCCTACTTGCTTATGTTCTACGCCGGCAGAGCCTGGCCCCTCGCATACCTTAGCCGCCATTGGCCCCGATCGGAAACCAGGACGGGACCAAGGGGTGAGGGGCTACGTGACATGTTAGGCTCCTGAGTCGCGATGCTCAGGAGTCCCCCTTGGAGCTCGAACAGCAAGTAGGGAGGTGACATGTGGGGGTGACTCCTTAGGGAGGTGAGATGCGGGTGGATCTGCCGTTCTACGTCTTTAGAGCCCGGCCCCGCGCATACCTCAACCGCCATTAGTCTTTCGAAACTAAGGAGTGAGGGGCTACGTGACCAGTTAGGCTCCTGAGTCGGATGCTCAGGAGTCCCCCTTGACGCTCAAACAGCCTTCGTACCTTGGCTCCGCTCCGGGAGGGGCGTGCGACGAACCAGTACCGGGGGGGCCTGGCCAGGTGGTGTGCGTCTGGGCGTGACCCAGGCGCAGCCCCCATGCCCAGCCCCTTCGCGCGGCACTCCCGAGGGGAGGCGTTGCGATGAGGCCAGACACTGAGCTCCGGGCTCCCTGAGGTTGATGCGGCCGGGGGGCCACCCTCAGTTGTTTATCACCAGCGCGGAGCATAGCGCTTCCGTATGCGTACGGGCATAGCCGCTCCTCGGCAGTGTCGTCAGCCAGCGCGGAGCATGGTGCTTCCACTGGTGCGTGGGAGGGGGCTCCCCTCCGTGAGGATCCCCCGGGGCGTATACAGCCCCACCCTGACACGTGGCTGGCATGGTAGGGCTTGACGAGGTGTATCTGGGCACCCGTGGGCCAGCACGGGACTCACGGGGCCCTACCTCAAGGCGGGTTGCGCCTGGCTCTGGGCCTTATCTTGGAGTGTGTTCCTGCAAATTTGGCCAGATGCCGGTGCTCTACGTTCTCGGGTCCCGGCTCTCGAGCTGGTCTCAGCCGTCGCTGGCATGCCAGGTCGCGATGCCATGGACAAGACCAGAGGGTGATGGCCGGAGAGCCGGTAGGAGCCCTGAGTCGCGATGCTCAGGCACCCCCCCCCCTTTAACGCGCAAGCTGGGTTAGATGTCGAAACTCTACGTCCTCGGGTCTCGG
>NC_041389.1:205421376-205450686 GCF_002162155.2 Triticum dicoccoides | reverse complement strand
CCCTTTAATGCGCAAGCTGGGTTAGATGTCGAAACTCTACATCCTCGGGTCCCGGCTCTCGAGCTGGTCTCAGCCGTCGCTGGCATGCCAGGTCGCGATGCCATGGACAAGACCAGAGGTGAGGGCTGGAGAGCCGGTAGGAGCCCTGAGTCGCGATGCTCAGGCACCCCCCTTTAACGCCCAAGATTCCGACACCCAGGAGGAAAAGGCACCAAATAACAAGCATGATGGGTCGAAAGCATGGCCCTAAGATAAACGCAAGAAGGGTACACGCCGCTGGGTCAGGCCCGAGCGACTTGGGGATGATGTAGCTCGAGGGGCGCCCCCAATAAGGTAAGCTAAGAACATGAAATAAAAGGGATACACGCCGCAGGGACGGACCCACGTGGCCTGGGAATAATGTGGCCCTGAGGGAGCTCCCAGCCGGAAATGAAACTTGAAAGATGTCACTTGATGATGTTGGGGACGAAGGGGTGTTGGTGTAGCAGACTCGATGGGCTGCGGGAGCCGATCCTCACGAGCCCCCAAGCCCAGGGGCCTCAGGAGGCTCCGGAGGCGCTGGCGGCTCCTCGCGGGCCACATCCATCTCCACCAGGGCTGCGGAACGCCTGACCTGTTGAGCCTCCAAGATGGCCCTCATGAGGCGCTGGTGCGCAGCAGCCGCGTTCGGCAAGCCATAAGGCATGCGAACGTAGCTGTGGGGCGGACCCTCGCAGCGTCCCACTTGCGAGGGCCAGAGGCACTCCTGAGACGCGACTTGATTAAGCCCCGGTATGTCGATGCAAACGCGCAGCCCACCATCCTCGCATGGATGGGGGGCCACAGCGGGTAAGCGGCGGCTGCCTCTCATGACCCTTGACTCATGTAGCTCCCGAATGGCCTTGCTGACAAACTCCTGAGGGTTTGGCCCTCCTTGCCTTGCTCCTTCTTGTGGGAAACGTGCTTCGAAACACGCCTCCACGTGGTGCCCAAGCGCCTCCCTCGTGACCTTGGCGAGGTCGACGGCCCTCCAGGGGAGAGCCCCTGAGCCCTGCCTGAGGAGGGCGCCGGGAGCGCTTCCCTATGCGATGGAAGGTGGCTCCCCCTGAGCAGGCACGGGCCCTGAGGGGCCTGCCTCCTAAGGGCCCGGGCCGGACGATGTCTTCTTCTTCTTGGGGGCGGCCTCGGGAAGCCTCCTGCTTTCGGGGTTCGGGTCTTCCAGTGATCCGGCCTGAAAGGCTCGCTCCAGGGAGCACACTGCGTCTCTCTCTTCGCAGGGCACCGTGATGACTCCGCCACTTCCTGGCATCTTGAGGACGTTGTAGCCGTGGTGGGTTACGACCATAAACTTGGCCAGCACCGGGTACCCGAGGATGGCGTTGTACAGCAGGCGGATGTGAGCGACGTCGAAGTCGATGAGCTCGATGCGGTAGTTGTCACGTGCCTCGAAGGTGACAGGGAGGCGAACCTGCCCGATCGGGACCGTGGAGCCGTCGGTGACTCTGGAGAAAGGCTTGGTTGGCTGAAGCTGATTGTAGGGCACTTGAAGATTGTTGAACGTTTCCACGGACAGGACGTTGAGCCCTGCCCCGCCGTCGATGAGGGTCCTGGTGACCAGCATGTTGCTGATGATTGGGGAACAAAGCATCGGGAGGACTCCGGCTGTGGCCGCGCACTTGACCTGATCCGCTGAGCTGAACGTGATGGCGCATGCTGACCACCTGAGAGGGCGCGTGGCCTCGAGCTTGGGGAGGACTGCATTCACTTCACGGGCGAACTGCTTGAAGATGCGTTGAGAGGCTGGGGCTTGAGCTCCACCCAGGATGTAGGCGATTGCACGTGGTTCTTGGAAGCCCCTAGCCCCCTCGTCCTGATGACGGTCTTCATTTCTCCTTGGCAGCGGCGGCAGTGGAGGGAGGCCCGCGTTCCCTTGCGGGCGATCCTCGCGAGGCTGATCCCTCCAGCCACCCTCGTGAGGCGGGTCCTGCCAGCGATCCTCGCGAGGTTGGTCGCGCCACCCTTGGCGTGGGCCACGGTCTTCCCAACGTCCTGCGTTCCTTCCTCCTCCTCGGTCGTAGCCCCGGTCGCTGCGGTCGAGACATCTTCCGACCCTTCCTTCACGCACGGCCCGGAGCTCTTGGCATTCATTGGTGTTGTGGGTGTGGAGGTCGTCGTACACGCAGTACCGACTGCCCTTGGAGGATTCGGGCTGATCCCTGCCCCGCTTGGTGTCTGGCTCTGCCGCGAGTACGGCAGCCCCCTTGCGCTTCACGTCCTTGGCCTTGGGCTTCTTCTCTTCTGGGTCCACGGCAGGCAGCTCGAGGAGGGAGAGGCATCCCTCCTCAGCCCTGGCGCACTTGGTCGCCAAGTTGAACAGCTCCAAGGAGGTGCACAGGTCTTCATGCATCGCCACCTCCTCCTTCATCTTGACGTCGCGCACACCGTCGGAGAAGGCTGAGATGATGGCCTCCTCCATCACTTTGGGGATCTTGAGGCGCGCGTTGTTGAAGCGCTGGATGTACTTCTGCAGGATTTCCCCTGGTTGCTGCTTGATACGGCGCATGTCGCTCACGGCGGGTGGCCGATCGCGAGTACCTTGGAAGTTGGCGATGAAGCGGGTGCGCATCTCGTCCCAGGAGGAGATCGTGCCTGGAGCCAGGTTCAGGAGCTAGGTGCGGGCTCCGTCCTTGAGCGCCATGGGAAACCAGTTCGCCATGACCTTCTCGTCTCCGTTGGCAGCCTCGATGCCCAACTCGTAGAGCTGGAGGAACTCTGCAGGGTCAGCCGTGCCGTCGTAGCGAGGAGGCAGGTCTGGCTTGAACTTGCCGGGCCACGCGACGCTGCGTAGCTCGGAGGTGAAGGCGCGGCAGCCCGCTATGGCCACAGGAGGCCTTGGGCAACGAAGAGCTTGGTCCTACGGGTCCCCATGCGACGCGGCTGGGGGCACCGCAGGGTCAAGACGTGTTGGAGCAGGGAGCGCTCGGGCAGCTTCTCGAGGGCGAGGGACTTCTTGGCAGCTATGCTCTTGCCGCGTTGGCGCCTGACGGAGCGGGTTCCGCCCAGGGGCCACACGCCTTGGGGCCAGGGCGCCTTCTTGAGGAGGAGGCGGCTGGGACGCCCCTGGAGCATCATTGCCCGCGCAGGGCATGGCGCGGTGCAGCGAGAAGGACGGCGCGGGGGAGCCTCCGGCGGCGCGGACGAGCTCGGCGACTCAGTCGAGCCACTCTTCGTAGATGTCGTTGATGGGGCGGTAGCGCAGGAGCTCGTTTGCCTCGATGAGCGCGGCTCGGGCCTCCATGGCCGCGCAGGGCGCGCGCGATGAAGAACCAGCGGGGGTGAGCGAGGGTGTGGCAGTGCGGCCGTCCCACCTCATGGATGGATGCTGGGACGATGCTTGCTGTTCGTTCCCCGTTGGGCCGGTGGCGGCATTGACGGCAGGTGATGGGGAACGACGAGGGCACCCGCCGACGGGAGCCGTCTAGGCAACGTGGGAAGCGAGGGCGGCTCGGCGCTCGGCGCGAGCCCGACGAGCGTCAGACATGGATGCGGTGGTCGGAGAAGAACAAGACGACGGAAGGCAATTTCCGGCGCACCCCTACCTGGCACGCCAAATGTCGGATTTCGGGTTCCGGCAGACCCTTGAGGTTCGAACTCTGGGGTGCGCGCGGAGATTCAACCCTCTGCCTGCCTGTTCCTCGTTGAATCGCTAGGATCTATACTACCAACAGAACAACACAAGAGACACAAGATTTATACTGGTTCAGGCCACCGTTGTGGTGTAATACCCTACTCCAGTGTGTGGTGTGGTGGATTGCCTCTTGGGCTGATGATGAACAATACAAGGAAGAACAGCCTCGTGAGGGTCTGTTCTTGGCTGGTGCGACGAACTGCTAGGAGGAGTTCAATCGCTCTATGTACTGGTTTCTTTGTGAGGATCCTGATTCTAGATCGGGTCCAGATGCCTCTACCCTGGGGGTGGCTAGTCCTATTTATAGGCAAAGGCCCTGGGCCTCTTCCCAAATATTGAGCAGGAAGGGCGCCAACAATTGGCCATTTTGAAGGGGAACAGCGGGTACACTTATCCTGACTAAAGTTGGTCCTCGCCTTTCAAAGGCTCTGGTGGTGACGCCTGCTTGGGCTCCACAATGACTTCTTCCCTTCCGTTGGGCTGGTCTTGGTCTTGTTGCACCGAAATGGATGCCTTTGCTTGATGCTCTCGCCTGCGCTTGCTCCCTTTGCACCAAAGAGGAAAGGAGGACACTGCGCGGGCTGGCGCCTGACTGGCGCCCCTGGTCGTCATGGCTTGCATCATGGGCACCTCGCGAGGCACCCCGCCTTGAACTCTCCGCCTCCTCGTGAGCCAGCGTGACGAGGCCGTGCCTGAGGAAGCTCCTTGTCATTCGCCCCGCGAGGCTTGGCCCCTCGCGAGGGTCTTGAGCTTGTGTTGATGAAGATGGGCCGCGCTGGGCCTCCTTTGAGCCACGCCGCTGGCCGCAGGCAGGCAAGTCTGGGGACCCCCGTTCCCAGAACACCGACACTATCCCTCTCTCCTGGCCCTTCTCGGTCTGAGGGCTCGACATATTGGGCCCTTTCCCCCGTGCTGTCGGGGGCTTTGAGTACTTGTACGTCGCAATTGACAAGTTCACAAAGTGGCCAGAGGTGGAAGCAGTGAGGAAGGTGACAGCACAGTCATCCATCAAGTTCTTCAAGGGACTATTGTGCCGTTTTGGGGTGCCCAACAGGATCATCACCGACAACGACACACTGTTCACAAGCCACGCCTTCATGCAATACATTGAGGATCTCGGAAGCAGTGTCTGTTTTGCTTCCGTGGCACATCCACGGAGCAACGGCCCAATGGAGAGAGCAAATGTTGAAGTCCTGCGAGGCTTAAGAATGAAGACTTTTGACAGGCTGCGCAAGAGTGGAAGGCGCTGGATTGATGAGTTGCCGGCGGTTCTTTGGTCGATCAGAACGACGCCAAATCGAGCCACCGGCCAGACACCCTTTTCCCTGGTTTACGGGGCAGAAGCAGTTCTCCCCATAGAACTCATATAAGGGTCACCTCAAGTGCTCGCTTATGATGAGCTTGAGCAAGAGCGATTGCGGCAAGATGACGCGACGCTCCTTCAAGAAGATCGTCTCCGGGCGGCTGTGAGAGTTGCACGCTACCAGCAAGCCTTGCACCGCTATCATAGCCGCAAGGTTCATGCCCGGAGCTTTGAGGAAGGCGACCTTGTTCTTCAGCACATTTAGTCGGCCAAGAATTCCAACAAGTTGACGCTGAAGTGGGAAGGCCCTTATCGGGTAACACGAGTCACCAGGCCCAATGCAGTCTGGTTGGAGACCAAAGATGCCATTCCAGTGAGCAACTCCTGGAACATCGAGCATCTTCGCAAGTTTTACCCATAAGGCACAGCTACCGGGCCTCCCGGCTAGCCACCCTTTTGTACAAGCCTTGCCGGCAAGGAACCCTTTGTACAAAGCCAGGCGCAGACCCTGAGCATAAATAAACGAAGCGCTGGCGCCCTAAGTTATAGCATGCATGCTAGGTTGAGTCTCTTCCTTGGTTAGGGTTGATAGTGCTTAGTGGCGGCTAACCCCTAGCTTAGAGGTCGAGTGCGCGTCTCTCTGTTCTTCTCTGTCTTCTTTGGTTCGCAGGGCACATAAATACCCTTGCCGAGCTATTTTGGAAGAAAGGGGACGGATCGGCGTCCGAGCCCCGGAAGCCAAAGTTGTCGGGGGCTGCAAGAACAAGGATTCATCCGCGGCAAGACGAGGTTGCCGAGGGCTGCAGATCCAGATAAGTTCTATATCCCCTATCATGCATTTTGTTATGGACTGGGATACGTGAAACCCCGTTCTATCCCTGAGCTACCGTGCTCCCCTTTTTCGGCACCCAAGGATTATCCCCTGGGTCTGAATCTGGTCGTAGCCGCGGCAGCAAAGAAGAGGAATGATGAGCCTAAGCCCACCTCATCCCTGCCTCCGCCAAGGGCGTGAGAAAGGTCGAGCGAAGTGGGGAGACGGCAAGGCCTGATGCCGGGCGAAAAACATTTATCTTAAAAAAATAACAAGGATTCGCTCCTTGTCATGGGTTCCACCCGCGAATGAAAATCCTAGCAAACATCCCTTTTTCATTAAAAAACATCCCGTACAGGTACAGTTCATACGAAATGAAAAACACGAACAAGGGGATTACAAGTTCTAAAGTTAATAAAGGCCTGAAGGCTTACAATACTAAAAGGATACAAAGTGCCCGTAACCCCTTTCTTGTCCCTCTCCTCAGGAAATGGAACAAGAAAGCAGAAGGGAAAAAGGGGCGCCTAGGTGAGCTACGAGTGGCAGAAGACACAAAGAGAACATCTCGATGGCCATCCAAGGGCTAGATGGTGATGGCGGTGCCGGAGGCAGAGCTCGAAGATGAGGCGGCAGGACGTCAATACGCGACGAAGGCGTTGGTGCCCGCGTACTCCGACTTGACGGCCTTGCCGCCCACCCTATTCCTCTTCCGCAGCCTTCCAACGCCAGCCGCCCAAGGAGACGACCCTGAGGAGTTCAAGGAGTCGGCGACACGGATGATGGGGTCGCCGGTGTCGCTCAGAGCGGTGCCCGACGCCTAGTCGGACCCGTCATCCTACCGCCCGCTAGCCTCCTCGTCGCTGCCATTGTCTTCCTCGCCACTCTCGCTTGAGGAGGAATCTTCGTCGTCAAAAGAGCTCTCCATGCAGCACCTTACGCGAGTCCCAAAGTGCGTGAAGATCTTGACGGAGAGGACGCCATCCTCCATTAGTTTGAAATGGAGAGTGAGCCCATCCGTCAAGCTGTGGAGGTGAGCGAAGGTCTTCCACCCTCGGTGAAGATACATGACGTGAGGGGCGGGGAACTCGACATCGGCAAATGTGCCACTATTCCCGCAACCCCTCATATGCAGCAGCAACGCCTGTGGCGGATCCAGCTCCATCTCCCGCGCAAATGGAGTCGGGAGGAGAATGCGACGGCGTGGGGGCTGACGCAGCCTGATGAAGAATTCGCAGGGGTTGTCCCCAGCGTGGCCCTCCATTGGAGGAGGGGCTGCTGGCGGAGGCGAGGCTGATCTGCCGCCCCGTCCTCCTCTCCCTCGAGCACCACGACGGCCTCGACCTCGCCCCCTCCCCCTTCCTCTAGCGGCCGGCTCCACCACTATGAGCTCTTGGGGAGGAGCGATGCGTTGTCTGGCTGAAACCCTCGCCGCCACCGATGAAGCGTCGCCACGCCCCCTCGCCATGGGAGAAGAAATGAGGAAGCAGGAATGGCGAGAGGCAGATGGCAAAGGGTTGAGAGGCACCATTCCTCCCGCTCCCCTCTTTATAAAGGGGCGGGGGCGAGGCTCAGTCGCCCCCTCTCGGCCAATCCAGCCCGTTGGAGTGACAGCAAGCGGGGTTGTCAACCGCCCTCCCCGCTCCATTGAAGGCGCGTGGGAATCGACCAGCGCACGCGCACGACTTCCCACATCCCGCGCGCCTGTCATTCGCTCTGCGTTATGCATGCAGCAAACATGGCGCAAGGGGCGAGCGCAGTGGGACACGTGGAGCGATGGTTCCCAAGCGAAGGCAGTAAATGATCAGCGGCCCTGCAGTCTCAAAGAGACACGCAAGCCGCCTCTTCACTATCCACCACAAGGTGACGCCAGCATGCTTCCGTCATGCGTGTCAGGACCGCGACTCAATGCCACATCGATCTAGCATGTAACACCTCATATCACTTTGCGGCCTCACGCACGGTATTCCCACGGGTGTCGCCTTACCTTTGCCCGGGACCGTTTGCGTCTTTTGGCACACGTATATGATAGTGTCGCTAGCATCCATATGATAAGGAGCCCGGCTGACATGGCTAGTCGTAAACCCAAAGTGGCACAAACTTACAGGGACAGGCATCCATGACCCAGCATCGAACGTGTCGGTCATCAGCGAGTGAATCCAGGCTGTAGCACTGGGCTAGAAGGACTCCGGTGAACCGGGCTGTAGCGGGCTAACAGGACTCCGGTATTCATCGCGTGACATTTCCCCGAGGGGACAGACACAGGAACGAAGAAGGACACATGCCGGCCAGCCTAAGTGTTCCGGAGCAGCAGCAAGCTACCATGGCTCAGTGGAAACACTAGGAGACATTTCCCGGTAAGAGAGGCTACTAAGGATAAACAACTAGATAGTCAGATCCCACACATACCAAGCATTTCAATAACATACACACAGTATGCTCGATATGTGCAAATACAACATGGCATCACAACATGACTCTACAACTCAAGTATTTATTCATTAGGCTCCGAGGAGCGAGATATTACAAACAGGGGTCCTACGACCCAACATTCAGAGCATACAAGTCAAAACACAAGCGGAAGCTATCATGTCTAAGTACAGACATCTATAAATGAAAAGGCTGAGAAGCCTGACTATCTACCAGATCCTGCCGAGGCACAAGATCATAGCTGAGGTATCAAGCTAAACGTCGAAGTCCACGCGGAACTACTAGCAAGACCGAAGTCTCTCTGCAAAAACATAAAATAGGCAAACGTGAGTACAAATGTACCCAGCAAGACTTACATCAGAACTAACTACATATGCATCATTATCAACAAAGGGGATGGTGGGGTTTAACTGCAGCAAGCCAGCTTTGACTCGGTGGCTATCCTAAACTACGACTGCAAGCAACTCTTTTGAGGAGGTGCACACGAGTCCACATATTCACCAACCAATACACCACTATGGAACCGCTCCCGTCTCCCTACGAGAACGCCATCCATAGCACTCACGCTTATCTTGTGTATTTTAGAGTATCCACTTTCACTTGTCTATGAACTGATATAAGTAACCCAGAAGTCCTTTTCCGCGGACACGGCTATTCGAATAGATGATGTTAACCCTGCAGGGGTGTACTTCTTCATACATGTTTCCACCACTTACCGTCTGCACACGACATGTGCTCGGCAGACTTCAAGCAAAAGCCGACGTGGGTGTAGACCACGACCTACCTAAACACTCAAGTCTCTAGTCCAGGTTTATCGCCTATTCGGGTTCCATCCATGAGGAGATCCGGCCGGAGTTTCGCTCACAGCCCCAAACGATGTGTGCAGGGTTCCCGAAATACCTAACGGGTATCTGGTACACCCGGCCACGTGCCTACCGCATCACATCCCACCCCTACGGTCAGCGCTGTCCACGGCCTCCAGCATACTACAAACACTAGAAACTACTTGCAACTCCTGGACAGAGGACTAGGGTGAATAAGAAGTCGAGCGGGGTCATATTTCAGGGCCCAATGTATGGTAGTAGCTGAATCATGGATCACAAACACAGAACTCAGTTCCTGAGGACAGCTTCAATGAGACAACCCACCATGTACTCCTACATGGCCTCTCACCGTTACCTTTTACCAAATCGTGTTCACACACTTAGCTCACACACAGTAGGACATGTTCACACACCTCTGATTCATCCCCGATGAATCAGACCTGACTCAACTCTAAGCAATAGCAGGCATGACAAACAAGCATGAAAGAGTAGGCACATCAGGGCTCAAACAACTCCTACTCATGCTAGTGGGTTTCATCTATTTACTGTGGCAATGACAGGTCATGTAGAGGATAAGGGGTTCAGCTACCGCAGCAAGTAACAAATATGTCGTTGTTGTCCTAATGCAGTAAAAGAGAGCAGGAGCGAGAGAGTAGGATTGTATCGGAATGAACAAGGGGGTTTTGCTTGCCTAGCACTTCTGAAGATAATATAGCTCTTCATCGGTGTCATCGATCACATCGTCGGTATCACGTCTATCGAGAAGGGGCAATCACCGGCAACTGAGGAAAAACACAATCAATGCAATGCACAATATGATGCATGAATGTGACATGGCAATATGCTGTGGTTTGTGCTAATGCAACTAAAACTAGATTAAATGAAGTTGGTTTGAATCCAAGATTCAAACTCAAACTCCATATGTGGATATTTAAATGCCATTAATATGATTTGTGCTAAACAGCACCTATAAGTTGTTCTAACATGCATGAAACTAGTACAGATGGATAGATTGGATTTTTCTGATCATTTTTCATATATAAATTATTTCATTTGGAGTTACGGTTGAATTTCTATGAATTTTTGAAGTTTTAGCTATTTTCTGGAATTTCCTGATTATTTATAAAATAAACTAAATTCCAGAAAAGGAATATTGCGTCAGCATGATGTTGGCATGACGTCAGCAGGTCAACAGGGGCTGGTCCGGGTCAAACCTGACCAGTGGGGTCCACTGGTCAGTGACTAGGGCTGGTTAGTGCCGCTGACGTGTGGGCCCAGTCAACGGCCACGTCAGCGCGGTCAAAACTGACGCGTGGGGCCACTGCAATTAGATTAAACCTAATCTATTTTAGTTAGCCGGTTAGTTAGGCCGCAGGGCCCGCATGTCAGTGAGAGTGTGGGTTAATTAGTGGAGTCATTAACTACTAACGACGGTGCCACGTCAGCTGCCGGCGTTTAACCGTCAGCGACCTCAGATCGCGGAGGCGTCCGCGTCGGGATTGCGCTACAGGCCATGGTTTGGGGCGCGGGGAGCATCTACGGGGAGCTGGCGGAGTGGCGCTTCCAGTGGTGGAGGCGGCTGGAGCGGAGGTGGCCGGAGTCGTCACCTGCGTCGACCGTGGCGGTCGCCGGAGTTCGGGCGAGGGCGGCCGCGTGGTTCCAGTTCATGGGGGAGCTAGTTAGGGGTTCCGTTGGACTCGCCGTTGCTCCTGGAGCACGCCGAAGGCTCAAGCTCGAGCGGAGACGCACGGTGGCTGCGAGAGCAACGACCATGGCGGACGATGGCGCTCGGGTACAGCGGCTGGCATAGCTAGAGGATAGGAACGAGCTCGGGGAGGAGGGGGAAAGGCGGAGGATCTCACAGCACATCGGGTGGGGTCATCGACGAGCTCGGGGGCGCACAAGTGACAGCGAATCGGCGGCGACCATCGGCGGCGGTCGAGGATGAAGACGATGGCGTGGAGGCGATGCAGAGCTTCCTGAGGGGCTTGGCTCGGTGGGGAGGAAGAGGGGGTCGAGGCGGAGCTCCTGAGCTCAGTGGAAGGGCGAGGGGTGGCCGGTGGCTGCAGTAATCGGCGTCGGCGGCGATGGTGGCGTGTCGGTGGTGCTGCGGGAGAGAGCAGAGGAGGGGGAGGAGCACAGGGGGAGTGAGAAGGGTCGGGGGGTTGCGTGGCGTCGCGGACGGGGTCCAGGGCGACGAGGGGAAGGCGGCAAGCAGGAGGTGGCCGGGGCATCGCCAACGCTCGCCACCGAGCTGCTTCGGGGCGAGGGGAGGAAGACGACATGAGGAGGTGGGCTGGGCCGCGCTGGGCCGGTCCTGTTGGGCCACCAGGTGGGCTGCGAGGTGAGCGCCAGGTAAGTGCTCTGTTTTATTTTCTGTTTGTTTTATTTTTTAAATTTGTTTGGCCACTGTTTTGAATTTAAAATAATTCAAACAATGCCAAAAACTCCTCTGAATATTTTTATTTTGCTAGATGGACTTTTCCAAAAGCTCATAAAATATTTCAGGGGTATTTGAAATTATATTCTAATTATATGAATATAATTCAAATTCAAATAGCTAATGATTTAAATTCAAAGTCCCAAGATTAAGTCCTTAAAAATGTTCAATATTTTGGTTGGGACTAGAACCCTTGCCAAAAATTATCAAACATTTAAGAAGAGCATTTTGGAACAATGAATGAGATTTTAGGGTTTTTGCCCTTCTTTTATTTAAGTTTTTGAGGCTTCCAAATTTCCTCAGTTCAAGTTTCAAAAATTTAAACATGATGCAAACACTAGGCAGCACCAGAAGCTAGGGATGTGACAACTCACCCCCACTAAACAAGAATCTCGTCTCGAGATTCAAGCGTAGGGTAAGATGAAGGGGAAACGCAAACTAGTATAATCTTCACAATCCAGGGTGCACTTCATAAAAGCGTTGATTCGATCACCATCTTTGTCCCGTCGTCTTGCTCTGAGAACTCCAACTAGCATGACAGCAAGAGGAAAAGGACAACTCCGGAAGAATTGATCTTCTCAAAGATCAATCAACTTAGGATCAACTCGCAGAATGAGGCATAGCAACATCTCTCGAGCTGAGAGACGAAGCACACCTCTAGAGGGATGGAGTGGAACAGATGACGAGGGTTCACTAGGTAGACAACAATTCCACACTTAAAAAGGTGGTAAGCGATTGTCAACGTAGCGAGGATTTGAGTTGCCATGATACCACAACGAGGCACCTTAGGGATGGTGACTCGTAGATATATTCCCTTAAGTGGCAAAAAGAATTACCTTTGATTCAGAGATCATTGAAACTCTTTAAACCAGCCTAAGGCAATTCTCGAGCGATCGTTTGGAGGGGGTCGGTAGAATGGCATACTCGGACTTGGATGATGTGGATTACCTTGTTGAAGACAACGTAATGGATGAATTTGCTTATCACCGGAAATGGAAGAGACCCATGGTGGAATGGCACATTGGCGGTGCAAGCTGGGAACAAAATGCAAATGCTGGGAATGATTCTGGTAGCTGGGGAAGAACCCAACAATAGAGAGTGAATTCACTGTTTGAAAAGGTCATAGCATTGCCGAGGAAACTGAGAGCACTATGTAATTAATGCCGACGATAAAACCTAGCACTTACGCGTGCTCTCAAGAACTTGAGTATCTCCATAATCATCAAGGTTTTACCAACATCCGTGTCAAGGGTGCTGGCAACACAACATACTACCATGATGAATAGAGATGGACGATGTAGATGCAAAGGAAGATAACACTTTCTCAGATTTCATCTTAGCGGGGCCAAGGGGACGAAATCTGAATGATCGACCGAGAGACATTTAGCACTCCACTTCTAATGTTCTCCTTGATGTGCTAGTGTATCCCATTCATAGATATGGTTTGATAACTAGAACATCAAGTAAAAGGTCGGACTTCGGGAGCTCAAGAATCCATAAGGAGTAACTTATTGGAGTAAAACCCTACGAAATCCTTATGGGGAGGTGGCCAACTTCCTTAATCAAGATATTATAATAACAGGTCTTCCGGCTGGGTGTGTTGGCCACGACATCCACTTTACCGGTTTCTGAGGGACCGATATTATAGTTCTTGGGAAATGTTCCAGACCATCATATCTGCCTGAGATTCAGATCTGGTTGGTGTCAGGATATTCCAGACTCATCGAGTCTAGGAAGAAAAATGAAAGTTTGCAACACAAATCGACGGGATGATGTTGCGAGATTCTCGGGAGATGAACTACGATAGCAAGCTCCAAAACATGAGCTGGTTCTGCTACACACATGTGAACATGTTGTCTCAGACAAACATGATCACATGGTAGTCTTACAATAAAACACTATCGAGTTCCGGTGGGGAACCATCATCGGGGATATCAAAGTCCTTGCATAAGGTATACTCTTAAGAAGGAGCTTCTTCTCCTTGAACAAATCAATCAGTGGCTTGGTGTACTAGGGATACGTATAGAATGAAGATGATCAGTCTATCAGACCATAGAATACTTCACACATGCATGACTGACTTGGGATGATTCCAGAGGAGGCAACATTGACTTCTTGAATCCACGGCGGCAACTTGCATCAAATGCACATGAACTAGAGGAAGTCACTTCTTACATCCGAACATATGCTTCATGAGCTAGCATGAACAAATGCTTTCAAAAGTTTCCAACACTAGCTTAATGTTTAACAAAATTATGGAGAAGACAAGGATGTTGTCGATGGGCTCAACCACAATTCATCCAGGTTTCCATATAAAAGGAATTCCATAGTTAGGTGAACATGGTGATAGCATTGGTCAGACCAAAAGATATAATGGTGTATGCTCGAGGAAAATCCACGAATAAGACAACATTACGAACATCGTTGGTTCTGATTTGATTTGAGAATAGCCCACACTCAAATCAAAGTTTTGGCAGGACAATAGCTCCAGCAACTGGTCTCAAGGATCAATTGATGAAGATATCATCCTTCTTCAACACACACAAGAAGATATCCCTTAAAATGAACTAAGCCATGCAAGCTTTTATCCTCCAACTCTCCAAGTTGTTGTCTGGCTTAACCAACTAGCTCAGGGATATCCAACACGGATTCTTGGGAAGGAGTGGTTTATTGGAAACCAACTTGATCACGAGCTCAACATAACAGTCAGGTGACAACCTGGTGATACTTTCGAGAAGATATTCGGAAAATCACGAACCACCGATATGTTACTAAGATCGAGAACAATCTTGCTTTTCAGGGCAAGACGATATGATCAAATGAGCGAGGACTTGACAAAATCCTAACTCATCAATCGAAATGTGCACCAGGAAGATGGACAAGGTAGCACGATCAATCTTAGAATGATGATTCAAGAACCAACACGTTAAGAATGAGGTTATTGTCCATTTAACTACCAAGCAACAAGGTTGCTAGGAGTATTGATTTCACACATCACGATTCACTTGTCGACATTCCGGTTATAACAACACGGGAACCGAGAAATGAATAATGATGGAGAGAAGTAACACTGCACCAAGAATTCATAGGATGGTGTGCAATTCCCATGATAATTTTAATATAAAGATGGTAACACTCCAGGGTGGAACAGAACAAAAACTGGATTAGCATTTTGATCTGCGGAGTACAACTGCTAAGACCCAATCCTGGGTATGGATGAGGTACTGGAGTTTGTTTCTCCTAGTCATTCCGGAATAGAATGCCTTGACGGACCACAAGAGTAGTAGGAATGCACGCATACTCTTGACTATCAAATGATAGACCAGGGTTAAAAGACAACTAAGAGGGACAACTCAAAGAACATATAATTTTCTGAGTTGTGGATGCATAGATTAGTATGTCGAACCAAGTTCAATATGTTTCTTTTGGATAACCCATGCAGAGAGGTAGGACTGGCAGAGTCACGATTTATGAATGGAGAACTCCTCAAGAGTACTCTGATTGTGATCTTTTGGTTCAGATAACTTATGCCTGAATGGTTCATGGTATTTGGAAGAAGGAAATACCACGGACCTCGAGGACTATCGCAAGGTTACCATTAACCTAAAGGAACTAGCAAACACTATCAACATGAAGTAAGTAGAGTGAATCTCGGGTTCAAGAACCCAGGAATAGAATACCTACTACTAAGTAGCATCACGGAATGCTTTCGAGAATAAAGGCCAGAATCATCACACTGGGACACAAATCATGGCTAGACCACTAGATGATCCCCTAAGCACTTAGGGTCATAATTATTAACTCCAACATATATGTCGAGGCAATAAAGTATCTCAACTCACTAATTTGTGTGATTAATCTGACCAAAAGGACATCGGGAACGAGAAGAAGGGATTTGCAAATGCATCAGACTGTTTAGAAACCTGGGATGACTCGGACAGCATAACAGCTGTAAATGCTCAGAAAAGATTTGAGACATTCACAAAAATGGTGGCATAACCACTCAGAAGCACAATATCAAGGTTTCGAGATCAACAATTAACATACGGAAGTAATAGGAACTGAAACGAGGCTTAAGTCCAACAATCTTACAAGTCTACAGATTAGTAACACGTGATCCTGATAGAAAGAAGAGAAATCCTAATTCCTTAACCCCGTAGGTAAGATAAGATGACTCAGATCAGAAGGGCATATGGTATAAGGAGTAAAAAGAGCCTTACGTTCCCATCCCACAATCAATTCCCTTATATAACTAAAGAATTTCTAGACTCAACTTCGACCAGTTTGGCTTGGTAAACCTACAGGCAGTCAAGCTCTGATACCAAAGCTGTCAGGACCCCGACTCAATGCCACATCGATCTAGCATGTAACACCTCATATCACTTTGTGGCCTCACGCACGGTATTCCCAAGGGTGTCGCCTTACCTTTGCCCGGGACCGTTTGCGTCTTTTGGCACACGTATATGATAGT
Source organism: Triticum dicoccoides (assembly GCF_002162155.2). Taxonomy (NCBI): domain Eukaryota; kingdom Viridiplantae; phylum Streptophyta; class Magnoliopsida; order Poales; family Poaceae; genus Triticum; species Triticum dicoccoides. The sequence goes on along the minus strand of NC_041389.1, from coordinate 205,434,743 downwards.
GTCGCTAGCATCCATATGATAAGGAGCCCGGGCTGACATGGCTAGTCGTAAACCCAAAGTGGCACAAACTTACAAGGACAGGCATCCATGACCCAGCATCGAACGTGTCGGTCATCAGCGAGTGAATCCAGGCTGTAGCACTGGGCTAGCAGGACTCCGGTGAACCGGGCTGTAGCGGGCTAACAGGACTCCGGTATTCATCGCGTGACATTTCCCCGAGGGGACAGACACAGGAACGAAGAAGGACACATGCCGGCCAGCCTAAGTGTTCCGGAGCAGCAGCAAGCTACCATGGCTCAGTGGAAACACTAGGAGACATTTCCTGGTAAGAGAGGCTACTAAGGATAAACAACTAGATACTCAGATCCCACACATACCAAGCATTTCAATAACATACACACAATATGCTCGATATGTGCAAATACAACATGGCATCACAACATGACTCTACAACTCAAGTATTTATTCATTAGGCTCCGAGGAGCGAGATATTACAATCAGGGGTCCTACGACCCAACATTCAGAGCATACAAGTCAAAACACAAGCGGAAGCTATCATGTCTGAGTACAGACATCTATAAATGAAAAGGCTGAGAAGCCTGACTATCTACCAGATCCTGCCGAGGCACAAGATCGTAGCTGAGGTATCAAGCTAAACGTCGAAGTCCACGCGGAACTACTAGCGAGACCGAAGTCTCTCTGCAAAAACATAAAATAGGCAAACGTGAGTACAAATGTACCCAGCAAGACTTACATCAGAACTAACTACATATGCATCATTATCAACAAAGGGGATGGTGGGGTTTAACTGCAGCAAGCCAGCTTTGACTAGGTGGCTATCCTAAACTACGACTGCAAGCAACTCTTTTGAGGAGGCGCACACGAGTCCACATATTCACCAACCAATACACCACTATGGAACCGCTCCCGTCTCCCTACGAGAACGCCATCCATAGCACTCATGCTTATCTTGCGTATTTTAGAGTATCCACTTTCACTTGTCTATGAACTGATATAAGTAACCCAGAAGTCCTTTTTCGCGGACACGGCTATTCGAATAGATGATGTTAACCCTGCAGGGGTGTACTTCTTCATACATGTTTCCACCACTTAGCGTCTGCACACGACATGTGCTCGACAGACTTCAAGCAAAAGCCGACGTGGGTGTAGACCACGACCTACCTAAACACTCAAGTCTCTAGTCCAGGTTTATCGCCTATTCGGGTTCCATCCATGAGGAGATCCGTCCGGAGTTTCGCTCACAGCCCCAAACGATGTGTGCAGGGTTCCCGAGATACCTAACGGGTATCCGGTACACCCGCCCACGTGCCTACCGCATCACAGCCCACCCCTACGGTCAGCGCTGTCCACGGCCTCCAGCATACTACAAACACCAGAAACTACTTGCAACTCCTGGACAGAGGACTAGGGTGAATAAGAAGTCGAGCGGGGTCATATTTCAGGGCCCAATGTATGGTAGTAGCTGAATCATGGATCACAAACACAGAACTCAGTTCCTGAGGACAGCTTCAATGAGACAACCCACCATGTACTCCTACATGGCCTCTCACCGTTACCTTTTACCAAATCGTGTTCACACACTTAGCTCACACACTGTAGGACATGTTCACACACCTCTAATTCATCCCCGATGAATCAGACCTGACTCAACTCTAAGCAATAGCAGGCATGACAAACAAGCATGAAAGAGTAGGCACATCAGGGCTCAAACAACTCCTACTCATGCTAGTGGGTTTCATCTATTTACTGTGGCAATGACAGGTCATGCAGAGGATAAGGGGTTCAGCTACCGCAGCAAGTAACAAATATGTCGTTGTTGTCCTAATGCAGTAAAAGAGAGCAGGAGCGAGAGAGTAGGATTGTATCGGAATGAACAAGGGGGTTTTGCTTGCCTAGCACTTCTGAAGATAATATAGCTCTTCATCGGTGTCATCGATCACATCGTCGGTATCACGTCTATCGAGAGGGGGCAATCACCGGCAATTGAGGAAAAACACAATCAATGCAATGCACAATATGATGCATGAATGTGACATGGCAATATGCTGTGGTTTGTGCTAATGCAACTAAAACTAGATTAAATGAAGTTGGTTTGAATCCAAGATTCAAACTCAAACTCCATATGTGGATATTTAAATGCCATTAATATGATTTGTGCTAAACAGCACCTATAAGTTGTTCTAACATGCATGAAACCAGTACAGATGGATAGATTGGATTTTTCTGATCATTTTTCATATATAAATTATTTCATTTGGAGTTACGGTTGAATTTCTATGAATTTTTGAAGTTTTAGCTATTTTCTGGAATTTCCTGATTATTTATAAAATAAACTACATTCCAGAAAAGGAATATTGCGTCAGCATGACGTTGGCATGACGTCAGCAGGTCAACAGGGGCTGGTCTGGGTCAAACCTGACCAGTGGGGTCCACTGGTCAGTGACTGGGGCTAGTTAGTGCCGCTGACGTGTGGGCCCAGTCAACGGCCACGTCAGCGCGGTCAAAACTGACGCGTGGGGCCACTGCAATTAGATTAAACCTAATCTATTTTAGTTAGCCAGTTAGTTAGGCCGCAGGGCCCGCATGTCAGTGAGAGTGTGGGTTAATTAGTGGAGTCATTAACTACTAACGACGGTGCCACGTCAGCTGCCGGCGTTTAACCGCCGGCGACCTCAGATCGCGGCGGCGTCCGCATCGGGATTGCGCTACAGGCCATGGTTTGGGGCGCGGGGAGCATCTACGGGGAGCTGGCGGAGTGGCACTTCCAGTGGTGGAGGCGGCTGGAGCGGAGGTGGCCGGAGTCGTCACCGGCGTCGACCGTGGCGGTCGCCGGAGTTCGGGCGAGGGCGGCCGCGTGGTTCCAGTGCATGGGGGAGCTAGTTAGGGGTTCCGTTGGACTCGTCGTTGCTCCAGGAGCACGCCGAAGGCTCAAGCTCGAGCGGAGATGCACGGTGGCTGCGAGAGCAACGACCATGGAGGACGGCGGCGCTCAGGTACGGCGGCTGGCATAGCTAGAGGATAGGAATGAGCTCGGGGAGGAGGGGGAAAGACGAAGGATCTCACATCGCATCGGGTGGGGTCATCGGTGAGCTCAGGGGCGCACGAGTGACGGCGAATCGGCGGCGACCATCGGCGGCGGTCGAGGATGAAGACGATGGCGTGGAGGCGATGCAGAGCTTCCTGAGGGGCTTGGCTCGGTGGGGAGGAAGAGGGGGTCGAGGCGGAGCTCCTGAGCTCAGCGGAAGGGCGAGGGGTGGCCGGTGGCTGCGGCAATCGGCGTCGGCGGCGATGGTGGCGTGTCGGTGGTGCTGCGGGAGAGAGCAGAGGAGGGGGAGGAGCACAGGGGGAGTGAGAAGGGTCGGGGGGTTGCGTGGCGTCGCGGACGGGGTCCAGGGCGACGAGGGGAAGGCGGCAAGCAGGAGGTGGCCGGGGCATCGCCAGCGCTCGCCACCGAGCTGCTTCGGGGCAAGGGGAGGAAGACGGCAGGAGGAGGTGGGCTGGGCCGCGCTGGGCCGGTCCTGTTGGGCCACCAGGTGGGCTGCGAGGTGAGCGCCAGGTAAGTGCTCTGTTTTATTTTCTGTTTGTTTTATTTTTTCAAATTTGTTTTGCCACTGTTTTGAATTTAAAATAATTCAAACAATGCCAAAAACTCCTCTGAATATTTTTATTTTGGTAGATGGACTTTTCCAAAAGCTCATAAAATATTTCAGGGGTATTTGAAATTATATCTAATTATATGAATATAATTCAAATTCAAATAGCTAATGATTTAAATTCAAAGTCCCAAGTTTAAGTCCTTAAAAATGTTCAATATTTTGGTTGGGACTAGAACCCTTGCCAAAAATTATCAAACATTTAAGAAGAGCATTTTGGAACAATGAATGAGATTTTAGGGTTTTTGCCCTTCTTTTATTTAAGTTTTTGAGGCTTCCAAATTTCCTCAGTTCAAGTTTCAAAAATTTAAACATGATGCAAACACTAGGCAGCACCAGAAGCTAGGGATGTGACAATGCGCGCGCGCACGATCCCCACGTCGCACGTTCAACGCGGATCGTGGAGAAGCACAGCGGACGGAACAGTGGCTGCGGTAAAATCCGCCTTAACTGCCCGCGCACCGTTCTGGACGTGGCCCAACAACATGTTGCGCTTATGCATGGCCCAGGCCCGGGGCTCCTGTCGGTGTACAAAAGTAGGGGCTCTCCTTTTGACCCCTTTACTTGTGCACGGGCAGTCAAAACCACCCGCCGCGGCCACGCATAATAGGGCAGGAAAGGGAAGCCAGAGAGAAGCTGAAGGCACAAGGCAAACAAAGCAACGACAAGGACCAAGGCCACAAAGATCGGATGGACGAAGCAGGTTTCCCAGGCAAGGACCCTTGCCGGGGCAGCCTCAACGGCCCCGGCAAGACCCTTGCCGGGGGAGCTCGCCCCTACCAGTCGAGCGAGCCACCTTTGAGCCCACCAACGCTAGACAAACACATTGGGACAGGGCTCGGGAGGCACCTCCGTGGTGGCATGCAGATCTTTGTGAAGACAAAGAATAGTCAAGATCAAATGAGGATAGGAAGGCAACGATCCTCACCAAGATCCTCACCGAAGGAACCCACAAGACCCCCGGCAAGATCCTTGCCGGGGACGCCAGCGCGCCATGACAAGACCCTTGCCGGACCATCCGGCAATACCCTTGCCAGGCCACCCGGCAAGGCCCTCGCCAAGCACGCCAGCAGGGCCACCGCCAGGCCCGCGCCAGCCAAGTCTCCGATGCCGCTTGCATGCAGCTGCCAACCCAACCAGCTGGGCAGGCACCTGCGTGGCAACATGCAACCCTTCGTGGAGGCTCCACCACCTCAGCTGCCTGCCTGCCTACATGGATCCTCATGCACCACTAGCCAGGGCGCGTGTCAAAGCGAGGACGAGCGGCGACGGATAGGACGGGCCTCGCTCCCGCCCCTGATAAAGTAAAGGGACACCTAAGCCTCGCATTAAATGTGCTTTGTCCTGTAATACTAGTGATAAGCTCACAGCGCTGTAGTGCTTTCCACCTCCTGGTGCCACTGTGGCAGCCCCTTTCGCCTATAAAAGGAGGCCCATGGCACCCTGGAGAGGGATTCGGCTCTTTCGAACCTCACAACACCTAGAGCTAGTTCATGAGCTCAAGAACACTAAATACATCCACCAAAGCAGGATTGTAGGGTTTTACGCATCTTTGCGGCCCGAACCTGGGTAAATCCCCTTTGTGTTATCTACTAGTCCTGCTCTTTTGACGATCCCCGCGCCCCGCAACCGTAGTAGGGATTCCAGTGATCCCATAGGTGTCGTTTCCCACCGACAGTGCATAGTCCCCAGGATATGATTTATTACTTCTCTGCTAAATATTTCCCTGCTAATAAGAAACAAGTTGCCTTGAGGGAAATATATAATTTTGTGCAAATTGAAGAAGAGAGTCTCCCACAATCTTGGGGGAGGCTTCTCTGATTACTTAATGCTTTGCTTGATCATCCTCTTAAGAAAAATGAACTACGTGATATATTTTATAATGGACTAACTGATGCTTCCAAGCACCACTTGGATAGTTGTGCTGGTTGTCTTTTCAGGGAAAGAATAGTTGATCAAGCTGAATTGCTATTGAATAATATGTTGACTAATGAAAATAATTGGACTCTTCCTCAGCCAATTCCTGAGCCAATTCCTGAGTCTACTCCGAAGAAGAGGGTGTTCTATTTCTCAGTCCTGAAGATATGCAAGAGGCAAAGAAATCTTTGAAAGAAAAAGGTATTAAAGCTGAAGATGTTAAGAATTTACCTCCTATTGAATAAATACACGGTCTTAATATACCACCTACTGAAGAAACACATGGTCTTGATAACCTGACATAGGTAGTAAATGTAAATTCTCTCTATAGATATGATAAAGTTGAAATCCCGTCTACTAAGTTTTCTAGGCAATGCTTGGATGAATTTGATGACTTTATGGCTAGACAAGAAAACTTTAATGCTTATGTTGGTAGAGAATTAAAGAGTAATTCTTACATGATTGGACGCTTGAGTGATTATATGGCTAGAGTTAAAGGTGAACTTAAGCTCATTAGTAAATATGCTTCTATGGTTACCACTCAAGCAGAACAAGTACTTAAAGCTCAAAGTGATTAGCTAGATGAGTTAAATAATAAACATCATTTTGCTATTAGAGTGGATACTAGAATGGGTAAAATGACGCAGGAACCTTTGTATCGTGAAGGCCACCCTAAGATTCTCAGAGAAATAATTTAGATGCACCGTCCTTCTAAAAATAAGAAAAAGAAAAATGATAGGAATTTGCATTCTTCTGGTGAACCTGTTTTAGACACACCTGAGAATCCCAATGATATTTCTATTTCTGATGTTGAAACACAATCTGGTGATGAACATGAACCTAGTGATAATGTTAATGATAATTTTCATGTTGATGCTCAACCTAGCAATAATAATGATGTAGAGACTGAACCTGCTGTTGATCTTGATAACCCACAATCAAAGAATCAACGTTATGATAAGAGAGACTTTGTTGCTAGGAAGCACGATAAAGAAAGAGAACCATGGGTTCAGAAACCCATGCCTTTTCCTCCTAAGCCATCCAAGAAAAAGGATTATGAGGATTTTGAGCGCTTTGCCGAAATGATCAGACCTATCTTCTTGCGTATGCGTTTAACTGATATGCTTAAAGCAAATCCTTATGCTAAATATATGAAAGATATTGTTACAAATAAAAGAAAGATACCGGAAGCTGAAATTTCCACCATAATTGCTAATTATACTTTTAAAGGCGAAATACCTAAGAAACTTGGAGATCCAGGAGTACCAACTATACCATGCTCCATTAAACGAAACTATGTTAAAACTGCTTTATATGATCTTGGAGCCGGTGTTATGCCTCTCTCTTTATATCGTAGACTTGAATTGAATAAGTTGACACCTACTGAAATATCTTTGCAAATGGTTGATAAGTCAACTGCTATACCTGTCGGTATTTGTGAGGATGTGCGTGTTGTGGTTGCAAACATCACTATCTTAACGGACTTTGTTATTCTTGAAATTCCGAGGATGATAGTATGTCGATTATCCTTGGTAGACCATTTTTGAATACTGCAAGGGCTCTTATTGATTGCAACAAAGGCAATGTCACTTTTCATGTTAATGGTAATGTGCATACGGTACACTTTTCGAGGAAACAACCTCAAGTTCACAGTATCAATTCTACTGGAAAAATTCCAACTATCATTATTGCAGGTTTTGAATTTCCTCTTCCTACTGTCAAGAAGAAATATGATATTCTTATTATTGGGGATGTGCATATCCTCATTGAGGTAACCTAGTGTTTTTTGACATTTCTCCGGTTTCATGCGATTAAGAATGAGTTTGTTAACAAGACTTGATAAACCTTGTTAGTGGATTCGTTTTGATGAGCATGAGATGGATGAAATTAGAAGGCACGACCTTCTATACCCTCCTTTTACTTTTTGTTATTTAGATTAAATAAAGTAAAAATAGTATTATTTGTCTGTTTTCTGAATTATCCAAATAATAAAAAGTACCCCAAAAATAAAAGTTCTCCAAATGCCCTGCAAATTTAGTATGATTTTTTCTGGAATATTTGTGAATATCTAGCACTGAGAACACAGCAGGGGGAGCAAGCACCTGGCCATGAGGGTCCACGGCACGCCCACCCCTACAGGGCGCGCCCCCTGCCTCGTGGGCCCACGGTGGCCCCCTCAACTTATTCCTACACCCACACACTTCATCTTCCTCCCAAAAAAATCACCATCTAGCTCAAGCACGAGTTCTAGCTCACTTTGCTGCCATTTTCGATCTCCTTGCTCAAAGTTCCATTCGCAAAACTGCTTTCGGAGATTGTTGCTTGGTATGTAACTCCTCCAATGATCCAATTAGTTTTTGTTCTAGTGCTTTATTCATTACAAATTTTTGCTGCCTAGGTGACCCTGTTCTTGAGCTTGCATGTCAAATTTATGATGTCCCAAGTAATTCTAATGCATGATATAGGCTCTAGGCACTTGTGGGACTAGTTGCTATCAGTTTTGTTAAGATTGATTCACTTTTATTTTGAGTTACTAAAAATTTCAATAAAAATTCAGAGGAAGAAATATGTCTAGGAAGATGTACCACGGTGGTTCTTCAAGAAATAAAGGACCCAGGCTAATGCGTGAGCAGGACGATGAACCACCAAGGGAAGCTGACGTGCGGCCTTGTGAATGGTCGCCAGAGGAGTTTATGGTCAAAGCAGGCATCAAGGATGAATTTGATGCATATGTGCGTAATGCCGATCTTGAGGACTTCATGCAAGATAAGTGTCCTCAGTACTACTATTTGACTGATTCATTCATGAGAAGGTTTAAATTTACATCTTCGCATAATTCTCCAAGTGTCATGTTTGATATTTATGATAAGCATATACCATGGACCTAGAAGATTTCACTACTGCTTGCAAACTCCCGCAGTGTGGCAATGTTAATGAACCCCGTAAATCCGAATATAAAGACTTTCTTGCTAGTATCACTGTGCGAGAATCTAGAGAAATAGCACAAGCTACCATATGGAACATTCACTTTCCTGCTATACATTATTTTGCTCTTTTCATTGGTAGATGCATTAACGGTAAAGATGAAGCATGTCACATGAGTGTTCCTGATCTTTGTGTTCTCAAGAGTGTTGTATTAGGTGATAAACAATACAACTTGGGGGCAATTGTTGCACGTAGGTTGCATAATACTGGTTTAGTTGGAGATTTGTTTGGAGGGATTTATGCGACCCGTGTGGCTAATTATCTTGGTATACCTATACATGAAGATGATAGGGAGTTGCCTCCCGCTTATTTAGATTATAATGCCCTGGTTAGTCATCATTTTCTTGAGAGGAATGAACAATTCCTCCAGTATCGACTAATCTTTGACAGACGTCGAGCTGTCCATATTACTCTCCCTGCTCCTGCCCTCCTTGATTATCAGGCAAAAGGAAGATATGTTATCACCAGGGAGGAGGCAAATGAGTACGAGAGGAGAACGAAGGCAGCTCGCCTCCATGCCGCAGCTCAGGAGGCATTGGCTGCTGCATCTCAGTACGACCCCAGTTACAACTTCGGATATCAGCCAGAGTAACCGCGATCCATGGGCATAGACCAACTTAGGCCAAAAGCCTAAGCTTGGGGGAGTACGTATTTCTCACCGACATTACATTCATGTTCACACACTCATTCTAGTTGTCGGTTGTTGGTGTCAAAACCGGCGGATCTTGGGTAGGGGGTCCCGATCTGTGCGTCTTAGGCTGATGGTAACAGGAAGCAAGGGACACAATGTTTACCCATGTTCGGGCCCTCTCGATGGAGGTAAAACCCTACTTCCTGCTTGATTAATATTGACGATATGAGTAGTACAAGAGTAGATCTACCAGGAGATCGTAGAGGCTAAACCCTAGAAGGTAGCCTATGATGATTATGATTGTAATTGTGATCGGCCTTCTAAGGACCAACCTCTCCGGTTTATATAGACATCGGAGAGGGCTAGGGTTTACACGGAGTCGGTAACAAGGAAGGAAATATAATATCCGGATCGCCAAGCTTGTCTTCCACGCAAAGGAGAGTCCCATCCGGACACGGGACGGAGTCTTGAGTCTTGTATATTCACACTTCAATAGTCCGGACAATGTATATAGTCCGGCTGTCCAGATACCCCCTAATCAAGGACTCCCTCAGTAGCCCCTGAACCAGGCTTCAATGACGATGAGTCCGGCGCGCAGTCTTGTCTTCGACATTGCAAGGCAGGTTCCATCTCCGAATACTCCAAAGTAATTATCCAACACTTAGGCCATGTTCGGATCTGTGAGATGATCCTCACATGCTATTGTAGGGAACATAGCATAAATCTCATCTGCTGGCAATCTTCGTATGTCGTGCCCTTACATCTTGGCCTGGTCCAACACGAACCGGCGTTTCTCGCCCCACGCCTACTCGCATTGTGAGGCGGTTTTATTGGCACGCCCTGCCAAAGCAGAGATCATGTTCCCCTTATTACGGGATCTTCCATCAATATGGGCGTGCGTAACCCCATGACGACCGTTGGCATGACTCCATGTGTTTTTAGATAAGCCTCAAGCGGTCACGCTGAGGACTCTTGATATTCACCCGCCCTTTATAAAGGGGCCAAGGCCTATGCCTCTTTTCCACCTCCCTTGCGCATTCTCGCACCTCGAGTTCTAACACCGGAGACCTAAGCTCCAGCACCCCAGATCCTCTAATATGTCCGGATCCAACCCTCAAGGCCATTGGGTGGCCACCTCGATCCAAGAGGAGGACATTGCGAGGCTTAGGGAGGTCGGATATCTGACCGCCGGCATCCAGCACAGGCTTCCTGCTCCAAGGCAGGTCATCCCTACACCGGAGCCCAATGAGAGCATTGTTATTGTTCCTCACTTCCTCCGCGGCTTGGGCCTCACCCTCGATCCCTTTGTGAGGGGGCTTATGTTCTATTACGGGTTGGATTTTCATGATCTAGCTCCAGACGCCATCCTCCATATCTCATCATTCATCATTGTGTGCGAGGCCTTTCTCCACGTCACTCCACACTTCTGCTTATGGCTCAAGACCTTCAATGTGAAGCCGAATATGATCGAGGGGCGACATGCAGAGTGCGGAGGTGCCATAATAAGCAGGAACGCCGATGCCCCATGGCCAGAGGGTTCTTTCCCAGAAGTATCCGATGTATGGCAACAGAGGTGGTTTTTATGTCACAGCTCCTAGAGGCACAAAGTGGGTTGCCGCCCCCGAGTTCCGCTCGGTCCCTCCGTCACAATTGGCATCTTGGACCGACGTAGGACGAAATTGGGGGCCCACTGGCGATGTACCAATACTACAGAGCCGTATCCGGGAGCTTCTTGGGAGGGACATTAACCTTGTCAGCATAATTCAAGTGATGTTAATCCGACGGATGTTCCCGTGCCAACGCCGGCCTCTCCAGATGTGGGAGTTCAATCCAGAGGGCCCGCGGACTATTAAGCACTTCGTTGGCCTGAAGCTCAAAGGGATGTGTAAATTATTCTTCGGACCACAAGTAGAGTGTCCGGACACCACCGAGGATGCGGGCCTAAGCTGCAATCGCCTAGATACCCAAGTAACCTTGATACCGGGCACTTTGTTTTATACTTGTCATAGTTGTTATTCTGAAAATCTTCCGTGGCCAGGAATGGCTCAGCAAGGCGGAGAGAATCAGGTGTCCGGTGCCACTTCCCGAAGGCTCGCCTAGTCCAACCATTGTCAAGATGCTTGACCGGGTGCTCAGCAGAATGCCCTCGGGGATGGACAAGGGGAAGAACAGAGAAGCCGAACTTCACACGCTGCGCATCCAAACTGGGGGAATTGTTACCTCCCCTGAGGAGGATAATCGAGAAGGGGAGGCTAAAGCCTCCTCCCCGCGCGGGAAGAAGAGGGCCATCTCCGAAGACTTGGAGACGGAGATGCCCAAGCAAGTGAAAAAGGTATCACCAGGGGGCTCTGCCCCAACGGGCACCCTCACCGCGTCATGCCCGCCAACGGGCCAGCCCTCCACCGAGCTGTAAGTTAACCGTAAATTCGAAGGTACTATTTTTCTCCGAGTACACTAACCAGGATCCATTCTTTGCAGTCCGGCTAGCAGCTCTTCTCAACAGAATTCGTCTTCGGGGGATCTTCCTCCGGAGATGATGGAGAGTGGGACCCCACCAGCCTCTCCGCCTCATGAGGCGGGCGATACCGAGGTGTAATCACGGAGGAGTCCGGGTTTGCCGAAGTCAAAAGAAAATCCGTCGGCTCCCACGGGCGGGGGGGGGGCGATGAGAAGGGTCCGGCACGGTTCGATGTCCGGCCGGACATACTAACAGGCCTTCTGGAGCGAGCTGCACTCTCAGAGGAGCACTGCTCATTAATGAGCGCTGTGCTCAAGAAGATTTCATCCGCCACAAGCGGTTTGAATGAAGCATTTACGAGTCTGCTCAGAGGCTTTGAGGTATGTATTGAAAAATACACAATTTTTTGGTAGTGAGGCACGCGCTAGGTGTGCTCCATATGGATAGTAGCCCCTGAGACTCTGGTTGCCCGCCCTAGGCGGCAAACGGAGGATCATATTGTGTAAGTACTGATTGCACTGTCCATATGCGCAGGTATCTAAGGATCCAGTTGCCGGACAGTCCGTTGAAGTTGCCGAACTAAGGAGGCAAATTGGATCTATTGATGCTGATATCACACTGGTGAACGAGCGGCTGAACGAGTCACAAGGTATGTGCTCTGCTTTCCTTATTATGTTGTATAGGAAAATATGAGAGTGGCATAATATTAATGCAATATGCTTGGACTGCAGATGGTGCTGCTGCCGTGGAAGCCCTAAGGGCAGAACTTGCCCAGGCCAAGAAACAAGCTCGGGTTAGCAGTGCGGCTACCCTAAAGGCGGCCGAAGAATTGAGAGCCGAACAGGCTGCTCATCGCCGAAGCAAGGAAAAGATAGCCGAAATGGCTGTGGAGTTGAAAAATGCCGTCGGCCGGTATGAACTCCTTGAAAAGGAGCATAAGGCTAGTTCGGCCGACCTGAACAAGGCACTTAATGCCACCAAGGAGATGCGGACCGAGGTCAGTGGTGTGCGGGAGGAGCTTCAACAGGCCGGTAAAATCGTGGCTGGGGGCTCCTACTTACTGCGGATGAAGTTTTTGGATCCGAAGTATGCTCCCTTGGATGGACGCTGGAGTCTTGCAGATGCGTATGCGGACTTGGCGAAGAGTACAGCTGATGCAGCCAAGTTTTTCGAGGACCAAGTGATAAAGAAGTGGAGAAGCTTTTCTGGTCGCAATTCAACGCTCCCGCGCGCCCGCTGCCGTTAAGTGAGAAGATAGCTGCTGTGGCGGAGCTTCATAGGCTGTCTGGGCTTGCAATGCGGTCTGTAATAGACCATCTTTGGCCGAAGGGGCCTAAGCCGGATAGTTACTTCGGTTTGGTGCAACAATACCTTGGGGCCGTGCCTCAGATCGATGTCGTGATAAGGTCGGCGTGCATAGAGGGTGCACGAATGGCTCTTGCCCGCATTAAAGCCTATTGGATAGATATGGAGGCCACCGTTGTAGCGACACAGAATCCGGCGGGAGGCCAATATCCGGCTGAGCACTACTTGGCGCAGGTCACAGAAGGTGCCCGCCTAATAGAGGCGCAATGCTCGAAGAATGTCTTGTTCGGGTGACAAATCGAATCATTGTAAAAACAATGTTATTTTGGTTATAAGGCTATATTTATACTTTCTACCTGAAAGTATTATTGTATCTCCTGTGCGGCCGTTTATATAT